>NC_047656.1:7216645-7414296 GCF_902201215.1 Prunus dulcis | reverse complement strand
TAAAGTTTACAGGGTTTCAAGGATTTTTCCACAAAACTCTACCTGATTTGGTGGCGCGGAAGCTAGGAATGGCCCGGTGGTGGATCCTGCGCACTTCTACGGCCTGGGGGCGAAAAACAGGTTGAAAATGTGAGTGGCCAAAAATAATGTTCTTGAAAACAATTTATAACCATAATAACCCCCATTTAAAAATAAGTAAGGATATAAATCGATGGTTTGTCTATATTTCAATACAAGGTATTCAAATAAGCATGTAAAAACATACTGATGAATATACTCGTATAACCGAACCAATATATAAAGATATAAATGCGCGAATATCAAAGAAACTGGTATAAAATAACTGAAAGTCATAATTGGATAAAAGAAAGCTCAAAATCCTTTAAAACTACCACCTATTTGTACCCCTGTCATATCCGTCAATTCCCCTTGCAGGTCTCGGGAGTCACGCAGTCTACCCGAGCAGCAAACTGGCGAAATCAGGGGACTATGATCAGTCTGATCCGCCGACAGGTCTCGATGACACCAAGTCGACTCGAGCCGCTCTGGCAAGATACAGGGACCGTAGTCAGCCTGATCCGCAATCCTGGCAGGTCTCGGGGACACAGAGTTAGCCGAGCCGCAAATTCTGGCACTCACGGTCCGAGCGTCCTCGAAACTCGTGAGGCAAAGTCAAGTGCACTGGCTGAACTATAAACAGACAGGATGTCCGTAGACATCGGTCTGTCTAAGGGTAATCACCAAATAAAATGGCGGTTACACGGTGGTTTTAAACAACTATTCTAGAAAAACCTGATAAGTCCCTGTAATCTGGTAAATCTCAAGTCTACTACTCAACTGAGTAATATAAAGATAAAGATGTTTTACACTACATTTCATACTCGAAAAATATGTAATAACACTTATTCAAGATCAGATACTGAAATTTATTCAGATAAACTCATTTATAAAAACTTATTTGTATAAAATTAATATAAAATCACTTATGAAATCTTATTTATAGAAATCATCTATATAACTTATTTATATAAAAGCCTTTATGAAAGAAAGTCCACTCACAGCTGGTCCGAGCTAGCTGGACCCTTCGAAGGTCCCTCATGTGGGTCGATCGGACCTCTGGTGCCTGATTAACCATGAATATTAAATTAATAATCTGCTGAATAAAAAGAATTTAAATTAAACACCCTGCCCCCGGCTCCTAGAAATACGTGTGCTCAATTTAAATTTACTCCTATGCCCACTATAGCTTTTTAGACAGTTAGAACGACCTTAAGAGACCCGAAGCCTCATTAAGCGATAAGCTGCCCAGGGACCCCATGGGTCCACGGTCTCCGATGGCCAATTTGAGCTTCTCTGAAGGTTTCTCATAGAGAATGAACCATGTTCCGCGAGTTTGGTCCGAAACGGACAGTCGGATTGGCCAAAACCACATTATCGCTTAAAATCCAAACCCTAGCCCCAGGGTTCGCGATTTCGGAGTATCCGGGACTCCGATTCACAATCCGTCGAATCCTACACGATCCTGAAATCATGTAGACCGACATATCCAAATTGAGTGCAATCCAACTATTCGACGACACTGCACCCAAGGATTGCGCGATATGGAAAATCCGTTCGGGGCTCAAACGGACTCCGAATCGATATCCGTGAAATCCTACGCGCTCGTGACGACACGAGGATCGCAAAACTACATAGAGTCACCTCACCACCCTCGCCCATGCGGCGCCACACGCGCGGGCAGATTTGGGTGTCCAAAGCGATTTTGGGTTGCCGGAAAATCTCGGAACCAAGACTCCAAACTCCTATCCTAGGTAAAACACCCCATTTGGAGTCACTTTTGTTCTTGGACATACCCCAAAAAGTGACCGAAAATGGCCGATCACGACGGCCAAAGTTTCGGCCAATTTTGAAATCAAAAATCGAACGTTCTAGAGCTAAAATCGATCGAAACCCATACATCCATCAGCTAGAACACGAAAAATAGCTGAGAAACCATACCTTACTCGATCAATTTGGTGGAGAATTGAGGGAGAACGAGGAGCTCAAAGCTCAAACTGGGAAACCGGCAAAAATGGCAGATTCCGGCGAGCTTCGGCCACGGCAACGTCGGCGACGGGTCAGGAAATGACGGCGGTCGAGTGGTGGTTCGTTTGGTACCAACGGCGGAGATCGGCTCCACCTGTGGCGGCCGGGGAGACGGTGAGAAGGAGGAGAGGTCGCGGGCTGGGGCGAATCGGGAGGAGAGAGAGAGAGGGGAGAGAAAAATGAGGAGAGAGAAGGAGAAAAGAGATAAAAATCTGACTTTTGACTAAATTAGCATTTTGCCCTTCGCGGTATTTTGATCGTATCTTCTTCATTACAACTCCGATTCGAGTCAACTTCGTGTGTACGGACTCGTTTCGCCGTGCTCTACGCAACGGCGCAAGCAGAATTGCCAAATTCTTTCTCGATCAAAAAGTCAATTTTTCCCCTATTAAAATATGCGAGGGCAAAATCGTCTTTTGGATATAATAAAGAAATCCTAATTTTTAGATATTTTGGTTTGGGTTATTACAATTAATGCATCACACAAGCTAACTTTTGTTTTCCAAATTTACCCATATTAAATATATTGACCTTTTTTTTTTAAAAGGATAGTCTTTTTCAAACTTTCTTACCACCTTTTTAAAAAATCCAATTTTAAATTTAGAGAAAGAAAAAAAATGTCACATTTTCCTACCGCCTTTTTACTCTAAACGTTAGGTTTTTTTTAAAAAAAAAAAATTTATAAAAAAATGTCCCTTTATTTTTCTAGAGAAAATAGACGTTGCTAATAAACTAGTTTAATTTTTTTATATAACAACTAGTTTTTTAATTAACTATTGTGAAAATTACTGTGAATCTGTTGTTGCTAATAAAATATTCTATCACTTTCTATTTTAAAAATGTATTTTTATTTTTCAATGGATTTTGGTATTATTGATATTTATCTTTTATTGTTGTGGTTTTTTTTTTTTGGGCTTATCTTAACATTTAAATATCTGAAAATAATTGCTACAACATATCTTATTGTCATGTAAATTTGTTATCATGGAGGTGACATCATTTTTGTTGTGGAAAACAAAATTTCTCTTTGAAAAAACAAATAATAAAAAGGGCATTTTTTCTTATTTTTTTAAAATAAGGTTGTAAATAAAGGTGTAAAATATATATATATATATATATTTAATAAGGATAAGACTTGGAAAACAAAAATTAGCTTATGGGATACATTAATGACATTGTTTTAAGTGTAAGGAAAGTGACACATGTCGTGAAGAAAATGGAGAAGGTTAGACAAAAGGTTGCTAGCATTCCCCTTTGTTTAATACACGTAGAATGTCACATGAGAAATCTAACAAACATTTGGACAGAACTTCACAGTATGGATAAACTTGAACTACAGGTGTTAATCTATAAGACAATCTTTGACATTAAAGACATTTTTTTAATAAGGTGGTAAAAAAGTTGTAAAAAAATAATCAATAAATTTAATAAGGATAAGACTTGGAAGAAGAAAAAAAATTGTTTGTGGGATGCATTGATGACATTGTGTTAAGTGTAAGGAAAGTAACACATGTCGTGAAGAAAATGGAGAAGGTCCACATGAGAAGGAAAGTGACACTTATATTTTTTTAATTGAAAAATCAACCAAATGATTTACACGAAGATAGGTAGCCCACATGTTGTCACAGTAGATGGTGGACAACATAGGGGAAGAGATACCAAGCTCATAAAGAAGAGTGGACACCCAAGAAAGTTCAACAACAATAGTGGAGGTTCTATAATAACGATTGCTCGCCCAACTTGCATTAGAGAATGTATGAAGATGTAATGGTTGATGACACTGAAGATATAGACTATAGTGCAAAGTGTTTTTGAGGTAGCACAACAGGTGTTTGATAGCATACCTCAATGCAGTTAGGATGGGCAAGGCATGAACTTCTATAGTTTATTTGAGAATGAGATGTCATGTAATATAGGTATTATAAGGCATCAATGACTTCACGATAAAGAGTGCCATCAGTGGGAGAGGATCCATCAGCAAGGCTAAGGCTTTGACAAGTTGACATGGGTGCATGAGTCTCCTTAGCACCTAACATGTTGGTTCAGTCAAGGAGGTCCCGATGTACTTATGTTGTGTCTAAAACATGCATGATTTGGTATAAACAACCTCGACACCGAGAAACTGATGAAGGGACCCAAATGTTTGATGGACAACTTACTGGACATTGCTTGAACGAACTTGGCAATCAAGGAAGAGCTATTACTTACGACAATAAGATCATCCACATACACATAAAAAAAAATATTGTAATGTTAGTAGCATTGTAAATAAATAATAAAAGATATTGTACTTAGAGTGCTTAAACCCTTATGAGAGAAGGAACGTTTTAAATTCTTTATACCAAGCATATGGTGCTTGCTTGAGACCATAAATGGCCTTAAGAAGACGACAAACATGGGAGGGTTTTGCATCATCAATGAATATAGGTGGTTGGTGCAAAAATACTTTCTCAGCAAGAGTTTCATGTAAGAAAGCATTGTTGATATCCAATTGGCAAACAACTCATCCCTAAATTAGGGTAATATATAGTACAAGTTGAATGGTAATAGACTTAACAATAGGGCTAAAAGTATCATAATAATCAACTCTGGGTCGTTGATGAAACCGTTTGACAACAAGGAAGGCTTTGTAGTGGGAAAAAGGTCCATTTGGATTGCTTTTCAACCGAAACACCCATTTACCCCCTCCCCCCACAACATTTTGATTAGGGTGACAAGAGACCAAATCCCAAGTCCTATTTTGAATAAGAGTAATAATTTCGTCAAACATTGTAGCTCTCCAATTTAGATCACAAATGGCTTAAGACATGTGAGTTCAATAGGAGAAATTAGAGGATTGATGGAGACATACTTAAATTGTTTGGGTTTGAAAATATTATTTTTTGATAGTGAGACCATATTATGTCTACAAACTGGAGGTGGTGGAGGGAACGGGGAAGGTGGTGTAATGAGAGACATGATGGGAGTGGAGTGACAAGAAGAAGAATCTCACATAGCCGCTTGAGTCTGGAAACATGGCAGATCTGACGAGGGACCAGTAACAACAATGGTGTTAGCGTTCACTTGGTTGGTGTCAATATTAGAGGTATCAATGTCATGCATAACAGAGCGGGTGTTTAAAGAGAGTGACGAGATTGTCAAGTGGAGGGGTTCAAAAATAACAAGAGTAAGACCACAAGCATACTAAGTGTTGAGAAGAGACTGAGGGAATGGGAAAAATGGAGATATAGGAAAAGATGTGTTTGACAAATTGAACATGGCGGGAGAGAAATATTTTGGAGGTGGAAGGATAAAGGTCGCGATACGCAGTTTGGAATATGGAATAACCTAGAAAAATACATGAGCGAGAGCGAGGTTTGAGTTTGTAGATAGAATAAGGACGTAAGCATGGGTAGTATAGGCAACCAAAGGTATGAAATTTAGTGTAATTCAGTGATTGGTGAAACAAGGATTCAAATGGAGAAGTATATTAGAGAATAGGTGTGAGGAAAAGATTAACGAGATAGATTGCGGTTTGAAAAGCAACAATCTAGTAGGTAAAAAATGTAAGAAGCTTTGTGCAAGAGAGTGAGCCTAGTCTCAACAACATGACGATCGTGATGCCAGCATATCCATTATGTTGAGGTGAGCCTCGTCAGGTTTGGTTTTTTGATTTTTTTGTCAACTAAGTTTACGATTTTTTCCAATTTGATTCGACTCGATTTCTAGTTTTCCTGTCTCGATGCCTACCCCTAGTGAGATGTTAGATGCCATTGGATTCAAGAAAATATTTCAGTCGAATAAATTTGCCGCCACCATAAGAGTATAAGATGACAAAAGGTGTGTTGAAGAATTTTTCAATTACTGACTTGACTTGGTGGACACAGAAAACACATCAGATTTCTTCTTGAGAGGATAAAGCCATATGTATTTAGTGAAATGGTCAACAAAGATAATATAATATTGGAAGTCATCAAAGGAAGTGATATGAGCAGGACCCCAAACCCTAGTATAAATTAATTCAAGAATTATGCAACTATGAAGAGTAGAAACGCCTTTATGGATTTTATTACAATAACATGAATCACAAACGAAATCTTTGGTAGATAAAGATGATGTGGGTAAAGATTGAGTACGAAGAACATGATGGAGAACTTTGTAGATGAAATCTTTGTAAGATAAAAATGCCAAAAAAAATATTTGGAAGATAAAGATGTCAACTTGCATGAGATGCTATAACCCCAACCAAGGCACATGGAGAGCTGAAAGATTAGACTTGCAAGACTGGGCCGCTCGTAGACATCATTCTTGTTCACGTGGCGAAGAAATAGTGCCCTTGTGTCCACTCATAGACGTCATTCTTTCTTCTTTTTTGTTTTTTTAAACGTGGGGACTATCTTTTTACTTTCTACAACAGATCATAGCAAGTTTTCTTTCTTTATTTGTTGCACCTTGATTTGTAACAAAACTGAATCACACGTGTGTAAGAAACTGCACATATTTGTAGTCAGCTTGAACTTGTGTTTTGCAATATACTATTTGTTCCATCGAATACACTTATTAACATATATAGTGGAACATGAGAATGGCTGAGGCATATTCTATGATCAACCAAAAATTGCATTACTTAGTTTCAAAATAGGCATACTTGGAGAAAACCAACAATAAGTTGAAGTTTATGACATTATCACTACTTATAAAGATATACTGTTTTCTTTTCTTCTATGATATATACTTATATCTTTGACAAAAATACAATAAAGATATTTATATCATGAGGGGGAATGTATGCTTAGTTGAATGATTCTTTAATTTTGTATATCTTGGTAATGTTGTATAACATTTTTTGCTATCTTATTTTCCCTTATTTCTTTTATGAACAACCTTATACATATCATCTTTTTTTCTTTTCTTTTTTGGTAATTATTTTTGGGGTGCTGTTAGGGACACCAAATGTGTGCACCAAACTAATGATGTGGCATATTCTATATCATTCATGCTAAACTAATAACATAGTGACATCTTTAGAGTATTTCATTTAATAATTTAAAAAAAAACTTTAAAATGCAATGCTAATTAACAAAAATTACCATCGTAAACAATATATCTCATCACCACCTATATTTGACTTTGTTCCATCAACAATGAAAAATCACAACATATAATAAGTTCTACATAAATACACTGCCAAACTTTAAAAAAAAAAAAAATCAAATTATATAAGTTTTCTTAAACTCAAAAATCATACTTAGAATCATATTAAAGCTTTAATATATATATATAACATATATTATATCTCCTTAATGAACCAAATCCTATATTGTAAATCAAAGTTTAGAAAATTAAAAGCAACCCAATGAATTTCACTATGGAGAGGATACTAGGAAAAAAAAAAAAAAAAAAGGAAAATGGATTTGATATGTGCTCACGGCTAGTGTTTGGAGGTAGGTTCTATGGCGATTTGGAGATCTTGAAATGGAAGAAGGGAGTGTGAGAAAAGAATGGTGCAAAATTGCTTTTCTCTTCCAATTAAAAGTATTAAATGCAGAGACTTTATTTTATTTTTTTAAAATAGGTGACAACCATTGGCGATTTAATTAGACTTGGCATGTGTCACATCATTTGGGATCCAAATTTGGTGCATAAATTTGGTATCCCTAGCATTATTAATTTTTTTTAATGTCTTTTGAAATACTTCATTATGTTGTAAATGCATTAGTTGGTGGATGACCACCATACCTCTTAGCGTGTCACTCTTTTAAGTGTATGTAATCTATGCACTAAATATTTGTATTTAGTGCTTGTAATTTATATTTATGTTGTAAATGTTGTATTTAATCTCTATTCTTATAAGCTTATAAATATATGGAATCAAGAAATTAGCGAGTTGAGAAGTTTTCTCTGTACCATGTCAATTCTCTTTATGATTTCGTTTAATTTTATAAGAATCATCAATATATTGATTGTTTTCCCTCCATTTGCTTTTACCATTGAACAGTGGAAGCTTTCAATGGCCCATAAGGTACGCCGACGTGAATATGGAAATCTAACTGTGCTTTTGGCGATTGCCGCTTCTTTTTCCACCTTTTTTTAAATGACTGACTAAAACCTTTGGACTTTTAGACCAAAAAAATATGCACTTTAAGGAAAAAAAAAACCTCTAGCTGGACCATTGAAATAAGCATAAATCTAACCCTAACCAATTATACTTCATATATAAATTAATACTCATAAATATGATTCCTTCCTATTCAAGCGAGCAGCAACAACCCACTTCGCTCCTCACTCAAGTCGATTCCCTCCAAGTGAGTTTTTTTTTTTCAGCAGTGATTTGTATCTTTTCTTTATGAATCTTTGATCCCTAGCACCTTTTACATTGTTCTTAGGTATGTTCTACTTGAAGATCAATGTTCTATTTGCAGTTTGTTATTTCCTCGTTTATACCAATTCATTTGTTTTATTCTATTATATTTCATTTTATTTATGTTGAATTATTAGTTAATTTTGTTTTACAATAGAAATGTATTGTATTACCGCTCCAATATTGACAATTGCACAATGTACTACTTCGGACATTTGCACAATGTACTATTTTCCTTCGACTAGGTTTTTGTTCCACTATGTTTTTCCTAACAAACGTTTAATGATGCATAATAAGCATGTTCAACACCATATCAATGATTTAGAAGAATGTTGCACTCTTTTTTCCTTCGCTTTGGTTTTGTATCATTGGGTTTCCAAACTAGGTTTTAATGAGGAAATTATGTCATTGTATGGTGGACATCCAAGGGGGAGTGATGTAAATGCATTAGTTGGTTGATGACCACCATACCTCTTAACATTCCATTCTTTTAAGTCTATGTAACCTATGCCCTAAATATTTGTAGTTAGTTCTTGTAACTTATATCTATGTTGTAAATGTGGTATTTTATGTCTATCTTGTAAGCCTATAAATAGATGGAATCAAGAAATTAATGAGTTGTGAAGCTTTCTCTTTACCATGTCACTTCTCTCTAAGATTTCTTTTAGTTTTATAACACATTCTACTTGTTTAAATTGTTCACTTTAGGAAAGACATTAATACTCAATAAAATTCAACTTTTTATATAGGTAAAGGTGACAGGACCCGACCCAATTTCCACTTTGGAATTCGAGCCAAGTCCTGTGCGTGTCCGACACCTGGCAAATGTCGGGCAAAAATGACCTTTTTACCCTTCTTACTTCAATTTATCTTTAAAATTCCCTTAGACTTCTGCCGAAAATTCGGCAAAGTCTCCCCTGTATTTTGACCAATCCCAAAATTTTCACCTGTTAAATATTCAAGAAATCCACACCAACAGCCAGAATAGGATAAACCAATATTTGCCAGTTTCAGTTTTTCCACTAAATCTCGATATCAGAGCAATTTTTCAAAGTTCACGGGCTTTCAAGGATTTTTCTACAAACCCTACCTGACTTTGAAGCGCGGAGGCTAAGAGTGGCCCGGTGGTGGATCATGTGCACTTCTATGACCTGGGGGCGAAAAACAAGTTTTAAACTGTGAGTGGACAAAAAGTGAAATTCTTAAAAACAATCCAGAATATAATACCCCCTTTTTGAAATAACTAGGGATATATATTTATATATCGAAAATTTAACTATATCTCAATATAAAAGATTCTATAAGCATGAATCAGTATACTGATGAATAAACTTACATAATCGATCAAATATACAAAGATATCACTGCCTGGAGGAATCAAGAACTGGTATAACAGAATAAAGATATAGAGATATAACTGTGTGAATACTAAAAAGCCGATATAAAATCGCTGAAAGTCATCCTTGAATAAAAGAAAACTCAAAATCCTTTGAAAATACCACCTATTTGTACCCCTGTCATATCCGTCAATTCCCTGGCGGGTCTCGGGCGCCACACAGTCCACCCGAGCCGCAAACTGGCGAAATCAGGGGACTATGATCAGCCTGTCCCGCCGGCAGATTCCTCGATGACACCAAGTCAACTCGAGTCGCTCTGGCAGGATGCAGGGGACCGTAGTCAGCTTGATCCGCAATCCTGGCAGGTCTCGGGGACATAAAGTCAGCCGAGCCGCAATCCTGGCAGGTCTCGGGACACCAAGTCTGCCGAGCCGCAAATCCTGGCACTCACGGTCCGGGCGTCCCCGAAACTCGTGAGGCAAAGTCAAGTGCACTGACTGAACTATAATCAGACTGGATGTCCGTAGACATCGGTCCGACTCTGGGTAATCACCATAAAAAAACGGGTACATGGTGGTCTAATTAAAAATCTGGTAACTTTCTGAAATCTGATAAATTGACTGTAGTCTCGATGCTGTTGCTATTCTGTTATATAAAACTCGAGGTATGCTACTAAACATAACTTTCATCATATATGTAACTCAAAATATTTAACAGTATAAAACATGCTCAAAGATTTGCAAAATACTTATTCAAGATCAAATAATAAGATTCGCTTATAATAACTTATTTATAAAAACTTATTTATATAAAATCAAGATAAAATCCTTGTATAAAGTCACTTATAAAATCTTATTTATGGAAACCTCTATATAACTCATTTATATAAGATAATCAATGAAAGAAAGTCCACTCACAGATGGTCCGAGCTAATTTGGCCCTTTGAAGGTTCCTCCTGCTGATCGGCTGGACCTCTGATGCCTGATTATCCATGAACAATAAATCAATAAACCGCTGAAAAAAGAATTAAATTAAACACCCTGCCCCCGGCTCCTAAAAATACGTGCGTTCAAATCCAAGTTACTCTTGAGCCCACACTAGCCTTTTCAGACACTTGGACCAGTTTCAAAAGGTCCGATGCTCAGCTAAGCGATACACTGCCCGATCGGCCGACCCGGGACCCCGTGGGTCCACGACCTCCGATGCCCAATCTGGGCTTCTCTGAAGGTTCCTTACAGAAAGTGAACCATGTTTTACGAGTTTGGTCCAAATCGGGCGGTCGGATTGGCCAAAATCGCGTTATCGCTTAAAATCCAAACCCTAGCCCCAGGGTTCGCTATTCCGGAGTATCCGGGACTCCGATTCGCAATCCGTCGAATCCTACACGATCCTGACATCATGTAGACCGACATATCCAAAATTCAGCGCGATCCGACGTTTTAACGACACTGCACCCACGGATCGCGCTATATGAAAAATCCGTTCGGGGCTCAAACGGACTCCGCATCGAGATCCGCGAAAACCCACATGCTCGTGACGACACGAGGGTCACAAAACTTTACAGAATTACATCACTACCCTCGCCCACGTGCTCCAGCACGCGCGGGCAGCTTTGGGTGTCCAAAGCGATTTCGGGTGGCCGAAAAATCTCGAACCCAAGACTCCAAACTCCTACCCTAGGTAAAACACCCCATTTGGAGTCACTTTTGTTCTTGGACAACCCCCAAAAAGTGACCAGAAATAGTAGTTTCGAACGGCCGAAGTTTCGGCCAAACTTCAAGTCGAAAATCGAACCCTTTAGAGCTAAAATTGATCGAAGCCCATATACCCATCAGCTAGAACACGAAAAATAGCTGAGAAACCATACCTTACTCGATCGATTTGGTGGAGAAACGAAGGAGAATTTCGAGCTGGAAGTTCGGTAGCTTCGAACGAACCTCCGTCGGAAAACACGATTTTCCAGCCAGCTCAGGGCGGCCCTGGGGTGGAGGTTGGTCAGGTTGTGACGGCGACACGGAGGCGGACCCGTAGGTACCCACGGCGGAGATCAGCTCGGCCTGTGGTGGCCGGGCCGCAGCCTGGAAGTCGAACGGGAGCACTGCCCAGTTCGCGCGGAAGGAGAGAGAGAGGAAGAGAGAGAAAGTGACGGGGGAGAGAGAGAGGGGTATAAAAATCTGACTTTTTGACCAAATTACCATTTTGCCCTTCGTGGTTTTTAGACCATAACTTCTTCGTTACGGCTCCGATTCGGGTCTACTCCGTGTCTACGAACTCATTTCGCCGCGCTCTACGCAATGGATCTTTGATTTTCCCCCATTAAAATATGCGAGGGCAATTTGGTCATTTTTGCTAAAAGATATTTTCCTTACTTTTTAGATATTTTCTTTCTTTTTAGATATTTTTGTTTTGAGTTCTTACAAAAGGGATGGGGCATAACAAACCTCGTTGTTATATGTGATCACAAAATCTTTGTTTGTGTCGATATAAGGGCTACATATAGTGAAAGGAAAACATTTATATTGAATGAAAAAGCAAAGAAATTATTTAGAATAAATGATTATAACATACTTGCAGCCATGACGGGAAATGACATTCAATGCACCGAAATGTTAACTTATGTTAAGAAAAAGATAGAAAATTCAATGGAAATAGATGGGACACTAGGGATCCATCTTGCAACAGAAGAAGCCCGAATAAATATTGAAATATGGTAATCAATTTTGAGCAATGCTGAAAAGAAATTTAATGTGTCTGGTCTAATAGTTGAATAAGAGGAAATGGATACCAATCGGTTTTATAGGTGCTTTTTCATCATTATGATGCTTTTGCTATTCATCTTTTCTATTCAATTTTCTCTCTCTAATACAATTGTGATCCCGAATATACACATGATGAGTTTAAGGAGAGAGCGGACAAAATATTCAGAAGGCAGTTTTCAAGCTATAGTCATATTGTTATCGTATGACTAAATAGAAAATTCATTGTGCGACTCGTACATTTTAAATGCTATGTTGATGGATTATATGAGGAAGTGAAAAGTGTTAATGAAGTTTTGTTCAAGCTCTTCAATCGCAATAGTGACATCTTGTTTATCGTACTTTGCCTCGTGAAAGTTCGAGCTCTACCGTTAGTTCTAATTTATGGATTAGGTGCATCTCCTATTTTGTTAGGTAAGCCAACACGAGAATTACTCAAGTCTCAACTGCCTCAAAATATTGAAGATTGTCTATTTCTCGCATCAACTCCTGTATTTAAGTCGCTTATTCTGCTCGATGATGGTCCTAGGAAGTTGTCTTTAGGTAAAACGTATTCAAATTTATTTTTTCTCGTGTACCAAATCGCCTAGAGCTAATCCTTGAAAGTGTTGACTATCTAAACAATGTAACAAAATAAACTTTATTGCTATGAATCTTTCCATATCTTCAATAATTATGATAAACAACTTCCTTCTTTCACTGTGCTTTGGAGACCCATCCAACTTTTGCTAACTTCAACCCCTCACGCACACATGCATGATGCATGCATGCTCATTGTAATTAATTGTCCAAGATAGTACTAGCTAGCTCCTAGCTGTGATCATGTGTGAGAAGTTAGCATATAGAGATTTGAGGGGTTGCATAAAAGCCTGTAGTTACCAGACAAAAGGTTGCAACCCCATCACATATGTTGGCTGGTTGGCTGGCTTCCCCATGGTCTACACATGTTGATCAGTTTGATTGGGTCCATTCAAATAATATGACAAACATCTCTGTGTTGATTACATTACAAGACAATGAATCAAGATTTAGGTTTAGATCCAACTTATTTTATAAATTTGTTTATTCACCATTTGGTTTGGTTTTCTCAACATTTTAACCACAATGTGCTTATTTTCTATCAGGTTGATGTTGATGACGTGATGCAATGAGCAATATTGAAGTTTTCTTCTGTATTTTAGCCAAAACTTATTGTATGAGAATCCTCCCTTGGTCTAGTCGTTTTTAATTGTATTTCTGCAGATGTCCCTCCATCTCTATGCCTCTCACACTTCTCCTTTTGGAGTTGGAGCGTCCAACTAACCTTTCAATTGTGTGATGATGTAAGAAAAAGAGTAATGAATCTATAATATCTATATGACATAAGCCAACAGGGTTTGAAAAATCAAGGGTCTACACTACATTTGAAAAAAGCAATATTTTTTGTCATTTTTTTTTTAAGTTTTGAACCATGTATATAATATATCATTTGGTTTCAACATGTTTCTCCTAGTTTATATCTGCCTAGGATTCTAGCAAGAAACCAAAAGTCAAATGTCTTTATTTGCTGATGGATGATTGATTCACAATGATTCTTGAGGTTTAACTTGATAGGTCTTTTTATTTATTTATTTATTTTAATAACCCATCACCTTATTATCTATAAATAAAACCCTATTTTTATAAGTAAAACCCGATGACAAGGGTCCAACTCAACAAGTTACTTAATCAAGCTTAAAATTTGATTTATTGTACTATTTAGATCCCGAATTTTTTTAGCTCGGGCTAGGCCGAAGTTTCAAAGGGATCAGACCCGAGCAAAAATAAAATATATAAATTATTATCAATAAGAGATAATAGCTGAATTGACATTATCAATAAAAACAACGTACCTCTTATATATATATATATATATATAATGTACCTATTATCAATAAAACATAATAGGTAAATGTGTAGGTGCATGATCAAATAATTTGTAGGTACACAATCAAAGGAATGAACAACCAAAAAAAAAAGAGGAATGATTAATATGCAAGAAATCAGGGTCTATATCAACTGGAAGAAGGAAAAAAAAAAGGCTATGTACATTTACAACAAGAATTTAATATGGTATGCCATGTGAATAAATCATAATACAAAATGTGAAGGTGATATGTTACCATACAAGTTACCCTTATCTTCGAATTGAAATCAACATTCAATTCATGTTCTTCTCCATTTAATAATAATAATAATAAAAAATAATAATAATAATAATATCGGAATGAAGTAAGGCAAAAAAAAAACAAAAAAACAAAATGGTTGCAAACATGGAAAATCACTTGGACACGAAACCAGATTCTCTAAATGAGGTTAGAGAAAGTGTGATTAATAGGAATCCAATATAGGGTAAGAAAGGAAAAAGAAAAAAAAAGGTGAAACATTTGCAGGCCAAATGATTTCAATGAAATATGTCTCATGCTTGGTCTTCGGTTTTCTCTCTATGGCATGTGTTGTGCTTGTTGTGCTTGTTAAGGACGAGCAATCATGTTTCCATTCTCAAGTCTCAGTTGTTGGGGTTGTCTCCACATTATTGCTTTGCCTAGGTCAAACATTCTTGGACACATAGTCTTTATGTGGCCCACCTCGCCACATCCAAAACACATAACTGACTTCTGCTTCTTCTGGGCTTGACCACTACCACTAGAATCCTGGTCATCCTTTATTTTTGAATTCTTCCTTTGATCATTATTAGATCTCAAGGATCGTTACACTCCTAGCGTTATGCAACAGACAAAGAATGTGTTAAACTTGAGCATGGGAATATCTTTGTGGCGGAATATGTGTTTAAGTTTACTGAATTGAGTTAATTTGCTAAAGCTTTGGTTTTATATGGAAAGATAATGACCACAAAGTTTCTACAATGCCTGAAAGATGGAATTAAGAGATATATTGTAGGCCAATGATCCAAAATGTATGAAGAGATCGTGGAGTCTGCTTATGCACTTGAGCAATACTATTTAACAAGTGCATAGAGAAATGTTGAATCTAGGAGATCAATGATCAAAGGAGGCATCTTAAAAGAAGGAATTTGAAAATAAAGGTCTACGAGGGTTCCAGGGATAGTGGTCAAGCCCATAAAAAGCAAAAACCAGTTACATGCTTTGGATGTGGCGTGTGCCACATTGAGGCGATGTGCCCAAGAAGGTTTGACCTATGCGATGTCGTGATGTCGAGATTGCCGAAACAACCAAGACATGAACATGCAAACCCAGTTGCTCGTCTTTAACAAGTATAACAAGTGTCACCAATGGGAATCAAGGAGAACGAGGGATGAGGCATGGATATCAAGCACAAGGCTGAGCGAGAGGAAAAGGTTTTGCCATAGTCGCCAACCAAGTGAATGATGAACAAGGAAATGCATAAGTGTATGATTAGGTACAACTCTTGGCGTATTACTATAACGTTGATTGTCATAGTAAGTAGACGTTGAGACACGACTTGTCTTAGGCCTAGAAGTCACCTTAGAATTAGTTAAGAGTATTTGGATCGTCGAGGATCAACCGTGAATCACTGGAGATAGTAAAAGTTTTACGCATCTTCGAGGAGATAATTTATTGATCAGTGCATAATTGTATATAATTTTGTACCCTTCCAGCTTATGATTTTGTTATGTTTTTTAGTTAAACTTG
Source organism: Prunus dulcis (assembly GCF_902201215.1). NCBI lineage: Eukaryota > Viridiplantae > Streptophyta > Magnoliopsida > Rosales > Rosaceae > Prunus > Prunus dulcis. The sequence continues at coordinate 7,398,125 of NC_047656.1, read as the reverse complement.
TGCTTTTAATCTCTTTTGTGTTTGTTTCGATGTATTAAGCTTTAAGACTCATTTAATGCATTTTGGAGTCAAGCTAGCTCAAAACTGTGTCTGCAGATCAGTCAACTTCACGGGTTGGACTGTAAGTGCTCATGAAGAATCAGCTAATGAGCCATATACCATTGGAAATATGTGGGAGTCTAGTTTCTGAAGCATTTTACAGTTCATGATTCTAAGTCTTCTAGAAGAAGTTATGAAACTTTTGGCAGCTTAAGGTGAATTTCAAAAGCATCTGTGTTATTATGCAAAAAAAGACATTTGAAGGCCTTTCCGATGGGCTACATATGGTTGGAAAGATAAGACAAATTGTAATAACCCAAAACAAAATATCCTAAAATTAGTATTAATTTATTCTAGTAAAAAGACGATTTTACCCTCACAATATTTAATTGGGAAAAGTTGACTTTTTGACCGAGAAGGAATTTGGCAATTCCGCTTACGCCGTTGCGTAGAGTACGACGAAACGAGTCCGTAGATACAGAGTAGACTCGAATCGGAGTTGTAACGAAGAAAATACGATCAAAATACCGTGAAGGGCAAAACGGTAATTTGGAAAAAAAGTCAGATTTTTATCCCTTCCTTCTCTCTCATCCCCTCAGTTTTCTCTCTCCTTTCTCTCTCTCTTCCCGCGCGAGCCGTCGCCAGCCTTCCCCTTCCGACCAACGCAGCGGCCACCACAGGGCACGCCGACCTACGGCGCTGGTACTGTCAGCTTCGTCTCGCCGCCGCCGTCACGCCACTACCAGTCTCCGCCCACGAGACGACCGGAGCTCGCCGGAAACTGGAGGACAACCGCCGGCTTTCACCCGATTTTCAAGCCTCTTGTTCTCCTTCGTTTCTCAACCAAATCGTTCGAGTAAGGTATGGATTCTCACCTATTTTTCGTGCTCTAGCTGATGGTTGGATGGGTTTTGATCGATTTTAGCTGTAGAGCACTCGATTTTCGAATTGAAAATTGACCAAACTTCGGCCTCCGTGATCGGCCGTTTCTGGCCACTTTTTGGGGTATGTCCAAGAACAAAAGTGGCTCCAAATGGGGTGTTTTACCTAGGATAAGAGTTTGGAGTCTCGGTTTTGAGTTTTTCCGGCTAGCCGTTATCGCTTTGGACACCCAAACTGCCGGCACGTGTGGCGGCGCGTGGGTGAGGGTACAGTAGAAATTCTGTGTATTTTTGCGATCCTCGTGTTGTCACGAGCGCGTAGGATTTCGCGGATCTCAATTTGGAGTCCATTTGAGCCCCAAATGGATTTTTCATATTGTGCGTCTCACGGGTGCTGTATCGTCGAGCCATTGGATTGCACCCAAATTCAGATATGTCGTTCTACATTATTTCAGGATCGTGTAGGACTCAACGGATTGTGAATCGGAGTCCCAGATGCTCCGAAATCGCTAACCCTGGGGCTGGGGTTTGGATTTTAAGCGATAACGCGATTTTGGCTAATCCGACCGTCCGTTTCGGACCAAACTCGCAGGACTTGGGTCTTTCTCTGTGAGGAACCTCTAGAGAATCCCAGATCTGCCATCGGAGATCGTGGACCCCACGGGGTTCCGGATCGGCCGGTCTGGCAGTTTATCGTTTAGTAAATCTTCAGGTCTTTTAAGACCGTTCTAATTGTTTGAAATGCTAAAGTGGGCATAGGATTGACGTAAAAATGAGTGCACGCATTTCTAGGAGCCAGGGGTCAAGGTTTTTAATTTAATATTTTTATTGAGCAGTTTTAATAATTTAATATTCATGGTTAATCAGGCACCAGAGGCCAGGCTGAGCCCCAGGAGGGACCTTCAAGAGGTCCAGCTAGCTCTGACCAGCAGTGAGTGGACTTTCTTTCATAAATGATTTTATATAAATGAGTTTATAAAATGAGTTTTTATAAATGAGTTTATCTGAATAAATTGATATTTGATCTTGAATAAGTTTTGTTGAACGTTTTCCGAGCATGACTTGTGCAGTAACATTTCTGTATCTCTATGCTGCTTAGTTGCACATATTAACAAGTTATAGAAAGCAGAGTTTGAGGCTTGTATAAGATAAGATAGCAGCATAATTTTAGATTACAGTTATATTTTCCAGACTTCACTAAATAGTTTATTTTTAAACCACCATGTACCCAGTTATGGTGATTACCCTCAGATGGACCGATGTCTACGGACATCCAATCTATGTTCAGTTCTGTCAGTGCACTTGACATTGCCTCACGAGTTTATGGAACGCTCGGACCGTGAGTGCCAGGATTTGCGGCTCGGCTGACTTGGTGTCCCGAGACCTGCCAGGATTTGCGGCTCGGCTGACTTTGTGTCCCCAAGACCTGCCAGGATTGCGGATCAGGCTGACTACGGTCCCCTGGATTCTATCAGAGCGGCTCGAGTTGACTGTGTGTCATCGAGACCTGCCGGCGGATCAGGCTGACTATAGTCCCATGAATCCTGCCAGTTTGCGGCTCGGATGGACTGTGTGTCGTCAAGACCTGCCAGGGGAATTGACGGATTTACAGGGGTACATCTAGGTGGTAGTTTTAAAGGAATTTCAGTGCTCTTATGAAATTATTGCTTTCAGTCATTTTATACCAGTTTTCTCGATATTCGTGCATGTTCTATATCTGCATAGATACGTATACATATTTATGTTCTATATAAATGCTTTGTATTTGAATACAGTCGAATTTTAGATTTACATACCTAATTATTTTTACAACGGGGGTTACTATAGTTCTAAATTGTTTTAAGAACATTATTTTTGTCCACTCACACTTTTAAATTGTTTTTCGCTCCCAGGCTGTAGAAGTGCGCAGGAATTCACCACCGGGCCACTCCTAGTCCCCGCGCCACCAAGCAACGTAGGATTTTGTTGTAAAGTACTTAAAAGTTTTGTAAATTTATAGAAAATGCTACGATATCTAGTTTTAGTGGGAAATCTGAACTGTTGATTGAGTTGTTGATTTATTCTGGCGGTTGGTGTGAATATAATTGCTTGTTTAATAGGTGGAAACTTTTGGGTTTGGACAAATTACAGGGGAGACTCTGCCGAATTTTCGGCAGGAGTCTAGGGAAAGTTTTATTCGTAGTTGCATCAGGAAGGGTAAAAAGGTCATTTGTGCCCGACATTCGCCAGGTGTCGGACACGCACAAGATTCGACTCGAATTCCAAAGTGGTATTGGGATCGGGTCCTGTCACAAATAGCTTGAAGGTCCATATATTTCCAAAATATGCCTACAAGAAGACTGCAGTGCATTTTCATGCATGACATATGCATAAGCTAATTGTTTTTGGTGGGGAATTAGTTAAAGTTGGTGAAGTAAGTGCTGTAAGTAGAGGCAATACTCAAATCCGATTTTTACTTCCCTTAAGCCTATAAATAGTGAGGTTCTCCAAGCTTACAAACACACCCCAAGGGGGAAGCTCTCAAACATCTCTCTAGAGCTCATCTCCCTTCTCTCCCTCAAATTCTCTTAGTTTTTCTTTCAATTCTCAATTGTTGTAACAAAACCCATTTGCTAAATTTTCCTTTATGTTTTTCTTAGTTGTACTTTATTTTTCATTATTATGTAATTTCTTATTTTAAGTTTTCAAGTTTGATTAGTTTCCAAGTTTCAATTACGGTTCTTGTTCTTATTCATTATGCTTATAAGTTAATATGCTTGTGTTGAGTGATTGATCACCATTAAAACTTGTATATTAGCTATCTTGGTTTGAATTAAGAGTAGACACCATATGACTTAATTCGAATTGAACTATGAATAGAAAGAGTATGTATGGACATTCGACAACAGGTATTAGATACATGCTTGGTTGTTTAAAACATTCTTTTATGCTTAATGGATTTCTAATGCTTAATTTATGTTCAACAACAAATGATCAAATTAAGGAATTAGGGATACAGGGTCAGGACCAGACACCATGGCTTAATCATATTTTAGCTAGAACCAATATGTGAATCTGAATTGAACTTGCTAACTTATTTGCTTGAGTTAGTTCTTTTCTTTCTTTCTTGTTTTCTGTTTTCTGTTTTCTGCAGGGAATTGAATTTAATCAATCTATCATCAATCCTCGTGGGATCGACCTTGCACTTACATATGATATACTACCGAGCAGCTTGTCCACTTGCGAGTATCACAAGTTGAGGATGCAGCTGAATCTAACACAACATTTATCAAGTTTGTGTTGATGACTTCATACTTTCAAGGATTGACTATTAGACGACTTGTATATGAGATGAAGTGACTTCGAGACTAACATGTTTCACTTCATGCAACATAGTAAGAATGTCATCGAGTTCAACAAACGATTTGTAAACCAAAGTTTGACACATGAAGAAGATAACCTACACTTTTCTAGTGGATAAGGTGTCAAGTAAATCTCGAAGACAAGATTTATTTTAAGGGGGGTAGAGTATGAACACCTGGAAAATTTGTATTTTTAGTTGGTGAGAAAGGAAAACTTTTGGGGCTTAAAATAATGAAAGTATGAGTTTTTAAATTTTTGGAATTTTTAGAAATTAAGTTGGATTCTTTTATAGGTTATTTTAAATTTGTAGAAGTGTTGGAAAAATATTTCTAAAATATTTTGAAGTTATTTGGAGAAGTGGAGGTTACAGTAAAATAGTAAAGGTGATTAAGAGTCTGTACCAATTTGTTCACATGTAAAAATCAAAGGGTTTATTCTTTTCCCACTCGAGTGTGCTATTTGTTCACATGTTATTCATAAATTTTTTTTAAAAAAATATGACATAGTTACATAAGCACAAGACTAAGATTCATGAAATGGAAAGCATGTAACGAGTAAAAGATAAGAAAGAACAATTGTACAAACCGGAAAATCAAAAGAGACCAAACTTTAATTTATTTATTTTTTGAAGTTTTCACAAATATGGGTTCATAATAATTCAGATCTAGGATCAAGAATCATGATATTGAATGTAAAGTTGAAGAATCACAAGAAATTGACCTTGGTTGTGGATGCTTTGAAGTTTGATCCCGTTAAACTATGTGGGGATGAAGTGAAGGAGAATAGTGAGGATGGTCTTTGGAAGGTGTTCTTAGATATGGATGGGTGAGACATCCTTCAATTAATTTTATTTAAGGAACACCCACTGGGGTCCACTAAGAATTTCTTTTGAACGATCCGAACCGTCTATTTTTCAAGTCTTCATTCATATATTATCCATGCAAAACAAATAAAATAAAAAATCATAAATAATTAAGTCATCTAATTGTGCTTAACAAATTCGATGAACATGCTTCAAGAAACTAAAACAACAATCATATTCAATTGACTAGTCAAATAGATTCGGATTCAAGAGATTTTTTTGTGATGATGATCTTTGAATGAATAAATAAAACTTGGACGTTCGGATTATTGAAATACAATTTCGGGTCCCTCAACTGAAGGTCCATGTAAATTACTTTGATAATATATATATATATATATATATATTACTAACCAAATAGTATTTTGGTGCACTAATTGTATCAAAAAATAATGACATAATAATTTTGAAAACCAAATTTTTTTAAAAAAAAATCTTTAGATTAAATTCAAGCAGAGAATAGGGCAGGGAAAACTCTTGTTTGAGGAAAAAAATGTTAAATACTCGCGTCAGTGTGATGTCATTAATGCTAAAGATCTTCAGTATATTTGCAATTCTAGTGTTTGGAGCAGTGTTCTTTATGGTGCTCAGATTCTCCCTAATGACATTAAGTGGAGAGTTGGAAATGATTGATGACATCCTTTTTGGACTGACAATAGGTTTAGTTGACATTATGCTCTTACTGATTTATTTCAGGAAATGTTTTAGTTGAATGTGAGTGATTTTTTGGATTACTCTGTTTGGGATATCAATTTGCCTAATAATATATTGTGAATTTGACTGTCGGTACTCATGCTCGGTTTTCTGGTAGTGGTTCTGATCAATGCATTTAATACCTCACTTTCAATGACAAGTTTGAGGGGGATACCTTGAAGTGGAAGTAGAATTTTATTTGGCAGCTTGCTAGTCCACCTGAGGTGAAGATTTTTCTTTGGGTTATGTGTCATAAAAAGCTACTTGTTCGAGAAGTGCTTCTTCATTGGAATCCATTGGGCAACTATTCAAAGATTGCAGAAGGGGTTTTGGTTCCTCTATTGAGAATAATCACTATGATATGATGGATTTTGAGGGACTGTTTTTTTTTTTTTTCATCGGTTAAGACTTTACATTCTAAAAGAGTTGTAGTGCATGGTTTGCCATGGTATCAACTTTAAGGTTTTTTTTATGCGAAAAGAAAATTCCGAAAAAAATCATATAAACCAAAATCGAATTCTTTATTTACAAAGAGAAAAAATTATCAGTTTTGGAAATTCAATTGTTTTTCAATCATCATTTTCCATTTGGGAATCAAAATAAAATCCCAATTTATAACTTCCGGCATTTCCCACCACAATTTCGACTGATGAAGTCACTACACTAACTTGCGACGCACAATTTCAACCCAACCAAACAAAAAATAAAAAAGAAAGACTTGTAACGCACAAAACTTGCAGTATGAGTTTCCAAAGCTATGTTGTAGACGTGTGGGGCAGTGAAACCCTCTTAGACCGCCACCGAATCACCCACCCCATCGTCATCAAAAACGCTCTTTCTGTCTATTTATACGAATTTGGTAATTGTTTACAAAACCAAGGGCTGCAAACAACAGACCAAAACCAGGGTCTTTTTTAAGGAAACAAAAACAGTTCTAAAACCTCGGAGTTACTTTCTTTCTTTCATGATATTCTAGAGAGAGAGAGGAAAAAAAAAATAAATAAAGGGTCCTCGCTTCCCTTTTAATTCTCGGGGGCACAAACACAAAAATCTCACGCCTATCTCTAGCTTCTCATCCGATCTGTGAGCTATCTCAGCAACAAATTCAGATACCCATCTGCTCAAGGCATCAGAATTTCCAAATTCTTGTTCTTGATTTTTCATTTTTTTAATTTTAATTTCTGCTTGAACTCAGTGACGTGCGCTGGTGTTTAATCATGGGGAGTTGGAGAGGGCAACAAGGTTACATTTATTCTCAACAGCACATTCCCTGGACTAAACCACAGAACAGAAAGCCGCCACAAGGTATATATATTTATAATTTATAATTTGAAGGTTTTTTCATGAACACTGGTTTGTAAGTCTGTTGAAGATTGTTTCTTTGAGGTGGGTTTTTAGTTTGGGAAATTGGGTTCTTCTTTGATTTTCTTATGGTTCTCTGTTTGTGTTGTTTATGAATTTTGTTCTGTTTCTTGAGCCGCTGAATGGGTTGAAGTTTGTTTGTTTTTGGAATTATGCATTGGGGTTCTACCTGATTTTTCTATTTGCTTTGTATATTTATCTACCGGCTTCTTTTGTCTCTGCAGAACAAAGTTTCATGACAAAAAGTTTTACCAACGGGGAGAATTTTTTTATTAAGAAAAAAACAATCTTAATTGAGTCGGAGACTAATGGAGATATATCATTGATTGAGGTTTTAGAAGTTAATTAACAAACAAATCTTATTTTGTCTCAAAAGCTCTCAAAATCTACCAGACAGCTGAAGATTTCCCAAAGAAAAATTTTCTGCTTTTTTCCATATCAGGAGGAGCAGTATTGGTTTTGGTAAATCCCTCGCCCAACTGTAGTTAACCTTTTAGTTTCTTTTCCCGAGCTGGAGCATGTGTGGTTCTGTAAAGAAGGCTTCATTTTGTATAGAAGTTTTACACTATGAGGTGAGCTAGGCTGTTATGATGGTAGAAGTTCTTTGTTTTGAATGATTACCCTGTTTGATTTTGTCACTAAAACAGAGCGGTGTTCGAATTAGTTGATATTTGTATATGTGTAGATTTTATTGCAACGAATATGGTTTTTGGCAGGGCTTTATATATTTTTGTTACTGTGTTCAGTTGCTTGTGTACCTGGGAAGTGTAGCTTCTAATATTTGAACTGCGAGAGTTTTAATTTGCAGAGTATTGTTTCATTTTTGTTAAATTCACGATTTCTAGCTGAAGCTAGGTTGCAGACTTGTAGTGGCATGTTTGGTTTTGGAAATAAGGTTCTGGCTGATTTGGTTAGTTTAGCTGTTAATGTTAACTTGATATGGATTTTCAATTTTGTCACCGGAAAAAAAAAAAAAAAAAGTGTGAAAATGCTGTTGAAATCGCAAAAAGCACAACAGTTATCTTTTCGGTTAGATTCCCATTGTCGTTTTTCTGTTGGATTTTCCTGTAAATGTTACAGTGTATGTTTGGTTTTAAAGAAGGGTGACGACATTTTTTGTTTGGAAATAAGTTTCTTGCTGATTTGGTTAGTTTAGCCGTTGATGAAATCGCAAACAAATTTGTCTTTTTCGGTTAGATTTCCTTTGTCGTTTTCCTGAATTTTTTGGTTAGATTTCCTTTGTTGTTTTTCTGTCAGATTGTCCTCTATGTATATTTATAGCATTACTTCTCGAGTTTGTATCATATTCCGTCTCCGTGATCCTTTATTGCATCTGTTTCCCAGGTTGCATCATATTTCCATCTCTGTGATCATTCATTGCATCTTTTTCCCTTTCAAGGAAATTGTGATTCTTTCTTGAATTTTTGTTTACTTGTTAACCAAATGTATCATGTTCTGTAGTTTTATGATGATTGAATTGACAGTTTTATTTGTTTTCTCTTACCAGATAGTTGGCAGTTCAGTGTGCCGCACTGGGAAAAGAAATTCTGTTCGATTGTTGGCTCAGTTCCATGGGGAAAACTCATAGAAACAAAGAAGTATATGTATCTCTATGAAAACATCGTTCAGTGGAATGATTCTGCTGGTGAAGAGGCATTCAACAATGCAAAAAGCCGGTTTTGGGCGGAGATTAATGGTCTACACTGTAGCATATTGTTGCCGGATCCTGACATTTATATCGATGATATTGATTGGAACTCCACCATTGATCCTGAACTGGTTTTGGATTTGGAAAGGGAACCTAAACCCTCCGATTATAAAGCCCAAGAAGAGGCTGTTATTCTCGGCAATCCCCCCCTTTTAAATCAGTCATTTTCGTGCACCGGATGGGGTGATGAAGAAGAGGAATTCAAAAATAAAGAAAATCCTGACAATTGGAATCGTGGATGGAATGAAGATAATAAAGAAAATCCTTGGGAACCTGTTTCTGCTCAGAGTAAAGCAGGTGTAGGAGGATGGGAGAACAATGCTAGTGAATGGAAGAACAATACTGGTGGTCCAAACAACATGTATTATAGACGAACTGATGGAGCTTTGTGGGGAAAGTCGGATGCAAATAGCAGGAAGAAAGAGGGTGGCAGTTGGTACAACTCAAGATACAAGACGTCAAGATTTAACGGCGATGACTATCAGAAAGATCGAGGGTGGAGGAACGGAGGGAGAAGGAACAACAGGGTTCATGTTGGCTATGAAAACCTGACTTGAGGCAGTGGAACTTGGCGATGTCAGCAAATTTAAGACTGCAATGGAGTTTGGAGAAACCAGTTTTGTGAGAGTATGCCGTACGTATTGTAGCTTTTTCTTTTCTTTTTCTTTTTTCTTTCGTTTTATTGGGCTGTTTATAGGGCAGGGTATATAATAGGTGGTACTAAGAACTGGGGCAAAAGTTCAGCAAATTCTATTAATTCAGTTTGTATGTGTTGCATTTTGGTCATATGTTGATGAGAACTCGCCTGAGATTTTGTAGGTAGCCTCTGAAATTAGGTCACTGCATATCTTAGGTGATATGTTCGTTGATTGTCCACAAAAAATGTATAATCTGACCAGAATGTGATACTTTCTCATGAAATCTCTGCAGTGTAAGTAAATGTAATACTTCTCTTGTTCTAAGTGCCTTCAGTCATAATTTTCTTTTATTCTTTGCTGACAGAAAAAAAAAAAAAAAAAAACACAAAGAAAGCACGAAAAAGCCAAAGTTTTCTTTTATTTTCTTGTAATTAGGAAGATTTTAGTGGGAGTGGGAAAAAGGAATTTGATGAGAATAGCGACGTATGGGTTGATGAGTGTTTTTATTTACACGTTTTATGTGCTCTCTGGAAGTTGTCGTTGTCTTTGTTCTCTTGTTCCAATGCCTTCCTTTATTCATACTTTGTCGGAAGGCATATTGAACATCAGTGCCTATCAATATTCATATTTTAAGTTGGGAGCAGGTAGCACAGTGGTCGCCTCCCCCTTTTCCCCTGATTGACACTCCAGGTTCGAATGGGGTTTCTTTCCTCCCAATGTAACCAAAAAAATATATATTCATATTATAAACAGACTACATAGTCACTTGGTCAATATTCATTTATAAAGAATTGGGGACTGCCATCTTCCCTCATTCATCATTTTGGGTGGGGAAACATTTTAGCCCTACTGATGGTTCTCTCACTTTCTTACAGTACTATAGGGGTGTTGGGGGTGGGCATTTGATTCGAAAAATTTGCATACTTATCGTATCGAGTTGATGGTTTGGTTTAATTAAATTATTATTTTTAATAATTAATGGGTATCAGAATTATTCCAATTTATTTTTTCTGAGTGTTTACTGACACATGGGTATTGGAATGATTTCAATTCCACTTTTTCTGTGTCTACTTACACACACAAAATAAAGAATAATGAGAGTTCCATGGTAAAATCCATAATCAAACACCTTCAAAACTAGGAATCAGATGAACTACGAAGAGTAGTTGATTCAATTCCAATGGCAAATGAGCATGGGTAATTGGAAATGCATCCATATAATACTTTGAACACAATGTTAGGTTAACCTCAATGTTGGCTTGTTCCACCCGGAAAGAAATTTTAAAAAAGTGGACACGTAAAAGTTTCGTAATTGACTAAATCCCGATCTATGCCAGACCTAGTTGGTCGTACTAAAATACCAAGTATAATTTAATTATAATTAAAATTTGAAAATTGGTGGTTACCAAATCGCCTTGAGCCCATTTACAGGGTTTCTTTATCAGGAAAGGCTTTTTGGGCAGGTATCAGGCCTCTTTCTAGCAAGAACCCATTACTAAAGAATCCACCAGAGGTCCATTGTCAAAAAAACCCCAACCCAAACCAAGTCCCAGAATAAGGTTTGTGAAATCTGAAGACTGTTGAGGACGGAGGAGGAGAGAGCGAAGCTCGAGGAGGGTAAAGGGTTTCTGAAATTTCTGTACCGTCTCGTTCACACATTGCACATAAACTGTTCGTTTATATGTCTCACTGAGAAAAAGGGGGAAAACTGCGCTAGGTAGTTTTGTTTTTCAGTAAAGTGCCATGACTATGGAGGAGGATAAACCTTCAACAACTGTAGCAGAGCCATCTGTTGCAGCAGTCCCAATTGCTCCAGTTCGACCTCCCGTACCGAGGCCGCCTGCGCCACAAAATGGTGAAGCGAGGGCGAGTACGAGCGACTCTGATTCCGATTCGGCGGGCCCTCCCCGAGCCACCGGCGTTTCGGGTGCCGAATACGAAATATCGGAAGAGAGCAGAGTGGTGAGAGAGCGACAGGAGAAAGCAATTCAAGAACTGTTGATGAAGCGCCGTGCTTCTGCTCTTGCTGTTCCCACTAACGACATGGCTGTGAGGGCTCGTCTTCGGCGGCTCGGCGAACCCATTACTCTTTTTGGAGAAAGAGAGATGGAGAGGCGAGACAGGTTGAGGATGATCATGGCAAGGCTTGATTCGCAAGGCGAGTTGGAGAAGTTGTTGAAAGTTCATGAGGAGGAGGAGGCTGCCGCTTCTGCTGCATTGGAAGATGGTGATGATCAAATGGTTCAGTACCCTTTTTACACTGAAGGATCCAAAGCTTTGATGAATGCGAGAATTGACATTGCAAAGTACTCCATTAAGAGGGCAGCTTCGCGGCTTGAACGGGCTCGAAGGAAGAAGGATGACCCAGATGAGGATATGGATGCAGAGTTGGACTGGGCTTTGAGGCAGGCATCAAGTTTGGAACTTGATTGTAGTGAGATTGGGGATGATAGGCCACTTTCTGGTTGTTCTTTCTCACATGATGGAAAACTGCTTGCCACTTGGTATGGTCTCTTTACCTCTCTTTTTTGGTGTCTGAATTGTAAATTTAGTTAATTGCTAAATATGATAATTCATGGTTTATTTCCTGCTATTTGATTTTTGATGACTATAGCCATCTTGGGTTGTAAGGTAAACATATGAATATAAGTGAAAAAAAATAAGTCAACCTTTTAATATTATTATGCTAACTAGGTATTTTTAGGATGGCTAGCCAAGATTTATTGCTTTGCTAGTACTTTAGATTTTGTGAGACTTATTGTATGTAGAAGAGGTTGGACTGATTTGCTTGTGTTGCTTTACCTTTCTCAGTGCTATAAGTGGAGTTGCCAAGTTGTGGAGCATGCCTGAAGCAAAGAAGTTTGCCACCTTGAAGGGACACACAGAGCGCCTGACTGATGTTCAGTTTTCTCCTGTGCATAACCTCATAGCAACTGCTTCTGCTGACAGGACTGCAAAGTTGTGGAACACTGAAGGATCTCAGCTGGTGACCTTTAAGGGCCATTTGGACCGTCTTGCACGTATTGCCTTCCATCCATCAGGAAAATATTTAGGTACAACTAGCTTTGACAAGACATGGAGGCTATGGGATGTAGAAACTAGTGAAGAGTTGCTTCTTCAAGAAGGTCACAGTAGGAGTGTCTACGGGATAGCATTCCACCCTGATGGATCATTGGTGGCATCTTCTGGACTGGATGCACTTGCTCGTGTTTGGGACCTCCGTACGGGTAGAAGTATTCTTGCCTTGGAAGGCCATGTCAAGAAAGTGAGACTCTAGTTTTATCTTTTATATTTTTAATGCAATTAATTTTCATTATTTGTCACGTTTCATTCAATTATTTTAACATTCTGTTATCTTTCAGGTTCTAGCACTCAGTTTCTCAGCAAATGGCTATTATTTAGCCAGTGGGGGTGAAGACAACACTTGCAGGATATGGGATTTAAGAAAAAAGAAATCCATATACATCATTCCAGCACATTCCAATCTCATATCACAGGTCAAATTTGAGCCTCAAGAGGGATATTTCTTAGTAACTGCTTCATATGATTTGACAACAAAGGTACACTACTTTTTGAGAACCATGATTTCTAAATAGAGAGTGAATTTGGAGTTATTAATATTGATTACCATTTTATTGGTTCATATCTTGATTATGCAATATCTCATCTTTGCCAGATATGGTCAGCCCGAGATTTTAAGCCTGTCAGGACGCTCTCTGGACACGAAGCAAAAGTTACTTCTTTGGATATTGCAGGAGGTAAGTTTCCTAATCAACGGTTGTGCATATTCTTTTAATTATTACGTCCTGTTTTCACCCATTTAAGTATGCATGGACTTTTTGGTGTATGACTATAGTCTGTACCAAGAGGCATAGTCCAACGAATAATAAGAAATGATTTTTTTTTTTTTTTTTTTTTGGGGGGGGGGGGGGGGGGAATGCAGGGCTGCGTCCATCCTGCCCAAACTTCTCTTTTTAAATTTTTTATTAATTAGTTACGATATGTATTGTACACACCTTTCAATATGTATGTATATACATATATACACTCCTTTTACAATTTTTCACCCCTCCCTAACACTGTACTTTTAGAATCTAGACATTTTTTCCTCCCTTATATAGTAAGTGCAGATAACCACTGTACCAGCTTTCTCTGTGTACAATCCGATGTTCTTGTCATCATATTTTGACTTCACCAACTTAGATCTCGGTATTACAGGTTAACTTAAGGGTATAGCCTTTGTCAGAATAAAGTGAGAAACTGTAGTACTGGCCTTCTACCTGCCCTTGTGGTTAAGTGCGCTTGCACTAACTCCTAGTGGTCTTGGGTTCGAAGGTTGGTACCACATTCTCTACAAAACCCAAAAAAAAAGGAAACTGTAGTTGATTCAATTGTTTCCTTGAAGCAGGTTTATTGCTGTCATCTTGGTCTTGATTGATTATCTCTTTATATATTTCATTGACGAGAAGAATATATAAATGAACTCCCTTAGATTACATTGTTTTGATACAAAGAATGATAACTTCAAACAGTATTGACTCACCAAGATATTTGCTTCACTTCTTGAAGACATTACTTGAAATCCCAGAGTTTTAAGAATTTCTACTTCAACCCTACTAGGTGCAATTTGTAGTTGTATCCTTGGGGAAAACCCTGAATACTCTATTTCCCCCTTTATGTGTAAAATATATGAATATCTCTGCGCCACCTAGCCTTTCTAATTATGTCCCATAGACCCCGTTGTAATTTCCCTTACTCTTTTCTTTTCTATCCTTCTTAGGTTTTTCTTGGAATAAATAGTTTTTAAAAGTTTTTCTTGTCTTGCTTGTGGTTTTCTATTAATTCTGAAAGTAAAAGTGCTTAACCTGCTTGGATTTCTTGGAGTGACTACTTGTTATCTAATTGCTTATGTTGTTGATGATGGCAGATGGGCATCAAATTGCTACTGTATCACATGACCGAACCATCAAACTATGGTCCAGCAGTACCAATGAGAAGGATCAGGCAATGGATGTAGATTAGGACCTCCTCAATTCTCCTGAAAATTACAAAGGATGAAAGTGTTGGTCGATCTTACTTGGGAATACATGGATTATAGTGAGACAGTTCATCCAGGGTTAAAGGCTTGGTTCTAGTTCAAAATCAGAAAGTTGGTTCTAGCTGTAACATCGTAAGGTACATGAGATAATGTCTCTAACGACCTGAAAGACATCTAAAATGCCTCTTTTAGAAGGAACCCTTGCTGACTGGTAGATATTGGTATTCAAATTTTTTTTTTTTTTTTTTTTTTTTAAAAGTTGTGAGGCTCTGTGCTGCCAGTGGAACAGTGTTTAGTCACGTAATGTTAAATGCTGAACTTTTGAGTGGAAAGCCTTTTATATCCTCTTTGTTTGTCTTTTGATTATGTTTTAAATTAGCTTGAATAAATGAGACTTGGATCATCGATAAGAAAGCAAAGAATAGATGAGGAGTTGATGACAAAGAAGAGAAGCAATTAATAAGAATCTGGACAGTAGTCAGAGAAGCACCTCAAATCTAAGTTAAAGGAAGATTTTCTTTTCTTTTCTTGCCATAAATTTCACTCTCTTCCTACATTTATCATAATCTTGTTTTCGCTCCTATATTAGTTTGGGATCATGAACTTCATACAATCTTCTCAAAGAGCCATGGGAGCCCTTTCGACAAACCCTTTGTTCTCCATGGCAATAGGTCTCGTGTTATCTGCCACTTATTTGTTCCTTTTCTCTCTTATACAAGCTGATCGTAATGGTGGCTTCAGTGTGGAGCTTATTCACCGTGACTCTCCCATGTCTCCTCTCTATAATCCTTCAGAAACAGTCACAACGTGTGAGAAATGCTTTGCAGCGTTCCATTAACCATGTCAATTTATTGAGCACAACTTCATTCCCTTCAAACATGCCTAAATCTACAATAATATCAGACATGGGTGAGTATCCATGAAAATATCAATAGGTACACCTCCTTGGGAATTCTTAGGCGTTGCAGATAGAGGTTGCTTGCACCAACTGTTACAAGCAGAAAGCACCGATCTTTGATCCGAAAAATTCCAAAACTTATGCAGAAATTTCTCGTAGCTCAAGCGAGTGTCAATCTGTGAATGGAACTTCTTCCCTTCCCAATGCAGAAGAAGTTTGTCACTACACAGTTTCTTGTGTTATGGAGAGGGATCCTACAGCAAGGGAATTCTAGCCACAGAAAGAGTCACTTTTGGCTCCACTACTGGCCAACCAATTTCACTCCCAAAAATGGTCTTTGGTTGTGGACAAGACAATGAAGACCTCTTCAACAAGAATGGATCAGGCATGATCGGCCTCGCACGTGGATCGGTGTCTCTTATCTCTCAAATGAGTTCTTCAGTTGATGGGAAATTCTCCTACTGCCTTGTGCAGGCCTTTTCAGGACTCAACTCTTCAAGCAAAATGAGCTCTGGCAGTGAAGCTGTGGTTTCTGGTGCCATGGTGGTTTCTACCCCCTTACTTCAGGAGACCGAAAATCTTTTTATTATCTGAGGCTGGAAGCAATGAGTGTGGGACGTAAGAGATTGCAATATAACGGTTCACTGAGCTCCTCATTTGCTTCAGCAGAGGGCAATATTATAGACGATTCCGGGACTATGTTGACATTGCTACCACAAGACTTTTACAATAAGCTGGGATTGGCAATGAGTAAGGCCATATGGTCAAGACGTGCAAGTGATCCTCATCGCTTCCTATGTCCTTGCTGCCGGACCAAATCCGGTGCTATCAAAGCTCCGTTAAATACTGCACATTTCACTGGTGCAAATGTGAAGTTGACTGCAGTGAACACCTTCTTAAGATTGTGAATGGACGTTGTCTGCTTTGCTTTCAGACCTATTAAGCGAAGTGTCGCTGTCTTCGGCAACATGGCACAAACGAATTTCTTGATAGGCTATGACCTTAACAAAGATACTGTTTCTTTTAAGCCTACTGATTGCACCAAAAATAAATTTGGTGTCATAGCATAGTGTGGTATTGTCCCATAGCAGAGTGTTCCGCAAATAGAAGACATAATGCTGCACATTTCAACTTGTCATTTCATATATAGAAGCATAATGTCAATCAATTTAAGCATAATGTTGATTTTATCAAAAAATAGAAAGCCATAAAGTTGTATATCAGTAAATCAGTAAATGTAGGTAAACATTACAATATTATTCCCGCATCAAAAAAAAAAAAAAATTTACAATATTATTCATTAATAATTTGGAAGTCTTGCCTACTGATTGATTACCCTAAGCCATGGGTTGGCATTCCAAGACAAGTTCAAACCTGGCCAATTTTTCTCATCTTCAAGGGCCAAAATACAAATCGTAACTCTAAATTTATCACATATCAGATCCTTTCTTTAAAATAATATAAACAAATATAAATTGGAACCATCTTAAGGATGTCAAAACTTCAAATCACGCATTTGTATTTTAACTAAAAGATGTACTCTAGCATCCCTGGCTTTGACCCGTTTACGGGAAATAATACAGTACAACATGCTTCATCCACCAGAAAGGAAATGTGCGTGGATAGTCCATGAATGTTAATAAATTAGCCAAAAGTATTGCGCCCCTTCCGCATCACTTGTACCAGCCAGCAAGGAAAAATCTCAGCACGAAACAGAAGCAGCAAGCAATGGCCTGTTGCATGTAGGCATTCAACAATTGCAACATTTACAAATTACACAACTAAAACACAAATATGATCACAGAATATCAATAAATTGTCCGGCATGCACCTTAGCATGCATCTTAACTAAAACACCAAAGAATGCCGTATATTTTCTGACAATATGCCAACTGTTCACTAGGTTTCCACCTGGAGACATAAACACTAAAACCCATTCTTAATAGATGGATATATTTTGCCTAAAACAATCAACTAAGATTTAAACCCCAGGGGATAGCTCAGTTGAGGAGGTTAGGATTGGAATATCTCATGGGATTCAATCCCACCCAATGTACCAAAGAAAACAATCAACTAAGACTTAATCTCAGAAAATTGGGGTGAAATATATGGATCCTTAAGCTGCTGGCTTCTTACTTTTTAGTAACCAATCTACTTGGGTTGGTTTTATACTTACTAGGTTTGGAGCATGACTGACATGGCATAATCATGCCAACAGTATCAACTTATTGTCCAAATGGTGAGAAACAATAACACTCATATGTGCAGGAAGTATTTACAAGTTCAGCTGGATCTTTCCCCATTTAGCCTAAGAATGCAGGTCATAGGCTTTTGCATACCACACAAATATCTTGTGGTGATGGAGGTGGACTCAAGATTACATGCAATAAACATGCAGGTTATAGGGAAAAAAACATGAATAAATAACCTGGAAAACTAGAAGATAGATGCAAAGTGACTTCTCCGTCATCCTGCCAAATCGTCTTAGAAAAAAGTTTACAAGTGTCCCATCATTTGTCCCAGTCAGCAGTCCAGTGCCAGGATCAAACCTGAAAAGTAAAAGGAAAGATATTTATAGTGATCATTCTCTATGATGCCTCCAGCAGTTCCTAATCATAAGTTAGAATTCACACAAAATTACTTAGGAAGACGATGCCGTGGACATGGAACAATGCCAGCAAGCTGAAAAGAAGGTAACAAAAGATGAGGTGACGTACATGTCATGCATTTTAGCTGTCATATATGAGAGAGAGAGAGAGAGAGAGAGAGAGAGAGAGAGAGAGAGAGAGAGGATTATATCAAACCTGGGGCAGTGACAAGAGAAAGTTCAATACTTGAGGGACAAAGAAAATCAGAAGTGTTTCACTGAAACCAAAATTCAAAAGGATAAACAAGAGTCAACCATCAGGTAATGTATATGAATGTTAACAAAAGCATAGTAGACAATAATGGAAAGTTATATGTCAGGAAAGAAGCAGCGTCATTCCCAAAGGTGTATATATATTGTTGATCTTCAGATTTCATTGCAAGAAATTTATTGCAATCAGATTGTTTGTGGGGTTAGCTCAGAAGAATTATACCTTTGACCCCTCAATCAATGCTAGCATTTCATTCATTTTTTGTTTAACTAAAAGGTCAGCATGATGAGATCCACATTTTTTCTCACTAATTGCAGTTCAGTTGTACATCTCAAGGTTCACTTTAACATATTTCTCTTGTAAGAGGAAACATCAGGGAATGTCAGCTTTTAAGGGTGATTGAGGGTGACATTATATCTTAAGCAACAGCATAAACAACCAGGTATTGGCAAAACGAAAAAAGAAAAAGAAAAAGAAATGGAAAAAGAAAGAGAAAGAATCAATTGAAACAAGAGTTGGGGAAGGTGAGATTATTCGGTTCTAGATCGGATCGGAGATCTTGGGGGATTGAGGAGCAGGGTTCTTTTTCCTGCAAGTCTTTCAGGTCTTTTCTTCTCTCTACCACCAGGGATGTCTTCCCCCCTTTCATCTCAATCTGGAAGGCAAAGAAGGGTCATATAGGAGTAAGGGTTGAGGAATTATGGGACAGAATTAAATTTTGGGCATCCCTTTGGGCTTCGGTTTCGGGGCAGTTCAAGGACTATCACTACTCTACCATCATGAGAGACATGATGGCAGTCTTAAGATGATTTTACTGAAGTTTTGTGTTTTTTGTGTTTTTTATACAGATTTTTTTCAATCTTAGCCTCTTGATTATTAATACAATGTTTCTATTCCAAAAAAAAAAAAATTGAAACAAGAGCGACTAACAATCTTATAAGTTTCCATCTATGGCATAGACTTGAAGAATAGAAAGCAATACTAGGTTCCTGAATAAAGAAAGGCATGGATTTTCTAGGGTACCAAAAACAAGATTGGGAATTCCAGTTAGAAAATTATGTATGTAACAAAAACTTAGCACAGAATTGCAAGCAATAACTAAAATATGCAAATTAAGGTCCCACATATTATTAGTATTAAAATGAAATTGAAAGATAAGGGAGAACACACCTAAAATGGCCTAAAATCCCAGCTACAGCCATCGTCATCCCAGCAAAGTATGTGTATGTATCTCCAACAAAAGCTGAAGAAGGATACCTAAAATAAGGAGAAAGGAAATGGTAAATATTTTATGAAAGACGAGAACCATAAACCTAAGCAACTCAGTAAAATAATACAGAAAGCAACTCACCAGTTGTAAGAGAACAATGCCAATGAGGTGGCTAATAAGGGTTGGACAAGATATAGAGAGAATGCATGTGCCATCTTATACTCAGAATCTGCAGATGCTCCAATTTGCATGATATTGTGTATTAAAATCTGCAGATCAGTAGATCAGTAGCATGTGTCATTTTTATAATAGAGCTGGAGGGCCAGTGTTTCACAAGTCTTTATACTTACAGCAGATGCAATGACGACTGTCTGCCCAACTTCAAGGCCATTCAAGCCAGCATGAATGTTGATGGAGTTTGTACAGAAAACCGCCAAAAGTCCCATGTATAGCTTGTACATCCACCCTACATGTATAAAAAGAACATAAGATACAAATTCATTTCTCACTTTCTTAGAGCTATGCAACTATTTTTATGAGCATACCTAGATCCAAAACCTCTAGCCCAACATATGGAATAAGAGGCTTTGGTATGATGATAGTTGTATGTCCGGCATAGGCCATCAGCAGAGGTAGAGCTGCAAAGGATGGCAGTAGTAGTTTCCTGCTCCCCAAAATTAGAAGAAAACGCATAGGAACTCAGTTAATTTGGAGAGCCATTTTGAAGCTAAAATATTTTGCAATTGGTATAAATATCTAGAAATAACTGGATACTCACACCCTCCAAGGTATATCAAGAACATCATCTACAAATCCAAGCAATACCATAAAGCATATGGATGCTAACGCTGCATTGTACTCGACTAGCCACTGCATGATTGAAATGTTAACACTTTAGTCTTCCACCATCCAAACATATGGCCACAATTTACAAACATGAAATTCAGTAGAAGAAGCCTTATGCAAAAAGGATTGAAGTTCATGTCAGAAAATCAAAGAGTTGTTTCTCCAGCTCAACTTGCATCCACTCCTACTAGTGCCATCATCAATCTTCATCCACACCTCAAAACCATCTTAGCTCTCATATCAGTTGTCAACTCATTCTAACTCTAATTCCACAATGTCAGTACTTCTAGTTTATCCTTTCTTATTTTGCCACTTCTAGTTCATTATTTTCATTCCAGCAGTCCTCATTACATAGTAAGAATACAAAGCACGGTTATTTTATGCTTATCCTACAAAACTCTAAATTAAAAGTTGTAGCATTCACTGCCCTCAGCAACATTAGTTGCAAAAAAATAATAATAATGAACACCGGTTCTCACCACCATATCCTCTACTGTAATCCATTCAGTATTCTCCAGACCACATCATCACCAGTGGGGCCAGCTCTTCCCTAAGATCATAACACCATGGCTTAGGAGCCCAAAAAAATTAAAAGTCCCCATGTATTTACTGTTTAATAAAAGCTAACTTTCCTTTTAAATTTTACTTTTTTCCTTAATGCGCTATTTAAATTTTCCCACACTATACAATAGTTTCCATACATATTACAAAGAGGAAAAACAGCCCCTTCATCCTTTTTGTCTCTTATAAATTATCACGATTGTTCTTCTTTTAGATATTCTTTCACATAAGAAAAATCGCTACAGAAAACCTTTAATCTACATTTCCTTTCCTCTTTTAGACTCTTCTTTCAAATAAAAGATTTAGATAGTCAAGAAACATAACATTATCAATTGATATATTAAATACCAGAGGGTCTTGCACTTTTAGGCTCTAGTTGTTGACTTTAATCACCACCAGTGCCATTCCCTCCAGCCTACCATCATCACAAACCACATTAAGCTAAGGACCCCTACTACAGCAAGCATACTCACCGCACCACCATGGCTCATTGAGATTGGCTGTGATCTTATTATGCATTTTGATCTCCCTACCCCTCAAGTGGTGGGAACAGTTTCTTCCCTAATGCCTTTAACTATGTAAATAACTACATTTAAAAAGTAGGCAAACAGATAACAAACAAACAGGAATTCTCATGTTTCACCAAAAGCTAATAGTTTCACCTCTGAGCAACAATAAATTGCAGAAATTGTAAATTGAAGTAAAGTTATGTTCCTGTATTCAATGAAAGAGAGCAAACTTACATTTGAATCTGCAGTGAAGTTGAAATACTGGAATAAGATTCCCAAGACCAAGAAAACAATTCCAACAACAATACCCAATGACTCAGGCCTGTAAAACACAAATGGAACATTAACTATAAAAGATAAGTTGGGGGTATGAAACATCAGATTAATATAATAGACTATTTATATTTTGGAAAAGAAAAAAGAGGATCTTCTCCATTGTACACTTCATAGTATTCGGATTTTGCATTTTCTAGAACAAACATTCTGAAATAGAAAGCAAGATTTCTCACTAAAATCAATTTCTAGGGAATACAAAACGAAAAGCCAAAGAAAAAACTATGGATGATAATCACAGTGCCTTAATTGTCCATAATCATTGATGCTGCAAATCATCAAACTTTCCATAAACAACAGTCTAAACAATGAGCTCCAAAGACTCGGGAACAGAGATGAAACAATTGAGCTGCAAATTTAGCATGCAGCATAGGTTCTGCCCTTAGAGATTGGAAACGGATAAACTTAAATTTGACATAGCTCACAGCTATATAATTAAACGGACAATTCCAATGCATGAAGCAGAGTAAGTCATTTAATATTCAGCCAGGATAGTATATAAGAACTAAAGACAATGCCCAGTACAGAAATTTGGTTAGCCAAAAAAAGTATAACACATGCCAAGCTGATAAATTTGATTTAAAAAATACCAAATCTTGAACATGCCTGATTCATAACCATAGTCAAATCCTTAATGTAACACATACACAGTTCATCAATTCAATCAAAAACCAATCCTAGCACATACCAAACTCATAATTTCAATGGGAAAAAAAAAAACTTTATACAGATAACTAATATATCTTGAACAAAGACTCACACTTTGACAGTGCCCTGCGGGGTACCCTTTTTGTTAATGTCATAACCAAAGAGGTTGCGCTTGAGAACGTATCTGGAAGCCACGGGGATCATCTTAACGGTGACAAAGAACCCGGCAAGGCTGAGAGCCGCATTGATGAGAATCGATTTTCGAAGCTCATGTTCGATCTTGTAGTGATAGAAGATGAGATAAAAGTATGGGACTGAGAAGAAGAGCGTGAGCTTGAGAATTACACCTGACTTTGGCGGTGCAATTGGCGGGTCTGTTAATGGAGGTTCTTGGGGTTTGGGTCGTGTGGTGGTATCGTTTGGTTTGGTTTGTGCGGACGAGTCTTTTGAAGCTCGCTTTCGAGCTGCCATGGCTCTCTCTCTCTCTCTCTCTCTCTCAATATTGGTGTCTCTGATCTGAGCAATGTAGTCTTCTCTTCTTCTCTTTAATTTCTTATTTTATTTCTTTTATTGAAACTCTGCGTTTTGACCCGGCGAGTCGTGACTCAAGACTGTCCAGTTACGTTTCTCGTTGTCGTCATTTCTCCAATAGAATTCTGCCACCTCATCAGAAAAATTGGGCTAGAACTATTTTCTCAGTCATACAATAATGCTACAGAGTAGGGGTGGGCACTCAAACCGGCAAACCGGAAATCCGAGCCGAACTACACCGAACCAAACTGGAAAAAAATCGAGTTGACCAAAAAGTCAAAAACCGGTCAAAAATCGAACCGGACCGGTTTGGACCGGTTTCGGATCCGGTTCCATGTCTTCAAAAACCGAACCGGGCCGAACCGAATCGGTGAAACTAAAAATATATATAATTTCAATATATATTTATATTTAATGCTATATTTTTAATGTCACTAAAAAAAACTTAATATTTATCCAAGTTCAATGTCAAAATATCTCTCTTTTCTCACTTTAATATTTATTTTTTATATGAAATTGAATAATTTGTTAAGTTTCAAGTAAAAAAATAATATTTCAGTTGAGAATTGTATTACAAAACAATTTTAAAAAATAATTTTTATAATTCGGTTCAAAACCGAACCGGAACCGGAACCGGACCGAAATCGGTTCAAACCGAACCGGACAGTTTTTGAATTTTTTTAATTAAAACCGAACCGAACCAAACTGCATGAATAGTACCGGATCGGTTCTAATTTGAGGCAAAAACCGGTCCAAACCGAACCGTGTCCACCCCTACTACAGAGGGCTTTGAGATTTTAGGCGCCTTGTGTAGTCAAAAAAAACTTTAATTTTTGGAAAAGTCAAAAATTTTTAAAAAAGATAAAAACCTCTCAACTTTCAAACCAAAGACATGCAAATAGATATGTCAAACGGAACGGGCCAACTCAGCACGGCACGGCACGGCACGAGCATGAATATTTATGGACCGTGCTCGGCACGGCACGAAAACTTGGTCTGGGCCGAGATCAAAAAATGAGGTCCAATTCCAAACTTAGGTTTCCCTTTCAAAGAACTTTGCCTATGTTACTTGTACTTTTTATTTTACATTTTCAGTTTGCTTTTCTTTTTTTTGTCTTTTTTCTTGTGTGAAATTACATTAGTTTGATGTATTGAGGACATGAATTACAGTGTCTAGTGAGGTAACTTTTAAATATTAATACATTTTTAATTGAAAAACTGGCATTTAAGCCTGAATATAGTTTTTCTGGATGTAATATTTAGTTAAGTTAATGACTTAAGTTCGCTATTGATTGTAGTCATTGTAATATGATTTCCTGGCTGGCTTTGGTTTCAGATTATTTTCTCATGTGTCTCTGTGTGTGTGTGTGTGTGTTACTTTGTACCTTTTGATTCAGTCAGGTTCTATATGTAGATATTACTAGTTGGGCATGTGGGCATAAGGAGATCATGTTAGCAAATGTTGGTTACTGAATCCTCTGGGGCATTTCTCTGACGATTCTGAAAATAGATATCTTGCACGCTACAAAGGATTGTATGGGGAGGACTCTAAAACTCGTAAATATGCTGAAAATGATAAAGCAGAGAACACATGAAGTTGGGAGTTGCATATCTGAAGCCCGAGTTAACCATGGAAGGGGATGAGGAAGATGAAGTAATCATTTTCAATCCAATAGTGGCTGAGAAGCGGCCTGATGTGGTATAAACACTACTTGGGCAGCCAATGAGGGCCTGGAGCCTGGTAAAAATGCTTCTCCAGGTGATCTAAAATACCGCTGCTCCTTTTGATAATCTTTGCCATCAAACTGCTTTTAGTGCTGGTTCACAAATACCTGTATATGTTGCTAGTGGTATACCCCAACGCTTGCAATCAATTCAGTCACATGCTTCCAAGCTGTCAATGGAAGCTGGTTTTGGTGCTAGTTCACAACTACATGTATCAATTGCTAAAATGGATACATTTGAATGGCAGATGCTTTTGAACTGTATGATTTGGGGCGCACTGGTTTCTATGCACAAATATATCTCAAAATCAAGGTACTTAAAAATATAACAGCTTACTGGTTTTATGATTGAACAGAGTTATCCATTTATCATTCATTAGCCTATGGATTATCACTATTTTCTGCATAAATATCGTATGAAGTGTTCAATTTTCTGAATGGATATCCTTCATGATTTTTGTTTTTAGCTGAGATATGAAGCACATTGATTATCTCACATGAAACCCATCTATGTTAAAAATACTTGTAAGGAGATGATGCTGGCTCTTTTGAATGAATCCTATCTAATTATTTAGATGATATCGTTGAAATTATTGTGGACAAGGTATGGATTTGGCTCCATTGTTCCTTGATAATTGCTCTTCCCCCCATTTCTGGTCTCGGCAATCATACATTCTTGTGCATGTCATGGACAATTATCGTTCACGGAAGCAGATAGAAATGGTAGAATCGATGAAGAAGAATGGAGGGAATAAATTGCAGAAAATCCTTTGATACTCAAAAGTGCTCCAATGGAATTTGTAAGGCAACTCATTAGGGACACATGACTAATGAGTTGCATCATTTTGTCACGCTTAATTGAATTAGTTCAACTATTGACTTTGCTCTTGCTACTTCTTGATGTTTTAGTTGCATATGTAAAGTCAGTAAACTCATGGATATCACAAATAGGTTATGGTTATATTATAGTGTATTTTTGGGATTTATAATTTTGCAAATTTGGATTTTTTTAGATCATCTTATGTGGCAGATGAGATGGACAACCATATCAATTAATATCATTTAACATTTTATTTTCATTCATTACTCTTACTTTTTATATTTATTTTGTTGCAGAAATTTTATTTTTAACATAAAAAAACTGTAATTAATTCAATTATATGAAAAATCAAATATAATGTAATTAATTTGATCCACCCAAAGAAAAAGGAATCCTTGAATTTAATGAGTAGAATCTACTAATTTGGTGTAAAATATACGTGTATGCACACATCTTAAATTCAATGCATTCATTGAATTAAATGCAATGCAATTCCACCACACCGGAGTGCAAAAAGCTTTGGATAAATAGTGCACCAAAAGCAATTCTTTTCTTGTTTGTTGGGCACGATAAAGCATGGGATTGGACTACTTTAGTCCAGTCTCACCTTTGATCATTAGATTAAGCTGGGGCAGGATTAATCATAATCTAGGCCCCCTCAAATAGTGTTGTGTGTCCCTCCTCCTTATGTTAAATGATGAAAATGTAAGAGAATATTAATGATTCATGGACATCCACCAACGGTCGTCCGATATCCAGCCACCAAACATTCTAAATCAAGCATTGAACTCAACTCAACTACTGATTGAATCACAGAAAGGGAAGAAACCCAAAAGCAGGCATGCAACATCAAGAAGCAAGAAAAGAAAAGAAAAACTATAGACTGTTACCATGTTGTTTTCCAATGCATTATATATTCTAGACTTCTTTTCAAAAATGAGAATTCAGCCATGTAAGTCTACAGACCAAAATCTACTCAGGAGATTAAGTTCTATCCTAAGGGTCTTGGTGCAGATAACATAAAACATTCTATAACAAGTTGCTTCCATGAGGTTTCTTAGACAATGACTGAAGAAGACCCTATTTGGGGGCTTTAACTAATGTTGATGCGAAAAAGTGGTTCCGACACGTGTTTCGCCAACTTAGTGATATTATGCCTTCGGCAGGTGTCTGACTTCAGAAGGGTAGGTACCTGCAAAAGGACACGTTCGGTAAGACCTTGGGGTACCGGTGTGGTACCGGCCGAAGGCTCTCCGATGCCTTAGTAAGTACGGTATTAGTAATATTAGTTGACAGATCAAGCGGTAGCGTACCGTTGGTTTCTCTCCCTCCCTTTTGAGGATAGGGGTGGTCTTATACAGGCCTTGGGAGGCGTGCACTATGCTCATATCTCCGATGTGGGACTGTAGAAGCGGATTGTGAGCATGACACGTGTCCAGTAGAGTAATGAACAAAAAGGAAACCGATCGGTAGGCACCATGCCGAAGGTCATCCGTAATCAATAACGACCATGTCCACGTGTTCGTAGGTCATAGGTCGTTTATTCCGGGTATAAACAGTAGTCCCCCAAGTTCTCTTCCGAAGGTCCTTCGGAAGGGAATTTAGTTCTCTATGGCAGTTCGAAGGTGCCCTGCCGTTCGGTGAGCTCGTTTGGGGGGGAGGAGAGGATGCTTGTGTCGATCCTTTCGGGGGCCATCGTTCGGAAGAGATTACCCTGGGACCTGAGGGGTCGTCGATGCTGAGAGGCGAGAGGGCAGAGAGACGCTTCGTCTTCCGTGCCTGGCGTGCTGAGACGCTTCGCCTTCCGTGCCTGGCATGCGGTCAGCATCGCCATTCGCCGGGCGACACGTGGCTAGCGAAGCCACGCCTGACGGCGCATTCATGAGCCGTGTAGTCTCCCGAGGTGTACCGTTGCAGCTCTCTCCCTATAAATAGAGATCGCTCCGGACGCAAGGCTCACTTTGCATTTGAGAGTTGACGCAAGAGCTTTGTGCGGGCGATTTCCGAAGAGAGTTAACGGTAATCCAGGCGATTCTCGGCGCAGTTTTCGGTATACAAGGCGATTTTCGACGTTTCCAATCGGCACCCAGCTCATTTTGCACTACCCAAGGTAAGATACCGTTCGGTACCCCCCAATATACTCTTTCTTCACTTAATTGTACGTCTTTTCTCGGCATAGGCTAGCCGAACGTTAGGTAGGATTTCCTTTCGGTAGTCTAGTGGCCATAGGTAGTGATGCAGGCATCGGTAGGGTAGTTTGTGGCACGGGCCTTAGCTTCCCTTTCTTCTTTTTTTTGTAGATGTCTGATAGCGAGTCGCCGTTCGGCAGTGAGCCCAACGCGTTCGATGGGGAGTCATTGGACTGGGACACGACCAGCGGGGCTGCGAGCCTCGATGCCGAGGGTGGAGAAGACACCGACGTTGAGATACTCGGAGAGGAGGTGAACTCCTTTCCTGCCCATGGCATCGGCAAGGGGCTTATGACGAGACAACTGCTACCCCTGGCCGTGGTCTATAAAGACGGTACCCACGCCGGTCTTTTTGAGCATCAGCCGGAAGCCTCCACCTCCGGTCGTGGTGAGAGCGTTGCCGGCCCTTCCCGATCGAGGGTGACGATTATCTATCGGGAGAAGCCCAGGATACCGGTGGGCGTGCCCAAGAAGACTGTTCGGGGTCGACTATCTGGAGCCCAACAAGATTACCGAATGAGAGTTGCAGAGGATTAGGGCCGAATACCTCATCCCTGACTCGGTGAGGATGAGGATACCTGGGCCCGCCGAGTCCCTCAGCGACCCGGAGAATGCTGAAGTCGCCTTCTTCACCGATGTTCTTCTGCAAGGGGTTCGGTTGCCATTACAACCTGCCGTGCAGAAAATCCTTGCCCAGATCAGGTACGCTCCTGGCCAGTACAACCTCAACTTCTGGGTGGCCTTGATGGGGGTAATCGCTGCGTTCGGGATTGCCGAGGAGGAGGAGCCCTCTTACGAGCAGTTCTCGTATTTATACAGCATTACCAAGTCCAAGAGCACCGATCACGGCGGTTGGGTTCAGGCGAACTGCGTGAAGGCTTCCGAGCGGCATCAGCTCAGTGCCGACTTCTCAAAAGTCATGGAGGAATCGACAGGTGCTTTTCTCCGACGATTGGGAGTCGCCGTCGGGAACACCTCCCCGGTTCCCGATTCCCACGACCTTTCAAATCGTCGGTAGGCTTCTGGTATACCGATTGTTAGGTTTAGGGTCCTTCCCTTGTGTATTTACTAATCTTTCTTACATTTGACAGGTAAACTGAAGCAGCCGAGCCCCAAGCAGAGCGAGATTCGGCAGCTTGATAGGGTGAAGCTGAGAGTGCCTGCTGCCGAGCGAGTTTATCCTCGGTTCCTCTTTACCGACAACCTTGTAAAAGCCGGCCTCGTCGACCCTGTCGAGAGTAAGTGCATGTCTCCTCCTTTCTTCCCTTGTTTTCGTGTATTATTTTTGTTTGTCGACTAACCGAATGGCTTTGACCAATGGCGGATGCTAGGAAGGTTGTCGAGGTGAAGAAGATGAACGAGTCCTCCAGGAGGCGCCTCATGATGGGCCTGGAGGGCAAGAAAAAGAAGAAGCAGCCCGAGGCGTCTTCCGCTCAGCAGGCGGCGGCGGATCCCGAGGACCAGACCCTCGAGGAGCGCCTACGACAGCTGGACGCCGAGCCTGTTTCGGGGCGCGGCGCCGATGAAGCCTTTGTGCCGAGGCAACCGGATACCGAAGTCGCTGCTTCCAAGGCTGCCGGGAAGCGGCCAGTGATGGTGGATCTGGAAGCCTCGCCGGCTTCCAAGCACTGCCGTCAATCGGAGGTCCCTAGGGCCGTTGTTGCGGTGGAGGACGAGGACGGACCTACCGAAGCCGTCACCATCGCCTGCCCCTCGAAGACGGTGCAGTTCGTCAATCACATGATCCTCGGCTCTCAAATGGAGCTACAGGAGATCGACGAGCTGCCGAAGAAGCTTCTTAGGGAACAGGCCGGACGCGCCTTTCGTCTTCAAGCCTCGGTAAGACATGCTTTCTTCCTTCTTCTCCTTTCTTTGTAGTTGGGGCATCTTCCTGACCTTCTTTCTTCCATGCAGGCGTCCATGGACATGTGTCTTTGCGTCAAGCGAGCCATCGCTGCTGCCGAGCATGCAAAGAAGGCCTACGAGGACGGCAGGGCCAAGGTTGCCGAGGCGGGCAAGGCACTTCAGGACCACGCCCACCTGCACAAGGAGAAAGAGGCTGCCGAACAGCAGGCTGTCGCTTCGGAGGCTAAGGTGGAGGAGATGAAGGGTCTCTTGGAGGCAATGTTGGCGGCGGTGAGGGATGCCGAGGCAGCCAAAGAGGCGGTGCAAGTGGCCTTGGAGGAATCTGAACGGGCCAAGGCAGCGGAGATCGAGGGTGCCGTTCGGTCAGCGATCCGGGGGTACCGCTCTTCGAAAGAGTTCACTGTCCTTCTAGATAAGGAAGTGGGCTCGGAGATGGCGGACTTGTTGTATCCATTCAAACGGTACAACCCTGGGCAAAAGCTGAACCTGAACTTCATCGCCGACCCTCCCCCCTACCGGAAGGGATGACAGAGGAAATGATTGAGGTATACGAGGGGGAGGATAACGCTGAGGGACCTGGTTCGACCGAGGCCGCCGAAAAAGACGAAGCCTGAGCGCATTTTTATTTTTATTTTGTACTTATAAATTTTGGTTTTATGTATTCTGAACACATTGATGCCGAGGGCATCTTTAACTCAAATTTTGGTTTTAGCTTTTATGTATTCTGAACACATGTTTTAATTGCCCATCGTTCTATCGCCGAAGGGTTCCGTATCGGACTAAAACGTTAAAGGGACAATTCAAAATTGATACAAGTTCCGATGGAATCTGTAGTGTAAAAATTTGGAACATCATTTATTGTCGTAGGCTAATAAAGAAGCCGTAGAATGCTAACTTGATACTATAGGTAGCCATGGGCTAATAGAGTAATAGAAAGGGTTTCCGAAGTAATAGTGCCGAGGACTTTCCATTTATTTCTGCCGAAGGACGAATACATTATAAGCGATTACAACTTGGTCCTGCCGTGGGCTAGGTTACTTGAAATAGCATTTGAGATGTTCCACGTTCCAAGGATGACTGAGGGTCTTGCCATTGGAGTCTCTCAGTCGGTAGGTTCCTGATCGAAGGATACTGATGATCTCATATGGTCCTTCCCAGGAAGGTCCGAGAGTTCCTTCCGTGGCATCCTTGGTTGCTAGGGACACCTTGCGCATGACCCAGTCTTCGATTCGGAATGAGCGGTGTCTGACCCTAGAGTCGCAATACCGAGAGACACGTTGTTTGTAGGCTTCATTCCGAAGGTTGGCATGTGCCCGGTGCTCTTCAAGTAGGTCGAGGCTTAGAGAAATTGCTTCTTCATTCGGCTTCGGTGCGAAGTTTTTCGTTTGGTAGGAAGGTTTGCCAATTTCCACAGGCACCACAGCCTCCGAACCGAAAGTCAGGGAAAAAGGGGTTTCTCCAGTGGACGTTCGGTAAGATGTCCGAATGGCCCATAGTGCTTCGGGAAGCTTCTCCGGCCAAGCTCCTTTGGCCTTGTCCAGCTGTCGTTTCAGTAGTTTCTTGATGATTTTGTTTACTGCTTCGACCTGACCGTTCGATTGGGGATGGGTTGGTGATGCGAAAAACAAGTTGATTTTCAGGCGGGTGTAAAATTGCCTGAAGAGTTCCGAATCGAACTGCCTGCCGTTATCGGTAATGATTGCATATGGGATACCGAACCTGCAACAAATGTGAGTCCAGATGAAATCTTCCATCTTTGCTGCCGTTATGGTTGCCAGAGGTTCGGCTTCTACCCACTTGGTAAAGTAGTCGACGGCGACCACTGCTTATTTTCCTTGCGGCATCGGACCGATCAGGTCTAGTCCCCATTGTGCGAAAGGCCAGGGACTCACGATCGGTGTCAGGGGTTCGGCAGGGATATGCGGTATATTACCGAAACGCTGGCATTTATCACACCTTTTCACCAGTGAATTAGCTTCCTGATGCATAGTCGGCCAAAAGTATCACTGCCGAAAGACTTTGTGGGCAAGTGACCGGAAACCGAAATGATCGCCGCACACACCATTATGGATCTCCCAAAGGACGTAATCTCCTTGTTCTGCCGTAAGGCACTTGAGATATGGAGTGGTGTAGCCACGTTTATAAAGGACATCGTTGATGACGGTGTACCTTACCGATCGGTATCTAAGCTTTCGGGCCTGGGCCTTGTCTTCAGGAAGGGTGCCGTTGGTCAGGTACGAGTAGATAGGAGACATCCATGTATCCTCGTACCGAACGGCACACGTTTCGGAGGCTACAGTGCTTGGTTGGGCAAGAATCTCTACCGGCACCTTTCTTCCGATTTTGTCGTTGATTGCCGAAGCCAGGCGTGCCAAAGCATCGGCATGGCTGTTTTCGCTTCTGGGGATCTGCTTGATCTCGTAGGCTCGGAAGCTTTGGAGCAGCTGATGGGTAGTCGAAAGGTAGGCGTGCATGGAGGCGTCTTTGGCCGCGAAGTCTGCCGTTACCTGGTTCACAATGAGCTGGGAGTCGCTGTGAATTCTGATTTGTTTTGCATTCATGCTCTTGGCTAACCGAAGGCCGGCCAGGAGAGCTTCATATTCCGCTTCATTGTTGGAGGTTAAAAAGTCGAATCGGAGGGCGTACTCGATCTTGAGTCCGTCCGGTGTTGTCAGCACCAAGCCTGCTCCGCATCCTTGTTGGTTTGCCAAACCATCGACGTGCAGAATCCATACGAGAGTTGAGTGGTCAAAGCGTTCGGCGTCTAGCTCATTCGGTAATCCGATCTCCGTTACCGGCTCGGAGATGAAATCGGCAATAGCCTGACCCTTTTTGGCGGGCCTCGAAATGAACTGTATGTTGAATTCTCCGAGTTCGATCGCCCACTTGATTAATCGGCCAGAAATTTCTGGTTTTTAGAGCACTTGCCGGAGCGGTTGGTTAGTCAAGACCTTGATTCTGTGCGCTTGAAAGTATGGCCGGAGTCTTTGGGCTGAGACCATGAGAGCTAGGGCAAGCTGTTCTAATGGGGGATATCGAAGTTCTGCGTTCTGGAGTGCCTTACTGACATAGAAGATCGATAACTCAGCCTTCTCCGGTATTCGTATCAATACCGAACTCACAGCAGTGCTAGATACCGAAAGGTATAGGGAGAGAATTTCCCCAGGCAGTGGTTTTGATAACAGGGGGCTTTGCTCATGTAGTTCTTTAAGTCTTGAAATGCCTTATCACATTCGGCAGTCCATATGATATTCTGTTTGCCCCCTTTCAAGGCTTTAAAGAACGGCACACACTTGTCGGTAGCCTTTGATATGAAGCGGGTCAAGGCGGCTACGCGTCCGGTAAGGCTTTGAATGTCCTTCGTCGTCTTTGGCCTCTCAATGTCAATGATTGCTTTTATTTTTTCGGGATTCGCTTCGATCCCCCTGTGACTAATCATGAATCCGAGGAATTTTTCGGAAGATACACCGAAGGCGCATTTCATCGGGTTCAGTCTCATCCGGTAGTCTTTCAGTATGCCGAACATGATCGATAAATTGTGCAGATGTTCTTCGGTAGTTCTGCTTTTTACCAACATGTCGTCAACGTAAACCTCCATGATGTTGCCGATGTATCTTGCGAAAATTCTGTTGACGAGCCTTTGATATGTTGCCCCTGCGTTCTTCAGGCCGAACGGCATGACATTATAACAGTACAACCTTTTGTCTGTTATGAAGGCGGTATGTTCACTGTCGGAAGGGTGCATGAATATCTGATTGTATCCGGAATAGGCGTCCATGAAGCTTAGCAGTTCGTGGCCGGCAGTAGCGTCCACAAGCTGGTCTATCCGTGCCAACGGAAAGCTGTCCTTTCGTACCATTACCGAATTTGCCAGCCACACCTGTAGCCTTTCGTACCATTACCGAATTTGCCAGCCACACCGGATACGTAGCCTCCCTGATGAAGCCGATGGTTTGAAGTTTGTCAACCTCTGTACGCATGGCTTCGTATCGTTCGGCATCGTACGAACGGCGCTTCTGCCTTACGGGCTTATAAGCGGGGGAAATGCTGAGTTTATGGCTGATGACCTCTGGGGCGATGCCGGGCATATCTTCGTAGGACCGGTTGTCGTTGCGACCATACCTCCCCTTTCCCTTCTTCGGGAGTTCTCTTCGATCGGCACGGTTGTCTTTTCTCTTATGACCTGCCAAATATGGGTCGTCCCTTTCGTAGGATGGTGCCTTTGCCGGATATGCACTTGGTTCTGTATCTTCTCGGTGTGCCGGAACCCCGGGTTTCTAGTTGAAGTATTCGGCTTTGGAGTGGACTGCTGCCTGCTTCATCAGTTCGTCGTACGTGCGCCAGTTGCTGCTGTGTACTAGGTATCGAAAATGCGAGGACCCAAGGCCACTCTTGAAGGCGCCGTAGGCTGCCCTATCGTCTGTTTTGGGACACCTTGAGTATTCGTGGCTGAAGCGCGCCACGTATTCTCTCAACGGTTCGTCCTCTCGTTGTCGAATCGTGTACAAATCATCGGCAGAGTAAAGACGGTCTTTTTGGATCATGAAGTGATTGAGGAAAATTTGCTTCAGCTCGTCAAAAGAATCTACCGTTTCAGGCTCTAATCGGTAGAACCAGTTCAGGGCTGCCTCGGTAAGGGAAGACGGGAATAGCAGGCACTGCCCTTCATCGCTCAGGCCCTTGCATCCAATAGCGGACTGAAATGAGTGAAGGTGTGTTAAGGGGTCCTCCGTTCCGGTATAGAACGGTATATGCAGTTGTTACACTTCCCTATCTTGCCGAGAACGCCGGATGCGCCTGGTGAATAGTCCGGGCCGAAGCTTCCCCCATTCCGGTTCTTGGGAACGAGCTTTGTCGTTTTCCATTTTCTGGACTTTCTGAAAAAGGAGTCGGACAACAGGGTCTCGGCTTGGGATTTCCTCGGAACCATAATCTTCCGAGCGTCGTCGTGGGCTTAATGAATTAACCCCCGAGTACCGAGAAGGCGTTGGCGAACGGTAGGTGGAAACTTGCGTCCTGGAAGGGATGTACTCGGATTCCAATTCCTCTGCAGAGTCTAGCCCTCTGACTCTCCGAATAGGCGACTTGCTTCCCAGGACGTTCATCCGTGAGTCCCTTAGTCAAGCGTTAATCCTGATCGGAGACCTCCGTCTCTCTGCCTCCCGATCGTTAATCCGATGTCGGCAATCGGAGTAGACCTTCTTTGGGATGTGTGGTTGATCCTTGGGTGTCGGAACTACTAACTGTTTGGAAAGTGCGGGCGTTGCCCTCGCTACCTTTTGGTGTTTCTTTTTCCTGCGGGGGGTCTGCAAGCTCTGGGAAGAGTGAGTTGTCTGGATGTTCTGCGTGTGCTGCTGGTGGAGCAGCTGCTGGGTTTCGTCCACTTTGGACGAAAGAAGGTGGTTGTGTTCATGAAGCCTCGCCATGTCCTTTCGCAGAGACGCGATTTGGACTACCAGCTCGGCTTCGGCGGTTGTTTGGGTTGCGGGCGCGTTTCCGAAGGGAGTGCATGGGGGTAGCGCTGGGCTAGCTCCGATCTGCCTTCCGAACGGTACCCCTTCTTTCGATAGGAACGCGGGTACTGAGGTGGTCCCCATGTGTTTTTGGGGATAGTGGGTTGATGATTTTTCTGGTTTCCCACAGACAGCGCCAAACTGTTGATGCGAAAAAGTGGTTCCGACACGTGTTTTGCCAACTTAGTGATATTATGCCTTTGGCAGGTGTCTGACTTCAGAAGGGTAGGTACCTGCAAAATGACACGTTCGGTAAGACCTTGGGGTACCGGTGTGGTACCGGCCGAAGGCTCTCCGATGCCTTAGTAAGTACGGTGTTAGTAATATTAGTTGACAGATCAAGCGGTAGCGTACCGTTGGTTTCTCTCCCTCCCTTTTGAGGATAGGGGTGGTCTTATATAGGCCTTGGGAGGCGTGCACTATGCTCATATCTCCGATGTGGGACTGTAGAAGCGGATTGTGAGCATAACACGTGTCCGGTAGAGTAATGAACAAAAAGGAAACCGATCGGTAGGCACCATGCCGAAGGTCATCCGTAATCAATAACGACCCTGTCCACATGTTCGTAGGTCATAGGTCGTTTATTCCAGGTATAAACAACTAACATCCATTTTTTAGCTAAACCATAAATTTCAACATCAAAGCATTCGCTATGCATAAGTGGAGACCGTAAAGAGAAGAAACCTTTGCGAATGCTATAATGAGCCCAGATCAGGATGAGACCGTAAAGAGAAGAAACCTTTGTGACAGATCGGGATGAGACTAGTGATCGGGTGTTCAAGGACCGACCCGATCACTGCAGCACCATGCCCTAGCTAGAGATGCATTAAATGTAACAGCCTGGCAGGCACGAATGGTCGGTTCATACGCATCCCATCCTTAAACAGGTGTCGTCTTACCCTTCGATCTTTGAGAAAATAGGTTGGTGATAGAAACGAACATTTAATACACCTCTCATCCTTGTTGACTTGTCACTTCGCCACCTGATCCCCGTCAAGAGGTACAGTGATCAGAAACAAAGCATTAAATATGATTCAACCTTAGGGGGAGGAGAAAAGATCTCTCCCATAAAATATCTGGGTCTCTCCTTCTCTCCCCTATAAATACCCTTCACCTATCCCTGGATAAAGGTAATAAATATTCTACTAATGAAAACCCTATCTCCATTTCTCTCCCTAGCTTAAGTTAAATTCTGACTTAACCATTGGAGAGGGCTCAACTGGGATCAACCCCAATTGACTCTTGTTGTGATACTGTTCTAAGTGCGCAGATCTTACCTTGGGGATAACTCAACTACGCAATCGAATACAAGCCCGGGCTCAAGTCACCGGGTGTAAAAAGATAGGAGCATTACAAGTGATATTGCATTCGTTACTTTCTTCTCAAAAGACCAAAAACAAAAACAAAAAACAAAAAAAAGAAGGTGCCAATGATAATTTTTATGTGAATTTGGTCACATACAGCACACCCAAAAGAGAAGGAACCACAGAGGGCCACCAAAGTACTCAGAACAACAGCAAAGGTGACTGAGTTCCCTCCATTGCAATCAGCATCAGCAGCAGCTCCTTCATGGATCACAGACTCTCTTACAATTAGCAGTCCTTCCATCGCTTCTCTCTCCATATATTTATATATAAATATAAACTTATTTTTTTCTTAGTTATTTTTTTCTAGGACGGATGAAAAACAAAGAATAAAACTTACTAAGAACAAATGAGAAGCAGTAAGTTTGGATGCATGGAGATACAGTACTGGGAAGGAACTATGAGAATGACAAAACTAAGGATACTTCTCTGTTGCTCACTTGCCTTTTCCCCTATGTATATACTTCCACCAAATACCAAATTCCAAAAATAAATAAATAAATAAGATTGATTTTTAGTTGGACCAATAGGTCGTCCATGAGTTGTTTAAGAACGTGTATAAATTTGGTTTGTTAACGAAGCATGGCAATTAAAAAGAGATTTTCTATTTAAACCACACACTTCTCTTTGTTCACCCAATACTTAAATCATTAAGCTGTAAGTTTTATTATTGTGTAAAAAAACAAAAAAGATCATCCAACTTAATACTTAACCTAGTACATCTTATACACACACCCCACCACTCTTCATATTAAGTTTTAGAAAAATACAAACTCTTCTACATTGTATTGCCAGAGACGTAGAACATTGATGAGCATGCCTCTTTAAAATCTGCATGGGAGCTAATGGAAAGACTTGTTGATTCTTTGGCTGTAATGATCTTATTCTCTTCCCTTTGTTGATTGCTTTTGTTTTGTTTTGTTTTGTTTTTTTAATACCTAATGTTTTGATAAAGCTTTTCTCTTTCTCTAGAAAATATTAAATTTCAGTTTTGGGTTTGTTTGTGTTTTTTTTTTCTGCTGGGAACAGTAATATTATTATCACTTCTAGAATTTCAGTATGCATCTAAAATCATAATCCTGCTACTGCTGCTTCAATAGTTGGGTTATTTTTCTTGTTGCTTTTCCACTTTGATAAAAGCTTCAATGTATTCTCCATTGATGGCCGATCAGATGGCCTACTCCTAGTGCAAAGTGTAGCAAGCTCAAGTACCAGTTTTATCTCCTCTTGCACCGGAAGGTTTGTACCAACTTCATTCTCATTGTAAATTTCTCTCATAACAACTTCCCTTGACTTGTTGTGTATGCATGCTCCTAAATTTGTCAACCTGCCATTGCTTAAAATTTCCAGCATGATCTCCCCAAAGCTGTATACATTCCTCCTCTAAGGGTAGTTTGTGGGGTTTAAATAGAAAATTTCTTTTTTTTTCTTTTTTTTTTCAGCTTGGGGTGTATTTAAGGATAGTTTGGGAAGATACTGGGGTTTTCTTAGAAATTGTGAAATTTTAAATTAAAAATTGGGGTGAACTTAGAACATGGGGTGAACTAAGAGAAGTGTGGGGTTTAAATAGAAAATCTCATTAAAAATCTTATTAAAGCATTGTTTCTCTCTTATAATAATGTCATCAAATAAATAAAAAATAAAGAGTTAACTATAGTTAAACTCATGGACATGTGTCATCTTATGAAAAGGGTGGTGAGGGTACATCTTAATTTAAAGTGATAAGCAAAAATGCTCCCCAATTGAAAATACGAGAGAATCTTTTGTAATATAATTATAATTAAGGATAGTTCTTTGTTATTTATATTGAGCATATATCTTATTGGAGTAGTAAAATATCTTTTAGTTAATGCGAAGTACATACAACCAACATAACCGATAGATACATGTTAGGCAAGTTGGCCAAGGCTGTGCCTGTCCCGTTGCATCTGAGTTTGATTCTCCCTCCTGTATATTAGAGTGGTTTAAAATATCATATTGTCAAAAAAAATGCATAAATACGTGGTGGAGGATGGATTGGAGACCTATAAATTAATATTAGATAGATATGAACTTAACATCTGGCTGCATGAAATTTCCCAAGGCATGACAACAGCTCCAAGATATTCAAATTATCATATATATAAATCCATTGTGGGGCCTTAAAATCATTGCTTCTTCATAAAGAAGACATAATATAATGATGACCCAAATTGAGCACAAATAACTTGGTCATTATATTAGAACACACAAAAAAAAAGCTTACAGGTGAAGGCACTACAAACTTTCCACCTCTAAACTTGCACGCTCTTCGACCAAAAAAAAAAAAAAACACTTGCACGCTCCTATTTTTGGTGACATACAAAATTGGTTTTGATTTTACCATACCTACAGCTTAAGTACAAGGCCTATAGGACAATGATCGCTGCCAGTTATATCCGGCAGAATGTACGAGTCATGAACCTTGTCAGCCATGGATTCTGAGACAAGGAAGTAGTCAAGCCGCCAGCCTAGTTCAAAATCCAAGTAAATCAGAG
Organism: Prunus dulcis; assembly: GCF_902201215.1. Taxonomy (NCBI): domain Eukaryota; kingdom Viridiplantae; phylum Streptophyta; class Magnoliopsida; order Rosales; family Rosaceae; genus Prunus; species Prunus dulcis. The sequence continues at coordinate 7,359,176 of NC_047656.1, read as the reverse complement.
TTTTGTTAGAAGAAATAATAATAACAAAGAAAGCAAACTTTCGAGCAAAGAAAAAAATCTAGCGTAAAATATAAATATTTTGGCCTCACACAGAAAATTGCAGAACAAAATATGCAAATCATGAACACTTAGAATGTCTGGTTGAAGAGAACACTCAGAACAAAACTACATGTTTTAAAATAATACCATTAACTACTTCAAATGCAATGGCAAATCTGAATTATCAAAACTATGAATATAGGAGTGGGAAATACCTCTATTAAATTTGCGTCCACCATGTCGATAACCCCAGTAAGTATAGCCAACAACACCAGGGTGTTGCCTTCTAAAGGTATCCACAAATCCCCTGGATAAAAAGTTTGAACCAAAGGATTGCCTTTCTTCATCTGTAAACCCAGCACTTCTTTTGTTTCCCTGTAGATGTATCAACAAAAAACAACCCCATAAATAAAACTGGCATTATATGACAAACCACTGGAGAGACTGGAGAGGCATAGCACTCCCCTACTTATGTTCAATTTACCACCTAAATTTTTTCCATAGAAAATGTCAATATCTGGAGGGAATATGGCGAAAGTACAGGATTTGTTTTGAAGTGACACCACTGTAAAAATTGCTACCTTTACATCTCGTAAAACTCTAATAGGATGTTTAATTTTTATTTGCCGTTGAACTTACTGCTCAAGTGTGCTCATTATGATAGTCAAATTTCACATCAATCCAAAATCTCAAATCTTCTTGATTGATAGGTTGTCTTTGATAAAACTTATGTGTAATATTAGAACAAATCCTATAAAACAAATCCTACAAAACGTTATTCAGCAGTGCTGAACTTTACACCAATGTCAATTGTCCCTGCCTCTTTAGAGTCCCTTCATATTCATACAAAGTCACCCAAAAAGCATATGTATACTGCGTTTTCTTTTAAGTTGGAATTAGGGGAACACCATCTCAAGTGCTACCAGTTATTATTTCATTTCAAGCTGAGGTGCTAAACAAGAGATACTTATCTAACTAAAGCCTAAAGGCATCCTAAACTGGCCGAGTTCAATAATACACTTTCTCTACTGCAGATAGAAACCAGAAATTTGGCAATGGACATAATGGAATTCTAAGTTAAACATTTTTTTGGTGATTAATTTGTTGGGTGAAGCTTGGTGGTCTTTATTTTGGTTCATTAGGTTGGTTTTAAAGATTTCACTTTTTCCATTATTAATATCAAAGATCTTGACTCATCTTAACATTTCATTGTCTTACAAAATTTAAAACGTTTAGAATCATTAAACAAATGCATTATCGTACATTATGTTATTTTTAAAAGATTTTTGTGAGTTGATATATTACAAAGAGTATATAGTTTTTCAAGGTTGAGTGATCAATCAGGGAATCATAAAAGTTCTTTGACAACAAATCAGGCAAACTTACAGCTGGGTTATAAATATCTATCTCTTGATGAGCACAATTCAGATCACCTGTTAAAATGACAGGTTTTGACTTTTCCAGCTCCTGAATCAACAATGAAAGCACCCATAAGCATCAAGAAATTACCACAGAATTTTCATAACTATGCTTTTTCAAAAGCAGATAAAATTTTAAGAAAATGAATATTCAACCGAACAGTATTTGTGCCCAATTAAACTATTTAAGGTTATAAGCACCGAGACATGCTGTATAGACCAATTTTGGATTCTTCAAATTTGAGGAGATATGACAGGCATGCACTAATCAGCCAGAAGAGAAATCAGTTTTCTAAATTTAGAATTGAATATATTCAAATTGAATTTGGTTGTGCTGAGTATTGACTTGAATATTAATATTAATATGATGGTCACGCACTACTCAAGTAAGATGTATTCAACATAAATAACGATAAATTCTGCCTGTATAAAGGCATTGTGAAAAAAGGAATTAAGTCCAACAAACAAACAAAACCCTGCTAGCAGAAGATTTTCTGAGAAAGAACAAATAAAACCACACTTACTTTCATGTAATTGCTGAGAGATGGATCCCATTCATTAATCCTGTATGACTAAAAAAATAAAATGGAGTTGTTAGCTAAGCAGAATACTACCCCATGTAATTAGGCTGCAAAGGACTCAAGGTCAATACCAGTCTTCTCAAACCATCTCCAGAATTAGGAACATATCCAGTTATCAGATAAAATGAATCAAACTCTGCTGTTATAATCCGCCCCTCACTATCATGATCTGATATGCCAATGCCATATCTGACTGAAAGTGGCTTTATCTGTCAGACAAAAGCCAATATTGACTAGCAGTTTAATAAGATAACCAAGATAAAAGAAGAAGAAAAAAAAGGTTGTTTTTCACCAAGATAGTTTAGAATGGACTTAATTAATCAAATTCATTTCATTCTTAAATCCCAGTAACGAAAGTAACATTTGCAAATTTCTTAGGCAAACATAGCCAGTCTATATTTCGAGCAATATAGCATACATTTAGAAACATTTCTATTCTCAAAATCGCATTTCCTTAAAAAAAATTCTTAAACAACCTAGAAACAAGATTCTGCTAATCACTAGACCCATAAGTTTCAAGTTCAGTATTGGTTTTAAAAGCTCACGTATGTGATAAAAGACAAAGGAATCTCCATTTTGTTAAAAGCTCAATTATGCGATAAAAGTTAGGCTGACAGCCACGACGCTATGCAAGACGCATAAATGGATAGTATTATACACAACAAAGAGAAGTAATCAAATGCATGTTGTAAAGACGTGAAATTGACTGTCATCATGAAGAAAGAATACAGTATACCCTTGAAATCATTGCAGTTCCTGAATAACCGAGCTTGGAAACACTACATGTCCAGAAGCTATTCTCATACCCATCTATCAGAGACCTTTTCACATCTTCAACATCCTTCTCCTGTTCCCAAACTTAATAAATGTGATTATACATAACACAAAAAATGCTATAAGAAAGCTATATTTGTAATGAACACTAGAAATTAGCACATTAAGAAGGACACCACATTTACATAATTGAAGGAAAAACTGACTGACTCCATTCAGATTTTTTAACCACCAATGTCCTCGAAGCACAACACCATAACTCATAAGGTTTAGCTTGATTGTCTCAACTAGAAAAAAGAATTTAAAATTACCCGTGACACAAATAAGAATATTCCAGTTCCAAAAAATTCAATATTTTTAATGGAATAAATATTTGGAACTTTACTAGTCACAAGAATCCAATCCTATTCACAGGAGAACCTACCTGAAAATGAATTTTGAGCCTTAAATTGGCCCATAATGTTAATACAAAAAGAATATTAGGCAATTCATGACATTTCTTAACAGGATTGTCGCCCAATGCTCAACATGTGAGAGGGCTTAGTATAGAAGCCAAAGAGTCAGTCAATTCTTTACCAATCACAAAGCAATATATGATGTTGAAACAAAAAAAAGTAACTGCAAAACAATGATGTGTCAACAGTATCATCAAAGAAGAGTTTAAGCTTCAAGAAGCAAAAATAAGAACTAAAATACTTGCCTGCAGTTTGGTCTCCTGCAAACACAGTACATCAAAATCTTCCCTTTGGGCTAGCTGCAAAGCAGAGAATCCCTCTAACTTCAATAATGCCCTTAAACCATTGACATTCCAAGACATAAGCTTCAAAAATTTAGTATCCTTAGCAAGCGGTGGAAGTTTCATGATTCTAGGATTATAAGGAATCCAATCTTTCTGAGGTTTCTTATGTGCAAGAACTGTCCATGGCTCAGCTACTTTATCATCAGTTTTGACATCAAAATTAATAGTTTCTGAAGATGTTTTCTTTCTTGTCCTCGAGAGCTTGTGAACTGGATGGATAACAACGATACACCAGTCCTCTTCATTAAGTGAACTGAACCCAGATAAACATATGAAATAAACTCAATTAAGAAGATTCGTGGAATCATTTTACAGAACCTGAAAGGTCTTCTGATTCAATTGACAACTTCTCCTTTTTCGTTGCAACCTTGCTACAGCCTATCACAGTTTCACTCTTAACTGACGAATGGTTTAACCTTCTCTTGTAACGTTGAAGTTCACCAACCTCCGAAACAGGGACATTCTGAACTTGGTCTCCATCAGATGATATTTCAGCCTCAGTTTTCTCTGATGCATTTTCAACACAAGTGGAGGCTACTTGTTCTTCTATTACCAGGGAACCTTCACCTGAAAATGAAAAGGAACTCCTAACCATTCAAGCCCAGAGAATAAGGCAAACGGAAGAAAGAGTTTGGAATCATTATTTTATAAAAAAGTTTCTTCTTTTGCTACATCTTCAGAGAAGTACATGAGAATAATAGATATTACCATCTTTCTTCTTTTCCAAAAAGCACTTCAAGGCAGCCACAAGTTCAAATTTACGGCCTTTGGCAGAAACCCCAGCATTTCTGACAGGCAATTTAAAGTTCCAAATCATTGTAGAACATTTAACATGTACAACTCAAGGACACCATATTGATCAACACCATCTAATCGTTAACTTATTCCACTATCCATAGAAAGAAAAGGAAATTACTACGTTTATAGAGGGAACATTCCTATTGGACTCACAAGGAAGGAATTGACACTTGGAATGTTACCTCAGTGTTGTTCTGAGTTGTTGAACTGTCATTGCCTCGATTCTCGCAGGGTCATTCTTAAAACTCTCAATCTCAACCACATCGCTTTCAGCACCATCATCCTAAAAGATTTAATCAATCGACATCAAACTAATGCAAACTACCCATACCCAACATAAAAACAAGAACAAAACAAAAAATACAAAAATACAAAAATCAGCATAGAGGCATGACATATAACCTTGACAATAGGTTTATGAGGGCTTGGGTTTGTACCCATTGATTCTTTGAATGTCTTATCCTTTTTATTTTCCTCAAACATGGGCTTTGTTGTTTTAGCGGAAACAGGTCTTCTAGGCACTCCTTGAGTTGCTCGTAATCTAGTAAGAGAAGCCAATGCTCCAGTTCTCAAATTCCTTGGAGCTACTGCAAAGCTACCGATGTTGGTCAGTCATTTCAACTGTAGCTATGAAATTGAAACGCAGAAAGTATGTAAAACACAGCCTAAAAAAACAAATTAAAATATAAAACCGGGTGAGACTGAGAAATGTTTTGAACCCTAATTGCAGAGGTTGAATTTGATTCATGGCCTACTACTACGAAGGAGGAACTGAGGATAGAGAGTCCTGCACTGCACCTTTTTGGTTTTGTTTCTTTTCATTTTTCGGGTACGAGGATGAAAAATATGACCCTCCAATGCAGTGAAAACACGTGCGGCCGGTTAAGATATCAGAAGTATAACCTCTGTGGCTCCGTTCAAAAAAACAAAACAAAAAACCCCTCTTGCAAATCTGATTCTTAAGTTTTAGGTATTGCAGTACAAATTACTTTTAAATTTTTTTTTTAAATTTTTTTTTTTTGATATTCTAGACTATTCCAAGATATGGGAAAAGGGATTGAACTCGTGTGTAAAGGGACGGGTGATATTCTAGATTAATTTTCACGTTTTAGGTATAGCTTTATGAATTGTTTTTCATTCTGAATGTGTTTATAAATATCAAGAAATTTTGAATAATTTCAATACTCATGTATTACATAAGGAAGAAACCCATGCCAGTACAAAAGATGGATGCTCAAACTTTTATATGATTTTGAGGCCATTATCAAGAGGTGGTTTTTGACATTATACCAAAAGTGGAAATTTTATGTGGCACATTAAGCTACAGAGACTTTAGGTAATCCTCTTGGATTATCAAGGAGTGCAGTAAACTCGTGTGACATTATATTAAAAGTGGGAAAGATGAGGTAAGAAGGTTTTTTTTTTTTTTTTTGGACAAAAGGCGATAGAATTTTACTATATCAAGAATAATGAGAATAAGGGACAGACTGTAAAGGAAGGCATTCCAATAACAATATGGCAGTCATGTGTAAAACTTCTCCAATGACCTGAGCTAGCCGAAAAACTAACACGATCTGGAGAGAATCACTCTCGAAATTAACTTTTCTAAAACCCCTTTCAACCGTCATAATTTCTCTGAATCTAGTTCAATGACATTAAGAACCAAAACTAGCTGCTAACCGGCATGACTCTCCTAAATAGACTAAGAACACTTAGCAAACTCAATTAAGTTTCTAGAATCATAAAACAAAACAAACATAGAAAACTCTAACAAACTAAATAAAAATAAAAATAAAACCTAGAACAACACCGGAAAAAGGAAAGCCAATCGCATGATCTTCCTTTGGAACATGACAAAGGGAGCACCATCTAATTACTCGAGGGCATCAATGCACTAGTGCATAGTGAATCTACCATGACCAAGCCGCAACACCTCAAAGAGGAGCCTGGCAAGAAGAGGCACTACCAAAACCAACTCGTATTTGGGACAATAGATTTGCCAGAAGAAGAGTAGATCGACATAGATCCACCTAAAGCCGGAGAACACCGAAGATTCAACGGGATCCAGGGAAAAACCCCCGGATCTGAAGGTTTCTCTCTCTTTTTCTTTCCCTCTCTCTTAACGGCTAAGGTTTGTATAATTCTACATAGATGAGGTAAGAAGTTAAGAACCCTAAATGACATCAAAGTTTTCCTTTGGTGAATATAAAAGTTAATGCGGCTAATGCAAAACATCAATGACAATATCATTTTCATCATTGAGATAAGGGTTAATGACAATTTAGTACCTTATGGTTATACCTTTAAGATGTGTTAATCCTTACCTTTTCAATATTTATAATAGCATACCCCATCTTTTAAATTTGTTACAATGTGGTTCCACCGTTAGAGTTTCTGTTAGATCTCGTCATTTGTTGCCTACTTGGCACTATGGGTCCCATATTTTTATTTTTATTTTTATTTTATATTGATTAACATATAATAAAAAAATTGAAGAAAAAGATAAATAAAAAAATCATGGAACTACTCATCCAAACCAGCTCCCGCCTTCCTCCTGGTCGATTTCTTCTCATTGACCACTGTCCATCGCCCACATCCCAACCTCCCACCCCCATCAAAGCTCTAGCCAACCTCTCTCTCTCTCTCTCAATCATAATCTAAAATATCGATAATATCAATGAAATATCGATGATATTATCGTTTTTTCTATTCAAGAATATTTTGGAACGTATCAATACGAATACCGTATAAATATTGATAATATCAAAAAATATTGATGTCGATAATTTCTTTCACACTTCAGCAATATATTTGGCCAAAATATTGCTATTATATCGATATGATGAAGGTAATGAAAATTTTGAAGAGTTATTTACACTAAAACCCCTTGAGGTTTCTTGTGTTTTCACAAAACCTCCTCAAGTCTCAAAAATTACACGAACACCTAGGCCTCATCATTTGGCCCGTGGGCTCATGGGCCGATGGGGGCCTACCAAGCCCATCGAAAAAAAGCCCAGCCCGGCCTGTTATGGGCTTTGAGGTGGCCCGAGCCGCCTTGGGCTGGGCTAGGCTTGGGTGTCTGAAGCCCAGCCTGGCCCATAGACCCAGCCCGGTTAAGCCCAAGAAAGCCCGACCCGGCCCACCCACAAAAGCCCAGCCCTTTAGGCCCGCATACATATATAATTATGTATAAATAAGAGTATAGGTTTAGGATTATATCACTTAAATCACATATATAATTTGTTTCATTTCATTTACTTTTCTTTACTCATTCCTAGTTTATAATTGGATGATTAGCACATTAATTTGTGTCAATTATTAAGACAACAATTATATATATAAATAAGATGAACAACATATCATATCACCAAATATAATCATATTATGAAACATAATTGTACCACCAAATATAATCATGCTTTTCTTGAACACATCACCAAACATTTGCATATTTATAATACCATCCTTTAAAAAAAATATTTTTGTTTATACTTATTATTTTTTAAAATTATTTCTTAAAACATATTACGGTCTAATTATGTAATAACCTCAAAAATAATACTTGGTTTTATTATTTTTGTGGAAAATCTTATTAAGTTCTGTGACTTTATTGGGTGTTTTATGAATTTGGTTTGAGGTAAAAATATTGGAATTAAGTGAGTTTAATCTCAAATTTAGCCCTTATTATTAAGTTTATGATTTTTTCAAATGAAGTAGGCCTGTTTCGGCCCGGCTCGTTGGGTTTAGCCCGGCCCGGCCCAGCCCGATGGGCTTTCTCAAGCCCAGCCCATGGGTCGGGCTTGGGCTTTGAATTTTCTAAAAAAATCCGGCCCAGCCCATTGACGAGCCCTACGAACACCCCCCTGAGGTTTCAGTTTATTTTCACAAAACCTCTTTTCGTTGATTGTTTGTCCAAAAATTGATGATTACATTGAGAAAAAAAAAGGCTAACTTCAAAACACCCCTTTGGTGTTTAGGGTCATTCTCAATTTGGTACACACCTAATGTTTTATGATTCGATAAATTTACACATTCCATTACTTAGACAGTCTAGTCTTCTGTTAAATGAATGACATGGCAAATGAGGAACCCACTTTTGCGCTGATGTGTCAATAAAAATCATTAAAAAAAAATCATTAAAACATCAATATATTATTTAACACTTTTAAAACATAACTTAAAAAACCCAACCAAAAAAAAAAAAAAAACCCAGCTCTCTCTCTCTCTCCCAGCCACATTCTCCGACCCACTATGTTCTTCCTCCCTCCCCCCCTCTCTTTGTCAACAACCCAACATTCATGAGGCTCTTGATTGTTAACCCCAGAATCGCGATTCAACTGTTCATCATTTGGCTATACATATTGAACCCGAAATCCAACTTCAACCCACCTGACGCTAGCTTTTTAAGCGGCATCGGTGGAAGAAGCAAATTGGACCCAGATAAGGACCAGACCCGCTTTTCAACTTCCTGGTCTTCCAGAGTTCAGCTTTCTTGCCGGCTTTGCTGCGGTAGCAGAGTTGGACCTGGCTGAGACAAGTGCTCCAAAGGGGGAGTTTTCGAGTTAGTTGCTAAGATGGTGAAGAAAAAGAGGAGTTTGGGTGCGTGGGCTTTGGTTGATAAGGATGCAAGAGGGAATGGGTTCAAGAGTTGCAGAGACTCTTGACTATTGACGAAGTGGGGTTTTTGTGTATGTTGTGATGGGATTGGATGCTACAAGAATGGATCATGTTGATGCTCAAAATGGTTCTGCCAAGATTGAGTCCAACTTAGTGATGATGTGTGATGGATGATGGATGAGGGTGAGGACCTTTACCAAGTGTGTGAGGATTTGAGCAAGCGATAAACATATAGAAGACAAGATATACGTGGTTCACCCGAATGATGGGCTACATCCATGAAGAAAGATGTTCTCATTATGATAATGTTTGTTTACATTTGTACAAGGGGATTAGACCCTAATATAAAGATAACAAGTGAGAAGTCAAGCCCAGAGATGGGATCCAAAAGAGATAGTCCCTTTATCAGGGGAGAGTAGTCTTCTTTTATAGGTAAGAGGGAGTCTCAATCTCTTGTAGTTTTCCGATGTGGGACTCCTCTTGCTTTGCTTAGAGTTGTGACTTGTGGTAATGCTTCTTTGGCTAAGGTGATGACCTTTCAAGGCTTGACACTTGGATGATCTAGCCTAACTAGTTGCTCGGTCAGTTACGGTACCAACAGTAGTCCCCCAAGTTCGCGAGTAAGAAGGTACTTCTTGGTTGGGGACTTGTAATTTTAAGTGCACTGGCTGAGCAACACCACAGTTCGTCTTCCAAGCTGTATAGTGCACTACCTATAGTCCCCCAAGTCCCCGGGTAAGAAGGACATTGGAGGGAGGGAACTTGCAACAAAAAGTCAAGTGGTTTTCAAGTCCCAATTTTTGTCATGCAAAGGTGCCGAAGGGCGGGGGTGCCAAAGGCGATGTGGCTAGGCACGGTGGTGCCAAAGACGACACAAAGCTTGCATGTCGCAAGACAATATGGCCAGGCATGGGGGTGCCGAAGGTGACACAAAGCTTACATGTCGCAAGACGATGTGCTTAGGCACAGGGGTGCCAAAGGCAAAGTGAGTTTGCCAAATGCACGACGGTGCTAAAGGAAAAAATGCAAGTGTGCATTTTTATTTATTTATTATTATTTAGGAAAGAATAATAATAATAATAATAATAATATATATTTTTATTTCTAAAGCAGCTTGAGTACCTTTGGTGAGCAAAAGTTGGCATGTGAGCTCCAGGAATACACGGCATGACCCGTGCCGTTCGGTAAGAGGTTTGAAAGCCTCGGGCTTGGGCCTTGTTTTTGGTGTTTTTTGTTTTTGTTATGCACGTGCCCTACCGATCGGCAAAGCTTGGTCGAGAAAATTATTGACTTGTTTTATCGCGGCTAGGTCTTTGGCTAGGTCTCGAGAGAACTGTGAAGGCTTTGGCAGCTAAGCAAGAGAGTGGTCTGGGCTATTGGAGCTGCCGGTAGAGGTTGTTTTGGCTAAGAACCAAACAGTATGTTTCCTCCTTGTTCGTAGCACAGACCCTGCCGATCGGCAAGGGTGGATTGGAAAGAAAAATGTAAGGCCTTTCACCTATTTAGCAGGAAGGTTGCTCACGTGGGTGTAGTTTGTAGGAAGAAGGCCTTCGTTCACGGTTCCTACTGTTTCAGTAAGCGGTATTCGGAAGGAGGCTGCGGCGCCAACACGTCCTCGGCAAGCTGACCTGGAGCTGTGATTTTCGTGGGCCTCTATTCAATTTCACACGGCCCTTGCCATTCGGCAAGGGTGGCCTTGGAGATTTCTCGAGGTTTTGGTTCGACATGATCTAGTTTTGGAGGAGGGGCTGGCACAATCTCGGCTTCAGCAAGGTCCTTACCGATCGGCAAAGGCTCAAGGTCTTTGTGAGCTTGGTGTCGGAACCGGGGGCTGGGCCCCTTGAAATTTGGTCGTGGGTCTGCGATGGTGGCTAGGGAATTTTTAGAAGGAGAGTGTCGTCTCATAGCTTTGGATCGAGACTTGGTGCTCAGTAAGGGAGAGTTGAGCTTTGGCCTGTAACAGCAAAGAGAGAGGTACCCTCGCAGTTCCACACAACCCTTGCCATTCGGCAAAGGTGGATCAAAATTTTTTTGTTGAGATGACAGTTGGAAACTCACGGTGGTTGCAATTCGGCAACTCATGGTGGTCGCGTCATCTTCCTAGTTTCGGTAAGATTAGTTGGGTTTACTTTGGAGTCGAGCTGTGAGGGCTGATTCAAAAGCGGGGATGTTGGGCAGATTCAGGAGCTTGGGGACTTGGCTGTTGAGAGGACCGTGAGGTCCCACGAATGAGGCAGATTTGATCGGTGGGTGCTCATGGTTTTGATCTTTTAAGAATTTTGGTATGAATAGGCTGGGAAGATGTCTTCAAGCTCCGTCGTAATCCTACTAAATCAATTGGGTGCTTTCGAAGGTGCCGTAGTTCACTTGCCGATCGGCAAGAGTGTTGCCGATGGTTTTTGGAGGTTGGATGGGGACTGTCCGCATAATCTATAGTTGGCCTACTCATTGGCAATCAGTTTGGTGGGCTTGGGTGCCTTTTGAGAACTATTATCAATTTGCCGTTCAGCGTGTATGACACCATGGGTGTCTTGAGAGATTTACCGAGAGGTGAAAGATGACATCTATTTTCAGTCGATGAGAGGTGCCGAGAGACATGTCACGTTCTTCCCCTATTCTTCTTTGTGTTTGCTCCAGATGGGCATGTCTCAGAGATGCTGAAGGGTAATAGATTTTGTCATCGAATTGTAAATTCCCATTTGAGAATTAAAAAGGGGGTCCTAGTTGATGGTGGTAGCTTCGGCAAGTTGGTGCCATGAAGCCTAAAGTTTGCCTTGGCAAGTTTGGTGTCTTTCGCATACTATCTTTTTCCTTTGTTGAAGATATCATGGGTGTGTAGATCAATTTGGTGGCTAGGTGCTGTTTGGTTTGGTTGGATGTGTTGTGCGGCACTTTCAATCTTTGGTTGTCCCCAATGCATGAGATGCTGTTAGGCAGGCCTTGGTTTGCCAGCCATGAGATGTTATTTGTATATCTGTCGACAATTTTGGGGTAGGAATTGGGTGGCTTGATAAAAATTACTGGTATAGAGTTCCAAACCGTAGCCCCATGAAAGAGTAATAGCAAGCATGGTTCTCTGAGTTGTGAACTTTCTGAAGCATATGGTGCTGTTTGGAGGATGGGATGCCGTTTGGCTTGGCCATTTAAATTGCTCCAGACTTTCCTATATGGCAAATAGGACAAAATAGTATTAAAATGAGAATGAACGAAGTCTAAGCCACCGATTGAGCCACTTGAATAATATATGCAATCATTGAATTGCATGCTTACGAATATACTAAAATATAAGATAAGAAAATGTGTTGTATCTCTTAGAAATAATGCACGTGGCTTTTCTTGATCCCAAGAATAATAAGTTCCTTCAATATTAAATAATTTGTCAAAATAATGGATGTGCCACTTATCTGATGGAGGTTTCGACAAGAGTAGTGTCTTCGGCATCTTGATGCCTTTTGGTGACTCATAGTTGCCTCATCACAGGTATTGCCAAAGGACAATTAAGTGATGTTGATGGTAAGGATGCCGAAAGGCACTGAATAAGGGAGAATCGACAAAGGCTTCTTGTGTCGATTCCCACAGACGTCGCCAAACTATTGATGCTCAAAATGGTTTGGCCAAGATTGAGTCCAACTTAGTGATGAGGTGTTATGGATGATGGATGAAGATGAGGACCTTCACCAAGTGTGTGAGGATTTGAGCAAGCGATAAACATATAGAAGACAATATATACGTGGTTCACTCGAATGATGGGCTACGTCCACGGAGAAGGATGTTCTCATTATGATAATGTTTGTTTATATTTGTACAAGAGGATTATACCCAAATATAAAGATAACAAGTGAGAAGCCCAGCCCAGAGATGGGATCCAGAAGAGAGAGTCCCTTTATCAAGGGAGAGTAGTCTTCTTTTATAGGTGAGGGGGAGTCTCCATCTCTTGTAGTTTTCCGATATGAGACTCCTCTTGCTTTGCTTAGAGTTATGACTTGTGGTAATGCTTCTTTGGCTAAGGTGACGACCTCTCAAGGCATGACACGTGGATAATCTAACCTAGCTAGTTGCTCTGTCAGTTACGGTACCAACAGATCACATCTTATTTGTCTTTTTGGGTTGGAATTGGTTGACTTATATAGTCATTTGTATAGATATAAGAAGTAAAGGCTTCAACCAACCTCAGTTATTGGCTATGGAAATTTCATTTGCAGAACATGTTTGATATGTTGCTAGTGGCTAGGTCAGTTTTGTAGGTGTGTGATTAGATCAATTCTATAGTGGTTGTAAAGGTTTCCTTTTTTATTTCTTGTGGAAAATTTTGAGTGAATTACTTGGGTATGTATGTTTGTTACTTGTATTCCATTTTGTGTTTTGGGGTTTAACTAGATCTTCATTCTTGACTGTTGAGGAAGAGAAGGTGAGAAGGAGAGAGTGGGTTGGGGAAGGGCGTATCTGTGGGGCTTGGGTCAAGGTCGAGAAGGGACTGTTGGGGTGGGTCAGTGGCGAATCTGTAGGGTGTGGCTAGGGGAGAGAGAGTTTTTTTTGGGTGGGTTTTAGTTATGTTTTAAAAAAATTTATGTTTTATTATTTTAAGGATTTTTTTATAATTTTTATTGACACATCAACACAAAAGTGGGTCCCTCATTTGCCACGTCATCCATGTAATAGAAGACTAAACGCTCAAAGTAACATAATTTGTAAATTTATCGAATCTTAGAACATTGGGGGTGTAAATTGATGATATTGAAACACCGGGGTCCAAATTGAGAATGACCCCAAACCCCAAGAGGGTGTTTTGACATTAGCCCAAAAAAAAAAAACTTATGCAAATGTCAAAATTTACTCAATGAAGTATATGCAATCTAATCTTGAAGACCAACTTTGCCATTTGGAGAATTTTTTTTGTATAAAATCATAAATCTTTGGATAAAAGAGTTTCGTGAAAACAATTTAAAACCTCAGAGAGTGTTCTTGTAATTTCTAAAACCTCAAGGAGTTTTGTGATAAAACCGAAAACCTTATGAGGTGGTAGTGTAAATAACTCAAATTTGAACATTTCTATATGGTACTTAGTCACTCATGTATCTTACCATGTAATGTATAAATTGTAAAATATTGTAGAAAATCATTATAAATAAATTATTATGATGTGTTTAATCTTCTTTCATTAATTACTACATATTTTCTACACTCGCAGTATTTGTCGGCTCGCTATATAATCAACTTAAATCAGTTAAACCCATCATGCAATGCATTTCCTTCTAAATTTTTTGCGATAAAGTAATAGATAATTGACTAAATAAACATCCCCCAAAGTTTCTAGAAAAAATTCCAAGTTTTTCTTACAATTTCTGTGGTTCTTATTCAATTTTTATCGATATTGATAATATCCCGATATTTCCATTGAAATTTCCGTAATTTTAAATTACCGATATTTTCGAAACCATCGATATTGTAAACCTTGCTCCGAACAATCTAACAATATTTGCCAACAAAAAATGTTTTTTTTTCAAACATTTTTACTCAACCAAAGAAACACAAACATCTGCAAAAATTTCCAAAACTTATCAAGACACCCCCACCCCAAAGCCTAACCCCCCTCCTTCGTTGAATCCAGTCGCCGCCTCTATCATAATATCTCTCTATCTTTCTCTTTCTCGGATCTAGACTTGACAAGCTACTGTGTCGGCGTTGCAACGGCCAAAGAACTTGGCGACGAAGAGTGCCACATGACCTTGGGTTTCGGTGGTAGTTGGATCTTTTATTGTGGTTGGGCTGTGAACTCCTCGATGGATTTGGAGTTTTAGGCTTGTCGTATCTAGATAGATAAGCTGGGTGGGTTGAATAAATATCGAGTTTGGGCAACAGTTGTTGGTTGGTTGGGGGAGATTGGAGTTATGGTGAGAGAGAGAGAGAGAGAGAGAGAGAGAGAGAGAGAGAGAGAGAGAGAGAGAGAGAAGTATAGCACCAGATCTGGTATATGAAAAGCTAATACCAGATCTCCTTTTTTTGGTTTGAATTTTGAGTATTACAATGATGATGAATATGGTTTTGTTGACATCAAGGATGAAAATATCAGCCGATATATCCCTTTTTTTTGGTGTCGATACAAGTACAGGGGGTAAGCCTATTTCTTCCTCCTTATCGGCAATATATCCCCAATATCCTCGATATTTACCAATATTTTTCGATACCAGACAAATAACCTAGAAATTTGCCTTCAGTTTGTTATGTTTGGCCTCAACCCGAACACCGAACCGTAGGCTTCGATTTGGCTATTTTGAAAATCGAAACCAAACCATAATTGATGAAAACCGACCACTTCGGTTAACCGGACTTGGTGGTTTGGTTTGTTTTTTGGCTTTCTGAGAGAGAGAGAGAGAGAGAGAGAGAGAGAGAGAGAGATGGAGAAGAAGAAGAAGAAGAAGAAGAATGAAAAAAGAAGAAGGAGACGGGGAGAGGGAGTGAAGACTGATATAAGAATGAGAAAAAAAAAAATAGAGAGAGAGGGACTAATGAAGGCAAGACAAACGGAGAGATTGAGAGAGAAGAAAAAGAAAAGATTGAAACTATGTATTATATTATATATATATATATATATTTCTTATAATAATATTATATATATAATATTTTTTAATATCTTCAGTTTGGTTTGGTTAAACCGTGGTTTTGAATATTGCAAACCGTACACCGAACCATATATTTCGGTTTGGTTTAGGTTCAAACCGATGATTAAAAAAAATTGAAAAAAAACCAAACCAACCCAACTCATCGGTTTGGTTTGGGCGGTTTGACCGGGTTACCGGTTTGAATAATGTTGTCTTTGTTGTGTTTAAGTCTAATTGTATTTATTTTCAAGATTTTCATCCCGCATTATATACACCTACATTTCATCATATGCATATCTTATACTTATTATATTTTGAATTTTGTTTCTTCAATACATTCATTGATAATGTGCTTAATATCTATGAAAGTTTCACTTCAAAATTCCTTGTTTTAAAGCCAATATCTATCTTTTTTGTTGATTTTCACCGGTACCTAAAACGACATCGATATATCCTCAGAAATATCCGTAAATTGAAGGCCCGATAATATATATATATATATATATTGCCGATATTTTCATCCTTGGTTGACATTCAGATCTACCCTCTTGATTTCATCTCCCATTGACAGGACCCGACCCAATTTCCGCTTTGGAATCCGAGTTGAATCCTGTGCGTATCCGACATCTGGCGAAATGTCGGGCATAAAAGACCTTTTTACCCTTATCGTCTCAAATTCTTTTCAGATTTCCCTTAGACTTCTGCCGAAATTTCGGCAGAGTCTCCCCTGTATTTTGACCAATCCCAAAATTTTCCACCTGTTAAACAATCAATAAATTCACACCAACTGCCAGAATATCTCAAGTAACCAATCTCAATTCTAGTTTCTCAGTTTCAACTAGATATTAGAGTATTTTCTAAATTTTTCAGGGTTGTAAGGATTTTCTACAACACTCTACCTGACTTTGAGGCGCGGAAGCTATGAATGGCCCGGTGGTGGATCCCGCGTACTTCTACGGCCTGGGGGCGAAAAATAGGTTGAAAATGTGAGTGGATAAAAACAATGTTCTTGAAAACAATTTTTATAAACATAATAACCCCCTAAAGAAATAAGAATAGATCTAAATCGAGGGTTTGTCTATATTTCAATATAGAGTATTCAAATAAGCATGTAAAAACCTACTGATGACTGTGCTTGTATAACTGAACCAATATGTAAGGATATAAATGCACGAATATTAAGAAACTAATATAAAATAACTGAAAGTCATACTTGAATAAAAGAAAACTCAAATCCTCTGAAATTACCACCTATTTGTACCCCTGTCATGTCCGTCAATTCCCCTGGCAGGTCTCGGGCGCCACGCAGTCTACCCGAGCCGCAAACTGGCGAAATCAGGGGATTATGATCAGCCTGTCCCGCCGGCAGATTCCTCGATGACACTAAGTCAGCTCGAGTCGCTCTGGCAGGATGCAGGGGACCGTAGTCAGCCTGATCCGCAATCCTGGCAAGTCTCGGGGACACAGAGTCAGCCGAGCCGCAATCCTGGCAGGTCTCGGGACACCAAGTCCGCCGAGCCGCAAATCCTGGCACTCACGGTCCGAGCGTCCCCGAAACTCGTGAGGTAATTGCATTGACATAAACTTCGGACTAATAGACATTCCAACTGTGGGTAATCACCAAAGAAAATTACGAGGTTTTTAAAATAAATTCCTTTAGAAAAATCTGATCTTCTCAGTGCTTCTATTTCATCTGCCATAAGCCTTCTTTTTCTAAACTCTTTTGTAAGTAAGCAGCGCATATGGAACTATACTAATCCTCGGAAACATAATAAAACTTATTCAGATAAACTCCTTTATTTATTTATGAAATTTAAGTTCAGTTATATAAATCATTTATATAACTCATTTAGATAAAATCATTTATGAAAGAAAGTCCACTCAAGATGGTCCGAGCTAATTTGACCCTTTCCCGGCTTCAACCGGACCTTTGGTGCGATTATCCATAACTAGTAAATCAATAAACTGCTGAATAAAAAGAATTTAAACTAAATACCCTGGTTAGAAATACGTGCGCTCAATGTTTAAGTTGATTTTTATAGTTATCTTAAGAGACCCGAAGCCTTACTAAGCGATAAACTGCCAGATTTGGGTCCACGATTTCGATGGCCAATCTTTAAGGTTCCTTACAGAGGAGGAACCATGTTCTCTTTGGTCCGAAACGGACGGTCATATTAGCCAAAATCACGTTATCGCTTAAAATCCAAACCCTAGCCCCAGGGTTCGCGATTTCGGAGTATCCGAAACTCCGATCGTAATCCGTCGAAGACTTCATTCATCCCAGCATGACCACACACCTACAAATGACCAACCTATGCACGACACTCACAAAACTGCACCAAACCGCGGTCTAAGCCTCCACGAACACTTTCCCGCCCTAGAAGTTTCTTCAAAATTCCCAGATTTCCATTCACCCCCCTTACTTTTCTCTATTAAAAATGTGAGGGCCAGAAGATATTATCCTTACTTTTTAGATATTTTATTTCCACCCATTCCCCATCCCCCTCTGTTTTTTCACCCACAAACCCAACACCCCCAAGAACCACAACCCGCAACCACCCAGACCTCCTCCCCTTCCTCTCCCCCATATTTCTTCTCCCCACCCACCCACCAACCCTCCACCACCACCACCCCCCTTCCAATCCTCAACCTGCAGAACCCCAAGGGAGAGGGACAGCGCACAAGAGGAAGATAGAGAAAGAGAAAGATAATGGGTTTTATTTTTAGGGTTAATTACAATTTAATACATTGTTGTTACACTCTTAAGACATCTTAGTCCCTATCTTTTCAATTTTTACAATGACATACCCCGGCATTTTAAATTTGTTACAGCGTGATGCCACAATTAGGTTTTCGTCAGATCTCTTTGTTAGTTACCTATGTGGCATTATGGATCCCACATTTTTTTTCTTCTTTTAAATCTCTCTCTCTCTCTCTCTCTCTCTCTCTCTCTCTCTCTCTCTCTCTCTGATTTCTTCATCCCCATGACCACCACCTACAAGCTCCAACCCACCCTCCACCCCAACCCGCGACCACAGCCCCACGAACCTAAACCCAGCCCTGATTTCTTCTCTTCCCAGATTTATTCCCCCCCCCTCCCCTGGAGCCGATTTCTTCCCCCTTCCTTCCTCACGATTTCCTCATGAATCCTACTCCTCTTGGTTTTTCTGTAAATAACTTGAGTTTATGAAGATGGCTTCTAAGCTGGGTTTTGAGTCCTGTTGGGTGGACCGGGCTGTTAATGGTGCATGGGGACTTTTGAGTGAAAAGGAGTTTCTTTTGTTGAAGGTCTGAGGACTTTTTGGCTGATTGTTGTCCATGGTCCATGGATTTTCAGAAGAAACTGAGAAAAATGCAAAACCACGAAACAAAAGGAAATGAGGTGCCAAGAGAGAGAGAAAGAGATTTTTAATTTTTAATTTTCTGTTTTTTAATATTTTATTCATATTCAAATTTTTAAAAAGGAAAACACATGTAGAGCCCGTAGTGCCACGCAGACAACTAAGAGAGAAATCTGATGGAAATCTAATGGTAGAATTATATTATAACAAATTTAAAAGGCCAGAGTATGTTATTGTAAAAATTGAAAAGATAAGAACTAACATGTCTTAAGGGTGTAACTACAGGATTAACCATTATTTTTATATATTTATTTTCTTATTTTGTAGTTGATTTTTGAATATTTATTCAAAATTTAATCAATTTAAAATTTAAAAAAGCGAAGTTGTAACAAATTTAAAATACCGGAGTATGTTATTGTAAAAATTGAGAAGATAAAGATTAACATGTCTTAAAGATGTAACCACAGAGTACTAAACCGCAAATAACCTTGAGATAAAACATCTCTGTATAGGAAATGACACTATCAGTATTATTATGCCTATTGTTAACCCCATCCAATGTGTATGAACAAATAAATATGAGGGGCCAAGAATAATGGATTACAGCCGCAGGCAAAATCAGACGGGTTCCGCATAGAGCTACCATGTAAGAAAATTAAGAACCTGCAATCGAAATCCCCTCTAACCTCAAAACTCTGCAAAATCTCTAATCTAAGCCTGTAATGTAATGTACATCAGCGCTTGGGTAATGATCGGGAAGAACCCCTCGAAACTGAGAAACTGAAACACCTCATCTCAACAGCCAAACCTGTTTCTCTCACTCCCTCAACTTTTCTCTTCTACAAAAATTTCATTTCTCAACGCTTGTTCACACAGGAAGCTGGATTTCGACGAGGCCTGGGTCATTGTGATTCGGAAAACAATTGTGTTTCAATTGGAAAATTATCCAAGCCAGGAGGAGATAACGGTGGAATTGCCGAGGGGTGAGAAGCATCGTCTGTGAATCCCAAGACCCTTCTGGCAGTTGCTTGAGAATCTATTATTTTACCCATCTTTCTTGAAGTAATTGCTCCTGATGTGGATTCCCTAGAGGAGTTGCTACTTTCCACAGATGTCAGGAACTGATCTTTTGATAAAGTTGTTTGTGCAGCTGATGCAATTACGGAGCTGAAAACACCCGATTCCCTCAAACCTTGTATGATGACCTGCACCAGAAAGAAATCAATAGGCTTGAGGATTATAAGCTCACAACTACAATACCGGCATACAAAATTAGTTACCGTATTATTTAAACCAAGAAAGAAAAAACAAAGCAGGCTATGGAACTAACCATCGGTGCAAAAATTCGAGTCAAGATGCCCTTCCTCAAAAGTTTTAAGTTGAGCGCTTTGTCAGTCCACACAATGCGTTCCCGGTACCTAAATCAACAGAAGGGAGTTCTCCATTAGAAAGCTTAACACATTTCAATTTGCGACCTGTTTAAACCTGATTATCAAGGAGTTTTGGCCATTTCTTGTTTGAAGAAATACTTTTCTTTGTAGGAGGCTAAATGACAACTGTTACTAATCAAAAACTAGAAAACCCACAATGAAATGATTCATGTCATTTAGTGCCTAAATGTTTCCGCACTGTCACATGACAAGTGATGCCACACAAGCTCTATTAAAATCTAGTATAGTGAAATCTTTTGGTAATTTTCATAAACTATTACCAGCTAAGCATTTCCTCCTCTGTTGCAGTTGAAGCAATTATGAATGCCTGTCAAAGATAAAGGGGAAAGAAGTGTAAGCAAGCAGGGACAACTGCACTAATACATACAGAAATTGACACTGAAAAACCTATATACAGAAAAGAACAGTTCCGGGACATCTCCAACAAATCTTCAAAATATACCACAAAATTAATGATCCTAACAAATTTACAAACATGACAAACATATATCAAGACTAAAATAGCTGCTAATATGTCAAGGGAACAAATCAGAATAAAACATAAGGAGCCTAAGAAAATAAGACTGACATGATTTCCAGCTGAAGGGGGGGGGGGGTTAAAAGTAAAATACAAACGATGACACAGGGATAAGAACTCACAGCTCTATCAAATTCCAACATGAAGCATCTCTTAACGTCCTCCTTGGTAGGTTTGCAACCACACCGATCACGTCTAGAGGTCAAATCTGAAAATTTTGGATATGTATAATGCAGAACAGCAGCCTCATCCAATTTGATCTCACTATAAAACATTACAAGGATAAAGAAGTAAGTGTTTATATAAACTTGCCATATTTGACCATAATTTAGAAACCTTAACATTTTGTAGATAAACAGAACACCAGTAATCAACTATACGAGGAAAGAGCTATTATATTAAAAGAAAGGACATTGTCCTTTAAATTGAGAAAAGGTTGCAATGACTAGTCAATTATAAAAAGATGGACAGAACTATTATATAGGTACATGTTTAGAAAGTTGATAAAAAAAATTTAGATAGAATGGCCATACTTTGGTGTCTTCATATAATTGTGCCATCTGTGTGCACCGTTAGGGCGAAGGTGATCTTGAATTCGAGCAGCTGATTTCCCATTTCCATATGTTAGAAAATAGTTTGGATTACCCCGGGTTGCTTCTTTATAATTTCCAAAATATACATCCTTTGGAAGATGGTCATAGTTCTTTTTGAACATTGACACCTACAACACCATAAACAATAAACGATATTAGTGGATGGAAATTTTTTGTGTTGTTTTATTAAAGCAAGAAATGTAATGATTTTAATAGCATACAAAATAAACTTAGCAGCTTCCCTGGTCGTGCATTTGGCAAATTTTTTATTTGTGTTGTTTCATTTTTGAGAAATCATGCTGCTCCAAAATTACCAAAAACAATCTATGACTGAACACAAATCAATTTTTTTCAGGGCATGAAAATATATATATTTTTTAAAGGAGAGAAGAAAAAAAGCCATGGAGACCATGTTCCTGACCTTCACAAACTATCAGTTCTACCTGGTATTACAAAACTTAGACAGAAAGCATTGGAAGAATGAAATGGAAGAAATTATACCTCACTGAAAGGGTCCTTGATATCATCTTGCTCTACACTACTTTCCTGAGAAAACAGAAGCATATGTGAGCATAACTGAAACTTTTTTCTCACATTAATATTAGTGATAAATTTGAAACGCAATGAGTGGGGGTAATTTCTTGACATCAATATAAATGCATCATTATTCTTCTTGATAAGACAAAATAAATGCATCATTATTTTTTAATAGGACAATATAAATGCCTCATTATTAACAAGACTAAAATCCACATTCAATGACGTGGTCTAGCTTAGCAGGCATGGGCTTAGCCAAGTTGGCTAGAGCAGATGTGCTCCCCACTTTGCACCCAAGTTCGAATCCCCCTTCCCATAGTTTACGTTAGATTAAAGTAGATTATCTTTTGTATCAAACAAAATGATGCAATCTAGCTAATACTACAGAATTAGCATTCCTCTAGAGAACTAAGATAAAATACTGTATTGAAGATTCTTCTAAATCTTTTTTTTTTTTTTTTCTGGCTTGGCTATCCCACTTAGCCGAGCCATTTCCTTTTATGCTACCGGAGTTTGAATAATGGAAGACAGCCACTCTTCACTGTATATTTTATGGCCTCACATGGCATCTAATGCATGAAAAGAATCTATCTCAACAATCACTTACATAATTTGGAAAGACAACCATATCAACATTTCTAGGCACATCGGACAACAACTGTCTCAAAGAGTACTCCTGAGTGCCTGCTGGATATATTAACTCATCGGTATCAAGATGGATGATCCAATCCATGCCAGCCTCCTACAATGGCAGAAGAAACTATTACCAACTTTATCCAGATGACCAAACAAGCAATTGTGATGAATTATGCAATGCAAGATAAATTACATACCCTTGCCATGACAATAGCCATCTCCATGTTAAGGGATTGCTTCACAAACAACTCATAATTACACGGTTTATAGAAGAAGCTTGAAAGCCATGTCTCGTTCCAAATCCGACTGAGCACCGCACATATAAATTTAGAGACAAAACAAAAAGTATGAATAACCCATCAGATCAATAGTAGTAAGAAAAAGGATAGAACAACAAAACTGTCTTTGTCCATTACAAATATTCAACAAATGAAGAATCTCAATTAGTATTTTTCCATGTCAAAGGTCTGCCTACACCTGGGATTGAATTTCACTTCAACAAGGAAGAAGGGAATATCGATCATCTGTTCCTCAATTGCCCAAATGCAGTTTCATTGTAGAATAAGTTCTTTGCTGTGGCAAGGCTGAATTGGGTGATTCTGGGTTCTTGTGTTCAGTTATTTGTTGAGAAAAATTGTGCCCCCGGTAAAGGATAAAAGGAAAAATTCTTGTGGAAATCCTCTATGTTGCCTTTTTTTTTTTTGGGTGGTTTGGTTAGAATGAAATGCCAGAATTTTGAATAAAAACTGGTTGTGGAAAAGAATGTTTCTGGCCGCTGTTGGCTTCAATCTCTACTGCATTTACAGATATGTTGGTGATTCGTTGTGTAATTGAGTGTATCCAAAGGACAGGACAGCTTCTATTTTTGTCTTGTTTTGCAGGTGGCCTTCTTGCCCACTACTGGACAGCGTTATTTTATGCTCATGACTTTATTTAACAATGTCTCTATCTCTTTTTATTTTCTCCTTTAACAACATTCATCTCCTTCAAGTTAACACTCTCGAACTTAAATGTATTTTGCA
Organism: Prunus dulcis; assembly: GCF_902201215.1. Taxonomy (NCBI): domain Eukaryota; kingdom Viridiplantae; phylum Streptophyta; class Magnoliopsida; order Rosales; family Rosaceae; genus Prunus; species Prunus dulcis. The sequence continues at coordinate 7,335,454 of NC_047656.1, read as the reverse complement.
CATTTAAAATCTACAACATTCAAAGGTTCACCAATCATAACTCCTTTAGTTTTTCATCAGATAATTGGGGAAAGGATCCATTCAATACATTTGGCACACTAACATCGAAAGTAAACTTCTTTATCTCACACTTACCCATTTAAGAGGCGAATTGGAGAAAATAAAATAACCTATTTAAAATGAAAGGGTACCAACCTTTTAGCCTGCTGCTCCTCCAATTCCCTTGTCCTGTATATAACCTTCACTCCCTGTAATACAAATTTTGTGTCCCATAAGAACTTGGATAGCCAGAACTAGAAGGGCATTAAACTTGTATATACATTATTTGATTTTGAAAAGTTGTTCACTAGCAAAAATTTTAAGTGAAGCATGCAACTTGAACTCACCGGAATGCTTTCAAAGACTTTAGATACATTAGGGGATGCAGCCTTGCCTTCCACAAAAAGGAAAAAGGTTGAAACTCCAATAACCTTATGATAAAAGATCCATGGCAACGTTTGCTCTAAACCAGCGGAAGTGCTTGTTTGAATGCATATCTGACATGTAAAAGATTACAGACGGTTCATAAGATGTTCATAAGATGTCACATGCATTATTAATCAGAATGACTTTAAAAATGCTAAAGAAACCCAAAAAGTAATCTACAATAGAACAAATATCTAATGATGCCCCATGAATGATCCCCAGTTCATATGACAATCACCACTAATCAAGCTCAACAAGAGACCTATATAAGCACAACCCAGATGCCAGATCCCAAGATCCAAACAAAATCAACCCCCAAAGACTAGAAGAAACTCAAATCAAATCCCAAAAACCATCAATCCAATTCTATCAACCACAAATCACAGCCACAAAAATTCAATCAAATTGAACACAATAGAAAGCACACTGACCTTGGGCCTCAGATCGGACATGTAATCGAACTTCCAGTCCTTATAGTAGGGGAAGGAGGGCGAGTGGCTCCGACCCAGAAGATCGACGCAGTCGGAACCCGAAGAATGTGAAGCCTGGACTGGGGGCCCACCCAAGTCGACCATGCCAGGGAACTCGTGATGGTCAGGTGCCCATCGGGTAATGGGGTCATTGAGACCGCCACGCCATTGGAGAACGAAGGCGAAGCCGGCGAGAGTTAGAGGGAGGACGGTGAGGAGCAAGAGAAGGCGGGAAGCGAAGGTCTGAAAGGAAGAAGATGATGCAGACGACGACGACGATGACGAGGAAGAAGAAGAAGAAGCCGAGGTGGGTCTGGAAGAAGAGTAGAGACCCGCCATGAGAGGTTGATGACAGACAAAGAGAATGAAGACAGTGGTCGTTGCATATATAGAGAGAGAGTTTTGAATTGTAACCGAAGGAAATGGGAGTTGGAAACCTGAAGGAGAGAGGGACCGAGAGACGTTTTGTCGTTGGTGGTGTTATTGCCGTCCTCAGATTTTTCCCCCTTTTTTTTTCCTTACATGAAGAAAGTTTTCCTTTTTCTTTTTTTTTAATCAGTATGATTCATGAATTTCGAACCTTACGTGAAAAAAGTTTCCTTTTTATATTTTTATTTTAATCAGTATGATTTAAGAATTTCGAAAGGATACTGTTTGCCTCCTTACCTGTAACGAGATACTGTTTTCCTTATATACGAAACTAATTTATTAAAATCATAAAAAGAAAAACTTCTGCACACATGTCACACTGTTATTGACAAAAATATAAGAGTTCTTACTTACATGATAAGGACGAAAGTATTTTCCATTTCGAAATTGCAAGACTCATCTAAGAAACTATTATTTGACGAAGAATATCTGTATAAATAAATAATCAAAAATCAAAAATATCAATGACGATTTGAACAATATATGTAAAATGATTGATTAGTGAAGCTTATTCTGCTGATGTTAAGCAATTTTTAAAGGATTCAGACTACAAGGGTTAGAAAGAATTTATTCATAGTATGCTAATTGTTTAAATGTCTTGTACATGTATAATTTATCTTTACAAATTAAATTGCTATTTTTGTATGTCGTATTGTTAAGTTATAAAGTCACATCAAAACCTAGCAAGGTTATAATGTTACATTAGTGATAATAATGCACTATCGACTAACTCACTTCATCATATATCTCAATCAAATAGTTGAATCTAAAGAATTTGATGCTCCCACAACAATATATTCAAGTAAGTGAATACTTTATTAATCAACTTGATAAAGCTCAACGTTAGCCTTACCAATTAAAACTTTCAAAATATCTAATGTGTGTGAATATCTTATTAATTCAGTCCAAAAAACAAAAAAAATAAACATACCTTATTAAGAGTGCTACTATTTTCACCTCCTGTCATATTTATCCACTCATCTTATCTTCCCAGCCACTATATAAATTTGAAAAAATACAATCCTTTTTTTTCACCCACCATTATTCCTAAAATACTTTTTAATTATTAATTCAAACAGATTCTCATCTTTATGAGGTTAGTATTAAATTAAATCAACCAAAGCTCCCCAACCCACCCAACCCCATCTGCTGCAACCCCCCATGCTCGCCAGAAACACCTCACAGTCGCCATCATTCTTTAGAGGCTATGGGTGTGGGTCCTGCCATGTTGTCCATTTGAAATCTGCAAGGTTTTACGGCGGGTTCCATTTGGCGTTTGAGTTTCTTTTCATCTTTGGCCATTTGGAATTTTCAATCTTTCAGGGTTTGCAAGCTTGATACTACCGAAATCCTGTTTTGCATTAACATTCTTTAAGAAAACAAATCATCTTTCCAGCATAAGATCAAATTTCCAACCATTAATAATTAAAAGGTATTTCAGGAATAATGGTAGGTGGAAAGATATGATTGTGTTTTTTTTGAAATTTACATGGTGGGTGGAAAGATAAGGTGGGTGAGGTAATAGGACAAAGGATTGGAAATAACAACACTTTTTTTTAAGTTATAGATTAGTTAAAGAGTTAAAAAGAATTGTTTATTTATACAAGCGATATTGGGGGAAACAGGATTCAAACACAACCCTTGCAATAATTGGAAATATTAATGGAGAAAATAATTGTGTATTTTTTACTCACGTTGGAGGTCCATCTTCATGACATAAAACTCGTGAAAGATGTATGGAGAATTTGACGAACCAATCACAATATGTTGATGATCAAACCCTCCATACACTGGCGGAACCACACTAAGGGCTACATTCACTATAGCCCATTGAGGGTTTTGAGCGAAAAAAACATCAAACCTATATATCTAATTTGTTTAAAATATTAGCCAATATATATTAACTTATTAAAGTTCAAAAAAATCCAATTCTTTATTAATTTAGTTGCAAGCGAGCAACAAAAATACACATTAAAATAAGTACACTTTCAACATGTGGGAACATATATTTCACCGGCCAAGAAGACGACACAGGGAAAAGAAAAATATCACTAAGGTCATTAATTGGACCCTTTTATTTGGTCAATTAATTGAGACCAAAAATAGGGATATTATCTTTATTTGGAAATATAATCACCAATTAAAGATAATATCACCAATTTAGAATATTATCTTATTTTGGGGATATTATCATGAATTAGGGATTTAATTCCAATCGAAATCTCTAATTAACTCAATCTCTCCATTCAATAGAAAGAATATATTCCTTCCATATAAGATCTCACATCAACCAACGGAGAGGGGGTGATGTGCCTTATATGTGCACACCCACATCCATCTAGCACGAGGCCTTTTGGGAGCTCACTGGCTTCGGAGTCGTAGGAACTCCGAAGTTAAGCGAGTTGGGGGCTAGAGCAATCCCATGATGGGTGACCCACTGGGAAGTTGCTCGTCAGTTCCCAGAAACAAAACCGTGAGGGCCAGATAGGGGGGCCCAAAGCGGACAATATCGTGCTACGGCGGAGTTGATCATGGATGTGACAATTTGGTATCAGAGCCACTCTGCCATGTGGTGCGAGTGTGCCGACGAGGACGTCGGGCCCTTAAGGGGGTGGATTGTAAGATCCCACATCAACCAATGGAGAAGGGGTGATGTGCCTTATATGTGCACACCCACATCCATCTAGCACGAGGCCTTTTGGGAGCTCACTGGCTTCGGAGTCGTAGGAACTCCGAAGTTAAGCGAGTTGGGGGCTAGAGCAATCCCATGATGGGTGACCCACTGAGAAGTTGCTCGTGAGTTCCCAGAAACAAAACCGTGAGGGCCAGAGAGGGGGGGCCCAAAGCGGACAATATCGTGCTACGGCGGAGTTGATCCTGGATGTGACATTCCAAATAGGAATTATTATGTGAAAAACCCTAGAAGGCTAGATCCCTATAAATACATAACCACATTCAACACAAGAGGTAATTCTAAACCTAGTTCTAAAAACCCTATGCAATCTCTCTCTCTCTCTCTCCCACTCTCTTCACACAGCTAAGTGCCACCACACATGGCTTCGGCCACCCGGCTCTCCCCGTGAGAGAAAACTCCTTCCAATTTAGCTATTGCCGCATCTTTTCTCAAAGATCCAATTGAACAAACTTAGGCATCGAAAAGCCTTTGGCTAACACCTTTCGGGTGTGGTCTTTTACTCCTATTTGTTTTGCAGGAACCAAGGAAGAGAGAGAATGAAGCTCGAAGGGTGAAGATTCTACACGCGAATATTCTCTAGTGAGAAATTTGCACAAACATTTTGGGGCTTTCATTGTGAGAATACCTATAGGATGACTTAACACACCAAAAGCGTAAAGTCTGTGTTTTGAGTATCATGATAATTGCGGGACCCCCTTTTAATAATTTTTATGATATTTTCAACTTTAGGAGTATCACGATAATACAAATAAAACACACCAAGGGGATTGATATGAAGTATCAATCATGCACAGTTCAGAACGTAAAAGCAGAGAAAAACACAAAGTATTTTACGTGGTAAAACCCCACATCTGGGGAAAATCCACGGGACCTGATAGTTTAAGGCAAATCCATTATAGAACGATGATTACAAGAAGTACACAAACTTGTCCTAGACACTCTAGACAATGTACCAACTTCTTCGTAACTCAACTTCTCGCAAGATTTCTCCTTCTCTCCTTATGTTGAATCCGATTCTTGACGCGATCGATCCAAACTCACCGGAAGTATGAGAATCTTGTAACTTATGCAAATGAATGCAAGGACAAATCACCAAGATAATCTTACTCTTGATGATTTATCCTTATGAACAACAAAGCACTGCATCTTTCTTTTGTGTATATGAAAACTCAAGAAACACTCTGGTTGTTAAAGTTGTAATAATAATGAAACCAAGCCTTACTTTTGATAATGGTTTTCAAAACTAGAAACAAGATCAATTAGTTCCTAATCAATAGACTAATTTTCCAAAATCATACTAATTGATTTCCAATCAAAGAAGACTTTTAATGTTCAATACTGTAAAGCAATTGATAAAATAAATTAATCTTCCTTAAAATAAAAAGTCTTCTTAATCATAATGTTAATCAAATTGTGAGTTTGAAATAATGCTTGAAATATCACAATCAGAATGCATGATTGAATGAAGAATTTACCTCAGTGATCATCGGTTGACATATGAGCCTTCAGAGCATATCTTGGAATTTAGACAACCACCATCACAACTAATTTACCATCTATACTTAGTCTATTTGGTCTCTAGAAAATGCCAATCACAGAAACAATACTAACACATTAAGAGTGCGAGTCATACTCAACGCATGCTCTTAAATCAAGGGACTTTGTTTTTTCCTTTTCTTCGCTCAACGAAAGCCATCCAAACAACCATGGTTGGAAGTAAGTGCACGAGGAGTAAGACCGCCACGACAACTCAATCCGCGACAAATCCAAGCTTCCATGATGCCGCAACTAAGGCCGTTACCCAGCACCCCGGCACCGTGATTGCCGCCACAACCCCAGCTATTGTTGCAGTCCCACCACTCGATCTATCCAACGAGAGCAGAAACCAAACGTGCATCGCCGGAAAACGATTAGCAGCCGTAAGGCTTTGCTGCTGGAACTACTGTGCCGCTACACGGCCCCGTGACCAGGGCCACCTTGCTGCACACACATCTCCACGGCTGACACAACCGCTCTACCTCACAGTTCCTTGATCTGGATCAGCTCATAGCCACAAGACTAGGCGGCCGAATCCAGCCATATCCACATGGCTTCATGGCTGGATTTAAAGCGCACCATCTCGATGCCACTGCCGACACAAATCAAGGTCCGATTTTAGAGCAAGTACAACCATTCCATCATTTGCCTCCACGCTCGAAGTACGCTCTCGTGTACACTTCCAACAAACCTTAGCCCGTGTGCAATTGGGCTCTACACAATTCTCTCTTCCTAATCCACGAAGTCAAGTAGACCTCAGTCTTAGAATTGATCAGCTGGCTCAAAGAGTAGACAACCAAAACAACTTGGTTGGATAACTCTTCAACCAGTCTTGGACCGCAAGGCAAAGAGAGAAGGATGGATGAACACACCCCAAGCAGTTAGAGATGTCCCATGTAGGTCGAGCATGAGCAAGGTGAAAGACAAGAGCGTGCTGCTCAGCATGTCAGCATGTCACAAGCATCCGCGAGCCTCGCTCAAAGTAGATCGAGTCTCTGATAAAGATTAAGCATGAGGGTCAATGTGCACGAGAGGTTGGGCTCACGATCCAATGTTCATGTCTGCTTGGGCCAGCAAAGAAGGGTTCCCACGAGACTACACTCCCAAGAAGATCAGCCTCACGATCACCCTTATGAAGTACAGGAAGAAAGAAGCCCCCTGCTCGATCTCAAGAAGCCAACTCAAGAAGACAAGCTACGAAGGTTCCTTATCAAGCACAGTCCACCAACACGCCGCACAGGTAGGATAGTCGAGGAGATCTGCTCCGCAGAGACAACGAAGAGGTAAACCAGCGGTGCCCGAATCATGGAGGACATCGAAGTGAACCGCAAGGCATGCGGGCAGAAGATGTCGAGAAGCTCGTGAATGACTGACTTCAAAACTTAAAGATGAGAGGAGATTTCTAAGATGCTCTACGCAAGGAGGTGGACTAATTGAACTCCTCACCATTCATCACCGAGATCCAGCAGGCAGCTCCACCAAAACCATTCGCAACGCCTTCTATCACACACTTCAAAAGGGATTTCGATCCCGAGAGCTATATGAAGCACTTCAAAAGTATTATGATTCTCTACAAGGTCAATGACGGGCTGATGTGCAAGGTATTTGCAATGATCTTATGGGGAGTAGTCCATGATTGGTTCCATACCCTGTCATCCAATTCGATCAGCAGCTTCAAGGAGCTAGATTTCATCTTCACCAATGAGTACACTTCTTATCAAAAGATCAAGAAATAAGTCTATGTTCAACCTGAACAAGAAGGAAGACAAGTCCTTCCTAGACTACATCAAGACGAGTCCTTCAGAAAAGGCAAACATTGTAGGATGTGATGACCGACTCACATCCTCTGCCTTCAAGAAGGATTTACCAGTTCAGCACGACCTATATCGCAAGCTGACAATCACTCCCAACCAGACTCTGGGATGACGATCGAATTGTCATAACGAAGTCTGCTAAGCAAGCTGACCCATCACCTAAGGAGGCAAGTCCAATAGGTGATAAGCTCAACAGTAAGAACTATGAAGGAAAGTGCAAGACACCATCCCAATGTGGTGCATCAGTAGACAAAGGCTAACAAAGTTTACTATCCTGATACATCAAATCTTGGCCCAAGTAAAGGATAAGCCCTGGCTGAGAAGACAACTACCTTCGAAGGGAGATCTCAACAAAAGAAGTACCAACAAGTATTGTGCCTTCCACAGAACTCATAGGCATGACACAGCCAACTACCGATCTTGGAAGATGCACCTGTAAGGGCTTGTAAGAGAGGGCCACTACACGGAGTTTGTGGCAAAGAATGTCATCCAGCAAATCGAGGACCACCATGCGGCCAAGGAGACCCTGCATAAAGTTATAAGGATTAACACGATCATGGCTGACTTCGAAGAATCTAGACTGTAAGGAAAAGAATGGGAAGATTAAACAGGCCATTTTCATATCCCAAATCTTAACCAGTTGCCCATTAATTGAAGACGATCCTGTGATCGGCTTCTAGAAGAAAGATTTTAGCAGACTTGAGTTCTTGCATGATGACGCCTTTGTCATAAGCATCCCGATTACGCAAGCCATGATCGACCGAGTTCATGTAGACGAGGGCAGCACAGCCAATATCCTACAACTTTTGGTGGTCCAGCAGATAGGAATGGAGGCCAAGATCAACATGTCAGCCAGGTCGCTGACCGGCTTTAACTGAGCAACAACGATCATTATAGGAATGATAGAGCTCGACGTCTACTCATCACCAGTGATTAGAGCTCAGACATTCATGATCATTGACGAAGTCTCTCCCTATAATGGCATCCTGGGCAGACCATGGATTGGCAAGATCAACACCATCACGTCCGCCAAGCACTAGAAAATCTGTTACCCAAACCCTAGGGACGATGTTGGCCAGATCAACAACAATTAAGAAATGGTGAGAAAGTGCTCAGCTCAAGGGCTGAAGAAAAGCAAGCAAGCATTGTTCGTCCCTATAAATCAAGCAGATCTGAAGGGAGCAAAACAAGCAACGGAGGAAGCAGATCCCTTTCCTAACAGTCGAGCATACCATAAGGGAAATAGAATAGCTATTCCCCAATAGCAATTAAAAAGTCAGGAACAAGGCGAGGGAATCTGCACGGAAGCCACCCTCGAAAAAGGATGAAAACCCAAAAAAGATGTCGAACCAGTACCCCTTGATCTTGATAAGCCATAGAGAAAAGCACGGATCGGCTCACGCCTAAGCCCACAAGAGAATGTGGAGCTTTCAGCATTCCTCCAAAATAACAATGACGTGTTCACATTGTCACCATCTGACATGTGATGCATCGATCCACAGATCATCTTCCATTGCCTTCACGTCAACTTAGGCAGACCAGTAGCACAGAAAAGACGCAACTTCGCTCCCTAGCGAGTTGCCATCATCGAAATTGAAACTGACAAGCTCCTAGTTGTCGGTTTCATTAAAGAAGTCTACTACTTAGAGTGGCTAGCCAATGCAGTTCTAGTGGCAAAGAAAGACCAAAACAAGTGGAGAGTGTGCATGGACTACACTGACTTTAACAAGGCATGCCCGAAAGACAACTTTCCCCTGCCAAAAATTGATCAACTCGTAGATTCAACTTATGGCAATCAACTACTAAGCTTCATGGATGCTTACTCCAGCTACAATCAAAGCAAAGACTTCTTTCATAATTGAAACAGACACATACTACTACAAAGTCATGCCCTTTGGCCTGAAGAATGCAGAGCAACATACCAGAGGCATGTGAACAAGATTTTCAAGGAGCATATCGACAAGACCATGGAGTTCTACATAGACGAAATGCTGGTCAAAGCCACCCGATGAGCAGATCACATCAAGAATCTTGCCGAAGCATTCAGCCTGCTCCAAACAGACCACATGAAGTTGAACCTGAGCAAGTGCACAATTGGAGTCTCATATGGCCGATTTTTGGATTTCTTACTCACCCAAAGAGGCATCGAAGCACATCCGAATCAAATCAAGGCATCCTCTACGTGAAGTCGCTTGCCACAACGAAGGAGATACAAAGTCTAATGGGCAGAGCAGCCACTCTCAACTGATTCCTTTCAAGATTCACCGACAAGTGCAGGCTGTTCTTCCAAGCCTTGAAGAAAGGACAGAGAGACAAGTGGGATGAAGAGTGCGAAGTAGATTTCAAAAACTTGATGACCTACCTCACTTCACCTCTCATACTCTCAAAACCAGTACCAGGTGAAGATTTGTTCATCTACTTATCGGTGTCCAACTCAATAATTAGCTCAGCTCTCATCCGAGAATAGATGAGAGCACGACATCCAGTGTTCTACGAGTCAAAAGTCGTCCTCGATGCAAAGACTCGCTATCCAAAACTGGAGAGGCTTATCATGTCACTTGCAGTTTCTACAAGAAAGTGAAGACCCTGCTACCAAGCTCACCGAATCATCGTCATGACATAATTTTCTTTGGGATCGATTCTTCATAGTCTCGACGCTTCTCAATGACTCATGAAGTGGGCTATCGAATTAAGTCAGTACGACCTCCTTTACCTATCGAAGACTGCTATAAAAGCCTAAAAATTAAAAGATTTCGTTGCAGAGTTCACTCCATTAGCCGAAAAAGATAATACGGTTATTTTAACAGAAGAAGAGACCTTCTCCGCCAATCCTGACATGCCCAAAGACATGTGGCAGTTGCGCGTAGATAGAGCGTCAAATCACAAGAAAACTGGAGTAGGCGTCATTATAATCACCCTAAATAGAACATTGTTGGAGCAAGCCATCACACTGGATTTTTCGGTCTTCAAAAACGCAGCAAAGTAAGAGGCACTGCTGGCTGGCCTGAGCATGGCAAAGAAGCTGTCGATCAAGAGGTTAGCTATCTACTCAAATTCCCAGCTAATCACAAATCAAGTGTCAGAGGAGTACATGGCAAAGCACCCAAGGACGATCCAGTACCTAGACAAAGTCCAAAAGCTTTTGAAGAAATTCCTTATCTTCACTATCCAACAAATTCCTTGCGTAGAAAACACACATGCAAATGCACTGGCAAGTCTGGGATCAGTACTGGATATCCAATTCAGACATTTAATTTCAGTAGAGCACCTTGATCAGCCAAGCATCGAAGAAGTAGAGCCATCATACCAAATGTAGATCAATGAGGATTCCAGCTGGCAAGAACCCATCATCGACTACTTGGTAAATGAAAATTTACCAATGGAAAAGTCTGAAGCCAGAAAAATGAAGCAGAAAGTTGCAAGATACTACATGAAAGACAACAAGCTTGTTTGAAGGTCATATTCCGGCCCTCATCTCACCTACATCAAGTATTCACAAACTCTCGAAGTGCTCTGCAAAATCCATGATGGTGAGTGCGGCAACCATTCTGGGGGCATATCACTCGCTCAAAAAGCTCTAAGCATAGGGTACTTCTGGCCTACCTTTAGACACGACTCCACGGAGTACGTCAAACGATACAAGCTAGTTCCTAGCCTGCCTGCCGAAATGTATCATTCGCAGAATATCTTGTGGCCATTCATGCAGTGGGTCATTGATTTAGTAAGACCCATGTTACCAGCACCTGCCAAGAAAGACATCATTCTTGGTCAGACACCTACAAAGTTTTCTCGATGCAGGTACATGTAATTCTCATGGTCAGACACCTATATACTAAACACATGTACATGCAAACATCTGAAGGCAACCAGGGAAAGGAAAACTGGCTAACCACATGTGCAGACAAACCAGGCAGGTGGATGGGGAAATTCGGGGTGAACTTGTGTATACTAAACAAAGGTACATACAAACAAAGGAAACCGAGGAAAGGGGAACTCGTCAACCATCTGTTAGAAAAATCAGGAAGGTGACTGGGAAAATCTTGGTCGAACAACTCTATACCAAACACAGGTATAGGCAACCATCTGAAGGCAACCGCAAACGGGGAAACTGGTCATCCACATGTGTAGACTGCTAAAATATGAAAAATATGAGAGAATATTTGTTTGTGGGAATTTTCTATGTATTCTTCTCCTTGTAGGAGGTCATATTTATAATACAACGAAACCTGAATGGGCAAGTAAATAATAAATTCCTAAATCTATTTGCAGTAGGAAATCAGGAATTAAAGTAAATCAATTACAATTATAATAGGAATTCTTGGTGTGTAAGGAAAGTAAGTCAATATCCACAAGTCACGCCAACACTCCCCCTCACGTTGGTGCATAGATATCGCCAATGCCCAACTGATCTAGTGAATTGTGGAATGCTTTACTGGAAATCGCCTTTGTCAAAATATCCGCCAATTGATCCTCGGATTTCACAAAAGGAAATATGGTCCATGTGTCGGGGTCGTTAGTCGAGAAGTCATAATCTGTGCAGCGGAAGATGCATAGGATACAGGTTGAGTAGGAATTGGGATCGAAATCTGAGCCTGAGTCGAGGCCGGAGTCGGAGTCGAAATCGGGATCAGGGTCTGAATCAGAGACAAATTCAGGGTTGGGGTCATCATCGGAGTGGGGGTCGGGGTCGTCTTCGGAGTCGGGGTCGGGGTCGTCGTCGTCATAGTCGGGGTCGGGGTCGGGGTCGTCAAAAGAGGATCCTGATTCTGGATCGGTTTGGGGTCAAAGTCTGCATCTGTAGGAGCGGAGCCATCTGGGCACTCAACTCAATGATGGTTGGTGGAGAATGAGAGAATGAGTCGGTGGTGCTACCTCCATGAGGGTTGAAAAAATCATCAACCCCCATAACACTAAATAAAATAATATCTATTACAATAGGACAAAATATAATTGGTAAGAACCAAAATTCTTATGAAATAAGGACTCGCCAACACTCCCCCTCAAGTTGGGCAAAGATATTTCGCAGGCCCAACTTGACAAGCGAGTCACAGGACACCATACTTGAGAAGCACCAATTGTAGAGAAGATCTTTTAATCAACCACGAGTGAAACAAGTGACAAACTAAAACAAAGTTCACAGCGGAAACACAAGAGCAAACCCTAAAAAATAGGGCACATAGCAAAACACAGAAACCCTGTGAGCACGGCTGTAGATAAGGCAGAACACAGAAACCCTGTGAGCACGGCTGTAGGTAAGGCAGAACACAGAAACCCTGTGAGCACGGCAGTAGAGACAATGGCAACAATAAATTCTTCCATATAAACTTTAGCTAATTCACTCAGACACAACTTCTCTTCAATCCTCCTCTCCCCTTGAAGAGAAGGGGTCGTCGGAGTCAAGAAATAAGCAACATCTTCATGGAAATATGTCAAGGTAATTGGGATAGGTCAATAAACATATCCCTTTCACTCCCCCTCCCCCCCTCTCAAGGGGGGAGAAGAGCACTTAAATTTCAAGAAGAACACAAGCACAGGTCCCTAGATCGAACCTGGCTCTGATACCATGCTAAAATATGAAAACTATGAGAGAATATTTGTTTGTGGGAATTTTCTATGTATTCTTCTCCTTGTAGGAGGTCATATTTATAATACAACGAAACCTGAATGGGCAAGTAAATAATAAATTCCTAAATCTATTTGCAGTAGGAAATCAAGAATTAAAGTAAATCAATTACAATTATAATAGGAATTCTTGGTGTGTAAGGAAAGTAAGTCAATATCCACAAGTCACGCCAACATAGACAACTTGGGCAAATTGCTAGGGAAATCATGGCTGGAAAACCGTATATTAAACACAAGTACAAGCAAATATTTGTGTAGAAAAATCTAACAAGTAGCTAGGGACATCCTGGACGGTGAAGGGGAATCTGGCTAACAATCTGTGTAGATAAATCGGGCAAGTGGCTTTGGAAATCCTGGCCAGGCACTTGTATATTAAGGACAAGTACATGCAAACATCTGAAGGCAACCGGTGAAGAGGGAAACTAGCCAATCACCTGTGTAGACAAATTGGGCAGGTGGCTGTGGAAATCCTGGCCAGGCACTTGTATACTAAAGACAGATACATGCAAACCATTCATTGCTGAACTCCTACAGAATATGCTCGATGCAGGTACATGCAATTCCACTAGCCAGACACATGAATACAAAACACAAGTACATGCAAACATCTGAATGCAATCGAGAAAGGATGAAACTGGCCAACCACTTGTAAAGGCGGAGCCAATGAAGGCCCACAAGGGTCAGCTGACCCTCATGAAATTCCATAAATAATCCTGCATTCATTACTATTTACCTTTTGTATATAAATTATTATTAAAATATGACCCTTCTCAGCTTTACTTTTTTATTTTATTTTATTTTTTATTTATTTATTTAAAACTTCTTGATTAAAGAACTACTAACCTAAAAGCTAAAGCAGGCAACCTTTTCCATTGCTTAAATTATATCTATTCTATTTCAACTTTGCACTGCTTAAATTAAACCTATTCTATTTCAAGTCTTCGTTTGCATCAATCATTCAATTCTTTTTTTCTCTCTGACTCTAAAGTTAATTCAATACAAGAATTCAACTTTGTTTCACTAAATTGTGACGATTAACCCAGTAAGTCTTTAACCTTAATAGTGTAATTTTTTTGGGTGCAATTTTTATTTTTATTTGTTATAGTTTTTTGTATTTGTGGTCTGTTAATTAGTTATTTATTTATTATCTCAAATCAAGAACAATAATCTTTATATGATATCTTTATCATTTGATTTCTGAAATTTACTTTTAAAACAGTTATGGAGAAATATTTTAAAAGAAAAGCGATAGATCAATTGTCACCTCATCTAAGAACAAATGCATTAAATCATACTACTACAAAACGTCAATGTGAGGAAATCAATCTGCCTGATCTTCCTTCAGATCCTAGGCTACGAACTCGAATTTTGGATTACAATCCTAGTCTCCAAGATCAGGTTCGCAGAGCTTATTTACAAAGAGGTCCTTGCCAACCTAAAAAACACAATTTTCCTCAAACGAATTTTAGTAATACAATTCAAAGGTTTACCCCTGCTTGGTTTGATGAATATGCTAGTTGGTTGGAGTATAGTATTGAGAAAAATGTTGCATATTGTCCATATTGTTATCTCTTGAAACCAAATAATGGAGAACAAGCTGGTGGTGATTCCTTTGTGGGTGAAGGGTTTAAAAATTAGAAGAAGAAAGAAAAGCTAAAAATTCATGTTGGAGGCACTAATAGTGCGCACAACCATGCCAGGCGAATGTGTGAAGCTCTATTAAATGAGAGGCAACATGTTGAGACTTCTTTTTCAAACAGTCACATCAAGTTCGAAGTGATTATCGTATTCGGTTAAATGCGTCAATTGACTATATTCGTATCTTCTACGACAAGTGATTGCATTTCGTGGTCATGATGAATCTGATGATTCAAATAATAAGGGTAACTTTCTTGAACTTTTGCACTGGTATTCTAATAGAAATGAGGAAGTGAAGAAAGTTGTATTGAAAAATGCTCCTGCAAATCTTAAGTTAACATCACCTGATATACAAAAGGATATTGTGAATGTTGCCGCAATTGAAACGTTAAATAAAATTATTAGCGGTGTTGGTAACTCATTATTTTCAATTCTTATTGACGAGTCTTGTGACATATCTAGAAAAGAACATATGGCCATTGTATTGCGATATGTATGCAAGGGACATGTAATTGAGCGATTTGTTGGTGTTGAGCATGTTAATGATACTGCTGCTGTAATAACCCAAAATAAAATATCTAAAAAAGTAACAAAATATCTAAAAATTAGGATTTCTTTATTCTAGCAAAAAGACGATTTTGCCCTCGCATTATTTAATAAGAAAAAAGTTGACTTTTCGATCGAGAAAGAATTTGGCAATTCCGCTTGGGTCGCCTCGTAGAGCACGGCGAAACGAGTCCGTAGACACGGAGTAGACTCGAATCGGAGTTGTAACGAGGAAAATACGGTCAAAATACCGCGAAGGGCAAAACGGTAATTTGGAAAAAAGTCAGATTTTTATCTCTTCCTCCCTTCTCTCTCCTCATTTTTCTCTCCTCTCTCTCTCTCCTCCCGATCGCGCCAGCCGCCCGACCTCCGCTCGCTCTAGACGTCACCCCGGCCACCACAGGCTGAGCCGATCTCCGCCGTTGGTACCAAAAGAACCGCCACTCACCCGCCGTCCTTCCCCGAGCCGTCGCCACCCTTGCAGTGGCCGGAGCTCGCCGAAATCTGCTATTTTCTGCCGATTTTCAGTTCGAACTTTCAGCTCTTCGTTATCCCTCAATTCTCCACCAAATCGATCTAGTAAGGTATGGTTTCTCAGCTATTTTTCGTGTTCTAACTAATGGATGTATGGGTTTTGATCGATTTTGGCTCTAGAACACTCGATTTTCAACTTGAAAATCGGCCGAACTTCGGCCGCGGTGATCGGCCATTTCCGGCCACTTTTCGGGGTATGCCCGTAATCGCTTTGGACACCCAATTTGCCCCCGCGTGTGGCGGTGTGTGGGTGAGGGTGGTGAAGTGAATCTGTGCAGTTTTGAGATCCTCGTGTTGTCACGAGCACGTAGGATTTCGCGGATCTTGATTTGGAGTCCGTTTGAGCCCTGAACGGATTTTCCATATTGCGCGATCCTTGGGTGCAGTGTCGTCGAGTCGTTGGATCGCACTTAATTTTGGATATGTCGTACTACATGATTTCAGGATCGTGTAGGATTCGACGGATTGCGAATCGGAGTCCCGGATACTCCGAAATCGCGAACCCTGGGGCTAGGGTTTGAAGTTTAAGCGATAACGCGATTTTGGCTAATCCGACCGTCCGTTTCGGACCAAATTCGCAGAACATGGTTCTTTCTCCATGAGAAACCTTTAGAGAAGCCCAGATTGGCCATAGGAGATCGTGGACCTCACGGGGTCCCGGATCGGCCGGTCTGGCAGTTTATCGCTCAGTAAAACTTCGGGACTTTCAAGACTGTTCTAATTGTTTGAAAGGCTAAAGTGGGCCTAGGATTGACTTTAAAATGAGTGCACACATTTCTAGGAGCCGGGGGCAGGGTGTTTAATTTAATTTTTTTATCGAGCAGTTTTATTAATTTAATCTTTATTGGTAATCAAGCACCAGAGGCCCGACAGAACCACAGGAGGAGAGACCTTCAAGAGGTCCAGCTAGCTCGGACCAGCAGTGAGTGAACTTTCTTTCATGAATAATTTTATATAAATGAGTTATATAAATTATTTATATAAATAAGTTTACATAAATTATTTCATATTGATTTTATATCAATAAGTTTTTATAAATGAGTTTATCTGAATAAATTTCATTATTTGATCTTGAATAAGTTTTATTATGTTTTTGAGCATGATTAGTACAGTAATAGTTCTCTAATTCTGTGCTGCTTACTTACACATGCAAATAATGTTATAGAAATAGAGTTTGATGTTTGAATCAGATGAGATAGCAGCATAATTTGAGATTTCAGTCATTAATCAGATTTTTCTAAAGGAATTTATTTTAAAACCACCTCGTACCCATTTTCTTTGGTGATTACCCACAGTTGGACCGATGTCTACGGACATCCAGTCCGATTTCAGTTTATGTCAATGCACTTGACTTTGCCTCACGAGTTTCGGGGACGCTCGGACCGTGAGTGCCAGGATTTGCGGCTCGGCAGACTTGGTGTTCCGAGACCTGCCAGGATTTGCGGCTCGGCTGACTTCGTGTCCCCGAGACCTGCCAGGATTGCGGATCAGGCTGACTACGGTCTCCTGTATCTTGCCAGAGCGGCTTGAGTTGACTTGGTGTCATCGAGACCTGCCGGCGGATCAGGCTGACCATAGTCTCCTGTATCCTGCCAGTTTACGGCTCGGATAGACTGCGTGTTACCCGAGACCTGCCAGGGGAATTGACGGATTAACAAGGGTATAATTAGGTGGTAGTTTTAAAGGAATTTGAGCACTTTTATGCAGCTATTGATTTCAATCATTTTATATCAGTTTTCTCATTATTCGTGCATGTTTTATATCTCCATATAATTGTTCAGTTTTACGAATTTAAATACATACGATTATATATGTATATATATATATATTTAGATGAATACCTTATATTAAACACAGTTGAACTCTAGCTTTACTTACCAAGTTATTTTTACCATGGGGGTTATTATGATTGTAAACTGTTTTCAAGAACCTTATGTTTGGTCCACTCACATTTTTTAACTTGTTTTTCGCCCCCAGGCCTTAGAAGTGCGCATGATCCACCACCGGGCCATTCCTAGCTTCCGCGCCACCAAGTAATGTAGAGTTTTGTGGAAAAAGTCCTTGAAACCCTGTAAACTTTAGAAAATGCTCTGATATCTAATTTTAGTGAGAAACCTGAACTGGTGAATGGTTGTTTGGATGTAATCTGGCAGTTGGTGAAAAGTTATTTGCTTGTTTAACAGGTGGAAGAATTTGGGTTTGGTCAAAATACAGGGGAGACTCTGCCGAATTTTCGGTAGGAGTCCAAAAATTTTTTTTAAGAGTAACTGTAGCAGGAAGGGTAAAATTGTCATTTGTGCCCGACAGTTGCCAGGTGTCGGACACGTACAAGGCTTGGTTCGAATTCCAAAGTGGAATTGGGATCGGGTCCTGTCAGCTACTTTGTCACTTAAGAAGGCAATTGATAATTTCTTTTCGAGAAATAAATTGAACATATCTAAGTTGCATGGCTGAGGCTATGATGGTGTCGGTAATATGCAGGGAGAATTCAGTGGTCTTAAAACTTATATTTTGAAGGAAAATGAGTGTGCTTATTATGTTCATTGTTTTTCTCATCAACTTCAATTAGCTCTTGTGTCTCTAGCAAAGAATTGTATCAAAATCGATGATCTTTTCACTTTGGTTTCTAATTTGGTGAATGTTGTTGGAGGCTCCTCTAAACATCGTGATTTTCTTCGAGAGAAACAAGCTAGCAAGGTCATTGAAGCACTTGATAGTGGAGAGTTTCAAGTGGGAGGGGCTTAAATCAAGAAATCACTGTTAAACGAGCGGGTGAAACAAGATGGAGCTCTCATTATGGTACTTTGATAAGTATCATCAATTTATTTCCATCTATAATTAAATTGCTTGAGGAACTTATGGTGAATGCATTGAAAATCGATCAAAAACATGAGGCAACCAAGTTATTAGATTGGCTGGAATCATTTGATTTTCCATTCAGTCTACATCTTAGGAAAAATTTGTTGGGAATTACTCATCGGTTATGACAAGCATTACAAAGGAGAGATCAAGATATTGTAAACGCCATGAACTTTGTTACACTCAGTAAACAACAATTACAAGAGATGAGAGATAGTGGATGGGATTCTTTACTCAATCAAATTGTTGTTTTTTGTGAAAAATATTATATTGATGTTCCTAACATGGATGATATTTATCTACCTTCAGGCCGGTCACGACGCAGAGCTCCAAAACTCACAAATTTGCATTACTATCAAGTCGATTTATTTTATGATGTCATAGATATGCAATTCCAAGAATTAATACAGAGACTAATACTGAGTTGCTTTTTTGTATGGCATGTTTAAGTCCACTTGATTCATTCTCTGCTTTTAACAAACAAAAATTGATTTGCCTTGCTCAATTTTATCTAAAGGACTTTTCAGAGAATGATATCTTAGCACTTGAGGATGAACTTGAGACTTACATATTTGATATGAAATCTAATAGTGCATTTTCGGGGTTGAAAGGAATTAGTTATCTTGGAGAAAAGTTGGCTAAGACAAAAAAAAAGAAAAAAAAAAGGGTATACCTATTGGTTTACTTGCTCGTGACACTGACACTAATCCTACCAGTTGCAACTGCCTCTGTGGAAAGAACATTTTCTAATATCAATATATTGAAAAGTGATCTGCGCAACCGAATGGGAGATATATGGATGAATGACAGCTTGATCATATATATTGAAAAAGATACATTTGATATTATAGATAATGAAGTGATTTTGGAAAGATTTCAAGATATGAAAACTTGTCGAGGACGATTGTGAATGTATTAGAATGACATATGAGTTATTATTACTAAAGACATTGTATTATTAGATAAATTTATCTTGTTATGCGATGATTTTATTTTTTGAGGTTGACCCTCCTTGATGAATTTTCTAACTCCACTATTGACCACTTGGGTAGACAAATCAGGCAGGTGGTTGCAGAAATCCTGGGCAGACACCTGTATACTAAACACATGTACATGCACACATCTAAAGACAACTAGGGAAGGGGAAATTGGCCAACCACTTGTGTAGAAAAGTAAAGCAGGTGGTTGGGGAAATCATGGCCGGACACCTGTATACTAAACACAGGTACAGACAAACATTTGAAATCATATCCAACATTTTAACCCTAAACTACTAATGTGGTACACCATACATGACAGGAACCGCCCCCAACCCCCCCTTGGAATCCGTGACAAACTGTGTACATGTCAGACACATGCTAGGTGTCTGCCCAAATTACTAAAATATCCTTGCTCTAATACTAAAACAACCTTAGAATTGACTTCTACCAAAAAAAACAAGCAGAGTTTCCCCTGAAATTGGCTCTAAACCCAAAATTACACTTGTAAAGAAAACACAATTAAATCTCTCAACCATTCAGCAAGCACAATACATAAACCACACCAATTAACAAAAGTTTTAATGAGCATCAAAACCCCTTATAACGCATAAATCACTCATCAAACTGAATCGGGTCTCAAACCCCAAGAACAATATAGATAAGTTATCAAGATCCATTCTGACAAAATTGAACATACTACTAAAAGCCTAACCTCATGGCTCAACCTAGGTTGACTCTAGGTTGCCAACGTACAATTTTCAAGGGATCAAGCCACATGTAGTTCTTAAACAATAACCCAACATCTCGTATCCAACAAAAGATAGAAACTTTGATTTTATCTTAAGTATAATAGAAAATGAAATTAGAAGCAAACCTTTTTTAAACTCAAACCAATCCTCTAATCAATCGATAGGCTGAAAAATATTTAAAACATTCTTGAGCACAAGAAAACATTTACCTCAATATAAGTTAAAATAGAACTGTCGCAATACTCAATAGGTAGAACACGAGCTCAAAGTAAAACAATAATATTCTTAAAAACCAGTGTCATACATACATAACACCCAACCTCTTATTTGGAAACTATGCACTTCACAACCCATATAGGATTAGGCAGGTGGTTGGGGAAATCTTGGCCGAACACATGTATATTAAACATAGGTACATGCAAACATCTAAAGGCAACTGAGGAAGAGGGAAATAGGCCAAACACCTGTGTAAACAAATCGGGCAGGTGGCTGGCGAAATCCTAGCCGGACACCTGTATACTAAACACAGGTACATGTAAATAATTCATGGCCAGACACCTACAGAGTATTCTTGTTGCAAGTACATGCAAGTCTCTTGGTCAGACACCTATATAATAAACACAGGTACATGCAAACATCTGAAGACAACTGAGGAAGGAGAAAAATGGCCAACCACCTATGTAGACAAATCGAGTTGATGGCTAGGGAAATCCTAGCCAGACACCTATATACTAAATACAGGTACATGCAAACATCTAAAGTCAACCGGGGAAGGAGGAAACTGGCCAACTACCTCTGTAGACAAATTGGGCAAGTGGATGGGAAAATACTGGGCAGACACCTGTATACTAAATATGGGCATGCAAGCATCTGAAGGTAACCAGGGATGGAGAAAACTGGCCAACCACCTGTGTAGAAAAATCAGGTAGGTGGCTAGGGTAATCATGGTCGGGCACATGTATACTAAATACAAGTACACACAAACATATGAAGGCCACTCAGGAAGGGGCAATTACAAAGCAAAGTGGGCCGCCACTAGGGTGCTCATGCGTCGTCAAAGGCTAAGGCTTTTGAAGTTTGCCGTCGGAAAAAGTCCAAATAGTCGGCAACCCAATATACCACTCACACAAGCACTTCAAGGGAAACAACTTTTACTCTTGTACCTCGGCCGAATTGGCTTGAATATAGCCAAACACGTAAAGGTTTTGGCCAAAGCTTATTGGGCTCGCGGCGGTGATGACAGCCACTAACGACGTCGACTAACTTAGGGGAAATGTTGAGGGAGGAGAGGCGTCAGTTGTGTAAAAATTCAGCGATTACAGCGGCTAATCGGAGCAGTGGTGGTGGGGAAAAGGTTCGTCGGCCTTGTTGTTTGTCGCCACCGGACGGCATCGGGAATTTTCCTCAGGCGTTGTGCACCTTTTTTTCGTGAGAGAGGAGAGAGAATCGGGGAGAGAGGAATGAGAAGAAAAAGTGAATAGAGAGAAAGTTGCCATGAGTTTTTAAAAAAAATCTTATGTTACGAAAATTACGGTTGTGCTACTACATTTCTGTTGACCATTCGTTAAAGTTTGATTTACTCGTAATATGTGTCTACGACTCATGAGAACAATTTCCATGCAATGGAGTGAAGAAATTTTTTCAAAACTAGTCTCGAACAAAAAGTGGCCCCTAAACCACTTTAAAACCCTCATGCTGTGTTTGGTATGCCTCACTAGATTGGATTAGGTTAAATAACATCTGAAACCCATGTTTGGTAATAAGGGGGGACAACTAAAATGAGATTATAGAGTCCAACAGTGCCAAAAAAACCCTCACTCGCTGGCCCAATACAACGATGCTGAAATATGGCTCGCAAAATAGCAAGCTTGCAAAACAGCAAGGCTGAAACCAGCACTGTCTGGGAGAAAATCAACCACCACCAATTCGACTAACCACCACCGCCAATTCAAACCCAATGGAACCACACAGTGGCAATCTCCCCTTAAAAAAATATTTTTCTTTTCTTTTCATATGAAGATGGAACCATAAACTCAAAAACTCAATTCCTAGTAGATCCAAACTAGAGAAAAATAGAGAAACGCAGGAAAAAAAAATCGAAGAAACGAAGGGAAGAAAACAAGAGAAAGGCGAGAGATAGGAAGAAGAAGAGAGAAAAGGAAGAAAATTAAGATGATTTTGTTGATGTATCCCTCCCACCTTTCCAACTTTGTTTGCTCCTTCTTTTATATCTTGCGGCTCAAGCTGTTTTTGGTCCCAAGCTTTTGTTGGGCTCTAGTGACCTTGTTCTACTTTTCATGCCTTCTCAAGTATATCTAAAGAGACAAAGAGAGAGATGAGGGAAATGGCACGGAAGAAGTAAAAGAGGAAAAAGGAAAAGAAAGATAGAGGGAGAGAAAAGTGAACTCGGAAGAAGAAAAGGGGGAAAAAAGAAAGGGAAAAAAGAGAAGAAAGAAGGAGAAATTGGAGAAAAAGTGGGTTGTGGGCGTGAGATTCGAAGGGAGAGAGAACAAAAGAGAGTGACTCTTCTCTAATTAAATTTAAATTTAAAAATATTTAAAAAATTATTTTTTAGTCCAATACATCACCAAACATAAGTCTTTACTATTTTTACAATGGACAATTTAGTTTCTTAGTCCGACGCAGCACCAAACGTAGGTCGTTATTTAATCCAACTTAAGCCAATCCGAATTGATCCATGACAGTCCCAAGATTTAGTCCAATCCATAACTGTCCGCTGTACCAAACAACCCCTAATGATTCCTTCTAAAACTCCAAAAATGAAGTTAAAATCCGTGACGGGATGTTACAATAAACAGCATGATAATTCAAGTTACTGTTTCTCCTCATTATGCCACATCTACTTATTCTCTTCTGATTCACCATCCATACTTCCATTTTTACAAGGAAACAACTACAATCTAGCTCATTTCTGACGGAGATCAAACTAACCATATAAAATTGTGCTAATTTATATTATCAAAATAAAGTAAAATTATATCAAATTAAACACATTACATTCAATCTAGCATCAAACATAGTACCACCTATATGTTTGTACTTGTATGATCTTATTTGGGTACAAACCAATAGACAACATAGTACTATAAAATCTGATCGAAATAATAAAGCCCGCATTAGAACATATACTGTTCGATACATTATGGCGTTGCCAAACAAGACATTCCTTGACAAAGGAATTGCAAAATGAAGGATGGAACACTTTTCTTTATGGTACAACATGACGGAATAATACAAACAATTAATCTAAGTTAGTGAAAAATAGTTAAGCCAGGCTTGAAGTGACCTGATGAGCCTTGTTCCTTCAACATTGCGAGAAAAAAGCAACATGAACGAGTTTAAGAAAGTGTTGGTCGAGATGTATTGGCAGCCTAATTTATATACATATCATCTCTTCAACAGCTTTAGTACATCTCCAACCAAATGCAATGACCCGGTTACAAGAACCTGCAGATCCACAATAAGCATTTTAGACGTATGAATGTGTACAAAGATCCAGACTTTTCCCCCAAAAACATAATTTTACAGGAAAAAAATTGAAATCAGATAATATAGGGCAAAATTTTCAGGGGTTTCAATTGGTATACGCTGGAAATCATGATATAAGTTTAAAGTAAACTTGTATGGCAATCATGTAGTTATTACCAGCCAAAAAGACAATAAACGACCTTTAAACCACACATCAAGATAAATGGAGTACTGAAATACATGAATCACTATTTAGATCTTTTTAAATTCTAAATTAATTGGATGGTCTGCTGATATATCTATATGAAGTTAAATAGTAGAACTTTCCAAAATCAATGAAAGAACAAGTTTGTAGCCAGTAATTTTACCTGGATTCTAACAGAAGGGTTTCTTATTACACAATCCCTGAGCCAATCTATAGCCAATGGCAGTGAAGGGATTACTGCACTACAAGCAAAATGATTTTCAACAGGACTGCAATGAGAAGCATCCTCATAAAGAAACTCGTAAGGCAAAAATTTTGCAGCATCCATTTTTGGTTCCGTGTCAATAACAGTATCGACTTCTGTATCTGAGCACAAAAACATTGTGTTGGACAGATTGTTGTTCAAGAAATAATCAAAACATCACTCTCAACTGCATGCATAAATTGAACGCATACAAAATACTGATAGACAATTTGGTCAGAGAGGATGGTTCGGGTCACCTCTTAGGTACCCAACATCAGGACCCCATAGCACAGTTTTAAGGCCACAGCCACTATTTTGACAAAAACTATCTGATCAGATGAAGGATTGCTAATGATGACAGCTTAAAGGAGCTGATTTTCGGACAGCATTAAACTAAACCTAACCCCCACTAATGAGTTACGCAGATTTCTTTGTTGGCTGTCTTTTTTCCCCCAGGCAACTGTATGTGTTTGGTTGATCTTTCTACTCTTTTTTTTTTCTTTTTTCTTTTTTCAGGATGAACATTTCATTAAAAAGGAAACCCTAGTTGATATCATGGGAGAGAAGAGGATGCAGCCAAAGAGGAGTATCTTCAACCCAAGAAACGAAATCCTTACAACTTAAAGCAAACTGGGCCAGAGCGTGAGCAACATGGTTGCAGCTGCAAGCTCCCAGCAACACAAAGCTTTCTGAAATTGGTGAAGCAGATATTTAACCTCCTCAACCAAGACACCATCAGGTCCAGTAAACTCATTACAGTGATGTAATACTTGCAATTTCAACCTTAGCATCCATTTCCAACACCACCTCTCAAAGACCAAGATCAGGTGCAAATCACAAACATTCCACCACTGCCATAATCTCAGTTTCATGGGCCTCATAAGAGCCATGAAATGTTTTGATTGACCTTTCTATTTTATTTTATTTTTTAAATTAATGGTCAGGAAAATGTGTCTGTGCCTGCATGTGTCTAACATAAATACATACGTGCATGTAATATATACATATATACCTTATCATTATTATCAGGTGTGTAAATAAGCAAACACTGCAAAATAACCAATTAAAATGCAATTGAAGCTTTCAAGGAAACCAAAGTATATACCCTTCCCATGGATCATCTTCTCCCAGTGTCTCTGGAGGCTGAACTGCCAAGACAGGTCCCTGCTAAAGTTATCGGCAGGAATGACTGAGGCAGCAGAAGTAACTCTGTTATAAGTTGACATACTTGGGACAAAAAGGGCCTTTGAGAAATGAGTACCTGAGAAATATTTTGACAAATCATGAGGCAACAGTTTCAACTCTCATAACCATAGAAATATACATATACAGAGAGCTTCCGTTGAGGGATCCCTCAAATAAGCCTATTTGAGGGACACCCTTGTAGGGCCCACTCCGCATTGTATTTCACTAATCCAAACCGTCTATTTTGTAGATATTCATTCAAATATCATCTCTACAAAAAAATCACTTGAATCCAATATCATTTGACCATTCAATTAAATTATTGAAATTTAAGTACTTTCTTGAAGCACTGTGTTCATTGATTCTGTTGGTCTCAATTAGATGCCTTAATGATTTTCAATATGTATGATTTTTTTTTTTAAGGATGATCTATGAATGAAGACTTGAAAAATAGACGGTTTGGATAGTTGAAAAAAAATTCGTAGGGTACCCTAAAAGGCATCCCTCAAATAATCCCTCAATGGAAGGGGGCAATACATATATATCCTTAGGAAAAAAAATAGCAGCGAAAAAAGAAAAAGACAAACTACATTTACAGGATGCTATGCTCAAAGTTTCAACAGACCACCTAACTAATCTTGACGCCATACAATTAGTAGTAGAGAATACTGGCAATATATTCTCAAATTTATACTAACAATGAGTTTTTGTTGTATTGCATTGAGCTTATACGTTAGTACGGTTTTATAGAATACTGATATCACATATAAGGTCTAAAAAGGAAAGTGACAATTGCATCTTTCTTTTCTGCTGACAAAGATAGCTGGCTACCGCTGCCCCATCCCCAACTCCCCGCCCACAAGTTCACAGAACCTTCCCTTTTTAGAGGAAGAGATAAAATTTGACACCAATATCTCAAAGCTTCTTGAAGAAAACAAGTAGTTTTTAAGAAATGAGGAAAACAAAGAGGTGGAATTGACTAATTAACTGTATGTGAATCAGCAATACCTGAAGAAGCACACGTGCTTACAAGCTTTGGAAGCAATACTTGAGGGTCTCTAACCTCCATGCAATTGAATAAAAGAATCTACAAGGCATAAAGATTACATACAAGGACCAATTATTATATCAGACATAAACGAACTGTACATGAGAATCATTCAGTTGATATGATAAGCCATTAACTGAGACATTCAGGTCACTAAGAGCTGTCCATAGATATCTCAAGACATCTATCACTTAAAGTAAATAGCAATCTGTATTGGTTTTACCTGCTTTGATATTTTGTAAGACTTATCCCTTTTTTCTGTTCCATATTGGAGTTGACCATTCCCCCAAACCTGCACCATGTTTTCAACCGTAAAACAAGATGATGCCTTCTGTTTTCCCTTTACTGCACTAGAGAACCATCTTCCACAAACCTCCATGCTCTCAGGACTGTGAGCTCCATCCAAGTAGAAAATTAGATCTCCACAAGAACTTTCAGACACTTTTGATGAATTGCAAGACTTCAGAGAAGTATCATAAACAATCTGAGCTCTCCCAGAAAGATGTGCTGTTGAAAGACCTCTACGAAATGCCCCTGGTAAATTGCTTTCCAGGTTAGCTTGTTTTCCAAAAAGTTTTTCCCAATTCCCCGTTCTTTGAAGCCAACATTTAGAAAGAGAAACAGCAAGACCAGCATTGATGAACTGGTGGTCACCAGACAAGCTAAGTTTTAAACCATCCATCTTCTCACAGTCAAGTGGTGCCACTACTTCCAACGGAACCTGCAATTGGTAAATACAGATCAAAAGGCGAAGAACATGCAGCTAACAATCCATAAATTCTTCTGTCTGGGAACGTGTATGTAATGAACCTACAGTTATTAACCTATAAAAATATCTAGCAGAACAATGATATTTTGGTTAGGCCTAGCTGAACACTGAAGGATTACCAACAAATTGACGTCTACTACAAGCTTGTTTAACATACAGGCTTCCATCTACACCACATAACATGTCATCTTTGAATAAAATAAAACAAACATTACCAAATTTGTATACCCAGGTTTTTACCATGTCAAGACCTTTTTTCATCTCAATTTTAGGATAACAAGAACATTTATATCCATCAAGAACTGCATTTATGCAATTATCATTTATTTACTTCAATGTATTAAAACACTTGACGAGATCATATGAAAGCTTTAGTGTCTACTGTCGACTATCATACTTGATCACATGAAAACTAGAGTGACGAAAAAATTCAGATACTGCATTTGTTCCTGATCATTATCCAAAATATGTGCAAAAAACTAAAGAAGGAATAATATATATATATATATATATATAATAAAACTCATAACTTCATTCTATAATTGTGGTGCTTGCCCATAAAACCAGGCCAAAAAGCTTTTGGAGGTAAATCATCAATGATCAGAAGAAAATGGTGGATCACAATGACAGAAAAAAATTTCTTTTAGGGCCCATGGAAAAGGTAAGAAGTAATTTGACCAGAAAACTATTGACAGGGAACAAAAGTATACATATGTGCACATGCAAGTGTGTGATATGTATTATGCATACATTCAAATTATGACCTCTACACAATGGAATTAGGAGAGATGACTTACCGCTAGTCCACGAGCCACCTCCTGGATTACATCCATTGCTTCAGAAAGTTGAGCTACCACGAATGCAGGAATATGAGGCTTCAGTAGCAGGGAAGACATCAACCCAATTCAGAAAATATGAAAACTGCCAATTTGAATAATCAAAACAGAAATATGCAATAAATAACTCATAATCAAAGAAAGCATATCCATGCTAGTTTGAATTGCTTGTGTGGGAGATTTATACCTTGAATATTCCGGCCTTATGAGAAGCTATCTGCCCAAGGGTATTTCCTGCATAATATTATAGTTACCTAATTTAGCATCCAAATATCCCCATCGCTCACAATAATGCTAAAATGGAGGAAAATACAAAAGAATAATACCTGATTACTGATAACTAGTCTCAGAAACAGGATAGAATTCATATAATTGCAAAATTATAAATGTTCCCTATGTTAAGTATGAAGATGATTGTTTCACCACCAAAATAAAAAAGTACGAAGGTAATTGTACTCTCAGTAAACAAAATATGAAAAAAGAAGTTGAGGAGTGAAAAAGACTCACCCAATGCCTCCACGTGGTCCATCCCCAGAGATGTAATGCCACAAACAATAGGTTCTTTTATCTGCACGATTTACCACTAACATCAATAAGTATTTCCATCGTTTATCATATATACAGTTCTTTCAGCAAAAAAGTTAAGAGAATGCTCAAGTTTCACTTTATTATAATCTAATCATAGGCTTCAACAAGAAAAATAAAACAGTTTTGAAATTTGAATAGACTTCAAGAATTTTATGTAGTTCCATACAGCATACCACATTTGTTGAATCTCTTCTTCCCCCAAGACCAACTTCAATAATAGCAACGTCAACCTATCAAAAGTACTGTTCTCAATCAAAATACATCAGGAAAAAGAAAAAATCCAAGGAAAACAAAACTTAGATACCAAAAATAGGGTTTCCAAGATTCAAACACCGGGAATAGGCTTTAATACTATGTTAGTGAAACAGTGCATATCAAGCTAACCATAGAACACACTAATCCAGTTAATTGATACAGAACAAGAAAAGTCCTAATATAGACATATGGGAACACTGCTCGAAGACCTCAATAAGGGAGGGAATGCAGGGATGGTAAGGAGATTAGGGAACTAGCTAATAAGCAGGCTTCAGAACATTTCCTGACGTCACATTTGGGAGAGTGATGACTACACTGACAGTAGAACAGAAAATTCCAAACGAAAGCAGGGATAAAATGACCCAATCATCAGACTCTAACAGTTTTCAGTAGCGAGAATCATTAAAAATACATACAATACACAAGGGAAAAAATAGATGAGTAACCAAAAAACCAAAAGGAACTCCTTGCTGCAGCTATCTGTGTAATTCCAAAATGGGAAGCTTTATATGCAATTAAGGTTCTATGACTAACCTGTTCACAAACAAATATTTTGAGAGCTAATAAAGTGAGGAACTGAAATAGTGGAGGCATTGGCAGGTCCTCTGTAACCCTTTCCTGCAAATTCAAGCTTCAACAATCAAAAAGCTGTGTTTTACAACTTGGGCGCTTAACACGGATAAAGCATCAGTACCATAAGTTGTTATTTGGTAAGTTATCAAGCAGTAATCAAAATTACTAAAGACCATCTTATGCACATGCAACCTATTAAATCATAATTTAAAAATCAAGCTCACACGTACTCTTGAAGATTCTAAAGTCTTCCCAATTTGGAATATGATAGCCATGATTCGTATAAATTTTAAGCTTTTATGAATTTGTTCTGATGCTCTTGAAACTGAAAAGTCCAAATACATATACATAGGGATTTTTCTCCAAGAATTTGAAGCAAAAATAATGCATACCAAAGCTCTCAGTCTAGTGAAAGCCCAAAACATCTTGAGTTTTGATGAATATGACCGGTACAATTCGAATTGATGCCACATCTAACAGCAGGTACAGGAGCACTACTGAAATGCCATGCATGGTGCTGATGAACCCGCTTGAGGTATGAGACTCGAATAGAAACTCTTTTACAATATGGAACAATGATTATTTTGTGATCATCATTAATTGCATACAATATGGAACAACTATACATCCGTTCGTGAAGGTGCTCATGAATCATGCTGGGGTATGAGATTTCAATAAGAACTTTTACAATTTGGAACAACTATATCTTAAAAGTATTCCAGAGATGGAATTCTAATATTTATATGGGAGTAATACCTCCAGTTGATTCCAGCAATTCCAAAAATACAGTAGAAATCTATCTTCAGTTATGTCCAACCTACACATGCAATTTAAAGTCAAGCTCAGACCCGAAAGTTATATTGACAGTCAAATGTAAGATTAATTTTGTACACATAAGTTACCTATTACAGGCAATGGGGAGAGAGAGAGAGAGAGAGAGAGAGAGAGAGAGATGGCGAACGTATCCAAACAAAAGATAAGCAATATAGTTCATTTTTATGTTAAAATACTAACCCATTGATCCGAAATCTTTCTCTCACATCTATCAGGTGAGGAGAAGTGAACAGTCCCGTTCGAAAACCACACTCCCGCAAAATAGCCTCACAGAATGTGCATGTTGAACCCTTAAATGTGAAAGCCCAAAAGAAAAACAGAAAGATTGAGCGAGAGAGAGAGAGAGAGAGAGAGAGAGAGGGATTGCAGAAATGTGTTCTCTGACTATTATGTGTCATGCAATAACCCTTAGACAAATGTAAGATTAATAAGAATACTAAACTTCTAATATCTTTCCCATTTGTATCATCTCAGACACTTTGAATCCTTGTCAAGTAACACATCTAATCAGACACTTTAATAAAAATATGTTTTCAATCATTGGATCAGTTAATATCTCATTTAACAAGTTAAAAAACATGTTCTTATTTACGGACCTTATCAGCTATGACCTTATCGACACTACTAGGGTTGGATATCATAATGATATTTCAAAAGATGTTGTTAATCGTTTGAAAGCTTTAGTCTGATTTATAGAGGATATGGAGTTTATAGTTTAAAGGGAAAGCACCTTGCCCTTTGTTCCAGCCACATGAATAATTTTGAGTCCTCCTATCTTTTCCTCCAAGCCTAGTATCTGTAACGAAACCAAGCATTCTGCATTTCAATCTACAAACACTAAATCAAAATTTAAAAAACAATATATGTTACTACAAAGGTACAAATCAAACTAGATAGTCACCACAACATTCACAATCAAGTAAGTTTAATTTCAACAATAACTACTCAGAGCATGCTGGTCTCATTGTACTGTGTCAGTACATTACCTTGAGATATATCGACATCCTTTCCAACTTCCCATATTTACCACCTACAGATGATCTCTCTCCACGTTTTTTACGTGTAATCAAGGAGGAAAGTGCTTCCATGGCCGATTCATATGAAGATGTAACAGGTAAGTCCTCTGAGTACTCTTTGACAAACACATTGCTTTGCATTTGTTCCATAACTTGAGATGATATCTTTGTAGATCTATAACCTAAAAATTAAGCCAGGAAAAAAGTTCAAAAACTCATGGTTAATCTCTTCCACCATGCACAAAGATGACTTCTAAAACAACTAGGTAGATAATTTTTTAAAGAATGACAAAACAACAGAGTCCAAGTCCTAGATTTCACCCATAGATTGGCATAATCTCACATGATCTTATTTCCTTAAGGAGGCCCCAAATTACAGTGCTTCAAAGCAACTTGTCAAAAACATCAATAAGAGATTACATTTATCATGAGAAACTCTGAACATCCATTTGCAGGGAAATGAACTTACCACGTCTATTAAGATGACTTGTGCCTCTAAAAGCCGGCACATTATTTGATCTCCATGTTTTATTAGTAAACAAGCGAACACTTCGGTCATGGAAGTGTGAAACTTCAAATCTCTCACACTTCAGGAGGGTGTTTGTATAGACATTCATCGGGAGAGCATCAACCTGCAAACACAATAACTTTTAAGTTTACTAAAAGATTTTATTTTATTTTTTAAGTTTTTTTTAAATGCCATGCTCTGATAACAAAATTGAGATCATGGAACACTTTAGGCTGTCTGTAATGGCAGGGTGAGGAAAAGTATTTTCCCATATCTAACCCAAGCCATGGTGACACACAATTGTCACCTACACCCAATTCAGCTGGATATATTTCTCGTTTTTTTCGTTTTCCTCATTTTCATCAGCGTAAAAACAAAAAAAACAACGATATACTTTATTTTAAAAATAAAAATTGGTTGACACATGCATATGAGAGAAAGCTAGTCAAATAATCTTATCCTTTTGTGCTGATTCTGAAAAATTAATAACAATTCAATTCATCACCCATAAGAAAAGATGTCTCTCCAAAGTCTTTCATCATAATCTTTCTCTACGAATGTTTCAGGGGTACATGGGCACAAGAAGATTAGAAGGAAAATTTATGCTACGGAACAGAAGAAGATAACAGATTCTCCTTGTTCTTATCCTATTCTACAAAATTTATGCTTCTTTTTCTTCCACAAAAGCATAAAAAGGCAGAGAAAGAAGTTTCCATATGAACATGAACATGACCGTTCTGTATGTGTTTGCATTTAGAGAGAGAGAAAGAGACTGACAGAGGAAGTAAGCGGAGGCATGGTGCTTGAGTTGGAGATTCAGTGCCGCTCTTCTCATGGAGTGATGTGTCTGCGTCCTCGCGTTTGTGCGTTTGTGAGTTTGTGAGTTCAATCTATTATCAATTTATATAGGGAGAATTTCAGTTTCACTCCATGAATTTTGGTTTAATCACAATCGAATCCCACAGGTTTGATTTATTATAATTCATACCCCATAATTATTGTAAAGTAAATTTAGCTAGCCGAGGGGTAGGAGGAGAGCCACGCGTGAGACCCTAGACGACATTTGGTGTGGTACTGTACTACCACGTGGCATTTGACAGGTGGTAGTATGGACCAATGAGATGACGGCACCTGGATAACTACAACTATGGCGAGACAGAACTAAACGTCCGTTTGATATTGGCGTTAACGTCATCCATCATCCCTGCCAGAAAATTGTACGGGCTAAACTTTACCAAATACCGCAGCCTTCCTCCTTCTCACTTCTCAAATATATGTTTTCGTCTTTGGTTCTGTCTCTGAAGCCATGGCAACGGCTGTTTTTCCATTCAATCCACTGGGTATTGTTCTTCTATTGATAATTATAATTTCTTAAACACCAAAAAATTATTAAAAGTTGGGTTTCTTAGATCTAGGTTCAAAACGATTAGTTGTTATTGAATTTAGTCCGCGCGTTTTTGTTTTCAACGTAGGTCCTTTGATATTTATTATTTTTTTTATTGTGTCGATTTTACCCCTTGAGGTAAATAAGGTAAACATATTGAAAATTTAAATTTAATGCATTATTTCCTTGTAATTGAATTCCAGAATTTAAATTTTGAATTCTTTCTTTGATAATATTCTTAATATATTGATAAAATACAATTTAATCAATAAAAAACTAAAGACCCACATATTATACAAATCTATCAGACAAGCACTCATATTAAATTATGCACCTAACATACACGTAAATAGTGTTAGTATTAGCAACGAAAAAAACTTAGTGATAAATCATGTTATCTGTAAGTTAGGAACATAAATTAGAAGACTACATATAAGTTAAATACAAAAATAGACAAAATAAAATTGTATGTTACCTATAAAAAAAAACCTACAAAAAAATGTACATAAAATACTATTACATGTTGTTGAAAATATGAAAAAACATATATTAATCCAACGGTTCAAAAAAATTTCTTAAAAAGAGTGCAAGAGTAAGTGAACTGTTGAATTTACATCCAACAGTGAGTGACCACAAATCTCTTAGCCCTTTGTAGTCCAAGAGATCGGGACTGTGCCTATGCAATGCAATAGGCAATATGACATAATGACTATTACTCAATTCAAGTCATAAGGGGCAACATTGGAATAAAAATTGATTTTCAAAATAAAAATATCAAAATATTATATCAAAAAAATTTAAAAAGGAATGTAATCCTATGTGGCACAAAAGTCAAAAGACTTGGATCAAAGTCACCAAATCCGAAATTTGAACCTAACTTCTCAGGGAATTTGAATTTATATCAACTTTTCTATTAAAAACATTTGTAGGTTGTTTATTATTCAATAAATCCCACTTAAAATCGATCACCTATTGTTTGAACCTAAAACACCCATCTAACCATGTTTAGTGTAAAACTCCCAAGCAATAAGAAAACACCATGGACTGACATTGTCTGAAGCAAAGATCCTCAAAGTAATCCCCTTTATTCAAAACAAAAAACAAAAACCAAAATTCATTATTTTTCACTACAAGCACCCAAGTAATTGGGGCAAAGGGTAATTTCAATTAAATTTAAAGAAAGGAAAAAACAAAGGAGAACATAAGAGGAATTTCAATTAAGTCAGCGAACATATCCGCTAAGATTGTATAATTTCTCCCAAGGTAGAGAGCGTTTTTCAATCATCAAGAGGCTTTTTTAAATCTTAGAAATGTGTGCGTGTTTGTGTGTGTGTGTTTTTTTTTCCTAAACAAACAAAAATATAAAACTAATTCAGCTAATCCAAAAGTAAAATAATCAATATATCATATCCTAATTACTAAAAGTTTGGTTTTCGTTAAACTAATTTTTATTACTAATTTTTTACTTGTCTCCTAACAAAAGTCAACAGGTTATTAACTACGATAATTCGATTTTTAATTTCTAGCGTCCTTCAATTGTGTCGCTGGTAACAATTTAGTTATTCCTTCAAATTTTTGTCAATGTATCAGTCAATTTGATAGATAGAAGCGTCAATTCACGAACAAACCTTTGTATTCCCTTGCATAACATGTTACAATTCCTTCCAATTGAAGCACTAATTGCCCTCTCTATACCAATTTACCAAAATTGTTGGCAGGTTATGGAGGGAATGCAATAGCATACGGCGAGTAGGTTGTCTTATGGGTGATTTGTATATGAATTTACGATTTTATTCCCTCAAATTGACGATCATATTGATGGAATATGACAGAATGACCAAATTACCACATGCACAATTGAAGGACGCTTGTAATTTAAAACCAAATTTGAGGACCATAATGAAAATTGGGTAAAAATCAGGGATCATTGTAATTAAAAACCCTTTGGAGTCCATACCAGTATAATTAAGTACAATTCATATCAAGTAAATAAATTAAGTACAATAATCATTTACATAAAATAGTAACCCTAGTTAGTAAGCTAGTATGACGCTAACCTAATTTCAGCTCACATCACAATCTATCCTATAATCGGAAATGTTTACTTCTTAGGTCATTATTGAGATATCATCCTTGCAAAAATTCACTCAAATCGAAAAGCGTTTAATTATGTAACAATGACCAAATAAATAGACACGCACCATATTTTCAGTAAATAAGCAAATGATCTTTGATTTGAATAAAAGTTTGTTAGGATAAAGTTTGAATGAGGTTCTAAAAATTATACAGTTCGAATTATGAAATTACATTGTGGAGGTAGCGTTTTAACTTACTAACTGATTAGCAACTTCAACGCTTTTGTACAAATAATTTGGCCCTCCATTTTACCAAAAAATACAGATAATTAAGTAGTATTGATTGTAAATAAAGGGTATGAGGTTCCTTGCCACCCATTGGGTTTTCAAAGGAACATTTAAAGATAAATCCTATGATTTACTGGTATATTTTTGTATCATTTGATCGGCTGTTGGGCTTGCACGGTTGCACTCATGCCTACTAACAGGATACCCCTGCCTCATGGTAGCTAGACTCAAAGGAGGACGCTAGTTAATTTGTGATGTTAAAAGGCTCTCAGAACTTCGATTCAGCCAAAAATAAAGCATCCTGAGAACATGAATTGACAACATAAATGAGAAACTTTCATTACATTGTTCTAATCAACTACTTTGTTGGTTATGGAGACTAATACAATGACAAAACAATATGTAATTTTTTTTATAGGTATAAGCAAGATGTGAATGAAGTTGAAATTTTTAACCCAAAAAGGTAGCAGTTTGATCATTGCACAAAAAGAAGTCAGAGAACTCCAAACCATGTAACTTTATTGTCTTGAATTAATATGAGCAACAATAAGAGGTTCAAGATTTCCATTCAAAACAGACATTAGGTCAGGCAGTTGGATGCCGGTTTTTACATCCTTCACTAGTTTGTGTGGATGATACATGTACGTTCGAGTCTCTTTCTGCCACAGATTGACAATGTCATCTTTCTTGATATCACTAACCTTAGTAACTCCTTGTTCCAGTGCAAGGATGAGAAGCTTGCCTTTCAACCGGTTAATGGCCTTGATCTTATTTGCAAAGTGGCTCCTCTCACCTGCATATAATGATAATATTTACAAAGGATTTGCAAGAGAAAATATATATATATATTATGGATTTTAAAGTACAAAATGCAAATAATGTTGTTGTCACTGGTCATCTAGAAATATGATTAGATCATAAAGAGCTCATTTTAAGCTATAAAGTATGTAAGGGCTTCTAATAAACCACGAAGCACCTGATGATTGCGCAGTTACGCTCGTGGGTATATGCTGGACGGAAACTGAAGGTCCAGTTTGGCCCTGCTCTTCTTCAAGCATTGATGGCAATGTGACGACTAAATCCTCCTCATCAATTTGTAGGTCATGAGCTTTTCCAAGAAACAAAGGAAAAACATCCACACTTGCTGAGCTAGCCTGCAAGATACTCAGATTTCCAAACTGTAAAATTACTGGTCCAGATTCTTACGAGATATATAACTAATGAAATGAACATTGCTAATCACTAGTTGTGGTTGAGCTAGGTATCTTTTACCCAATTGACTCTCCACCTAACTTTTAGGTAACATACTAATTGAATATAGTATCAAAGCCACCACATACTGATAGCCTTAGTAGGGACCACTCTGGTCGTTCAAAGAAGAGGCCACCAGTAATCATGTCTGACCACTCAAAAGAGGGGTTCGATATGAGGAGTGTTGAGCAGTAGTCCTATATTGATTGGGCTAAGTGCCTAATACAACTAAGTTGTGCCTCTTCACCTAACAGCTAAAAGTTAAAACTTTTGGAAAAGATAGTATACCAACAGAATTATCAATTTTACGATTAAGTTACACGTTACATGTCATAAGACAAGTGAATAGAGATATGTATAATGGTTTAGATAGTCATGTCACATTGAATTCTAAATTAAAAGTGATGCTGGTGTTGGTGTTTCTTTTGAATTGTTCAAACAGGCTAGTAGATAGAAAAGTACTCAAATGACAGGGACAGAAAAGGATGAAGGCCCTCAAGCTGAATTCTAGATTTGGACATCAAGGATTCAAGGTTAGCCTCAACTGATGATGTCTGCCAAATTATTCATAAGCTTCTACAAACTTTATCTTAAAGTCGATCAAAGCATATTCTTTCAACAACTGAGAGAATGTTCCTTCCCTTAATTTGGTCTGTACTACTAGTCTACTACTAACTAACAACGTATTGTCCAGAGGTCTGCAGCACTGAATCTGTAAGGTTGAGAAAAAGTGGTTTATTGTGTCATAAAGTCTCTAGTTTGCAGTTCCCAGTGCGACCTAATATAATGCAACAATGAACTGACCAAGGTAAACCAAGCGCATGAGCATTAGATATATGGTTAGCATTGACTATATTGCAGGATTTATTTTGTTTACTAAATTCTAACTTTGTGCCTCCTGGGAGGAATATACTAAAAGTGCACTTACTTGAGTACCATAGTGGTAAAAAACTTAATGATTGCAATACTGAGATCAGGGTTTACGGTCAGAACAGAAAGAAAGTTTTACCAAATGCAAGGCAGATCCATTTTGCGAACTTATAATGTTGTGAACACCTGTCTCTCCGGAAAGATAGCCATAAGCAAACTCAAATTCAAACTCAATAGTTGCTGACTTGATGCCACCATTTGTGGAAGGACGCTTCTCAATGACCCTCCCTTTATAACCTAGCTTTTTGGCCCATTTGGTATACATGCTTAGTAGTTGTTTTACCCATACCTGAATTACAGAAATTCCAAAATCAAGTCACAGATAAATAGAAATGTGTATATATAAGAGGATGGGGGGGGAGAGAGAGAGAGAGAGAGAGAGAGAGAGTATAGATTGCATGTAAGTCTGTCAATCTCAGAGGAATCTTGTTTCTAAGATTGGGCGATTTGACAGATTTAGAAAAGAAACGAGTCTTCTCTAAATAAAAAATAAATTTGACCAATAGTTCCATTTTCAGTAATTCATCAGTCCATACACACTTCAAAATCTCACTTTTATGTTTCTTACATGTAGACGTGAGCAAGGCTTCGTTTAATCAATTTGTGTTGCTAAAGCTTTCTGTTCTCAGGTGCAACCTGGTTCAGATTAGGAACTTCAGTCCCCCATTACTCGAGCAAAATGTGACAAACATTGAATTGCCCACATTCGGTACAATTACATTTGGAAACACTTACTCAGTTGATTTGGAAAAGGAACATCCCATATTCCCTGTTTCACTGTTTTCAAGAAATCGATAACTTATTAAAGTTTTAAGGAGAGTACAGGGTAGAAAAACACTGTGTTTAGATATAGCACCGTAGAGCATTCAAACTCGTAGGTAAGCAATTGTCAAAACTCTTCTTCTTTTTTTTCTTTTTTCTTTTTCTGTCTTTTTCTCATTATACCAGATCCTTAAGGTTTCTGGCGTATCAAGCTCCTGTTTCCGTTCTGCCTACTGCATTCTAGTAACATGAAAAATTTAAGTTAACATACACTAACAGTTTCAACCATATGCAATCCCATAGTACCAAGAGCAAAGGTAGATTATCAAACCTCAGGGTAGCCTTCACCTCCAGCTTTGATAACTAGACATGCTCCCTCCATGTCATATGGTCCCTTGAGAAGCTTGGACATCTCATACTGATCCAAAAGCTTGCTTACATCTAGAGATGCAACATATGCTTGCCTAAAAAGCCCATAATGTATAGCATCTATCTCCGCTAACTGCGTTATCAGCTTTGCTTCTTCAGCCTGCAGAGCGATAAGCAGATGTAGTCATAAATGCCAGATCCTCATATTCATCTGAGGAAGGTAGAAATATTATCTAAGATACTGCAGGTACCACATGAAGTGCAATGTAGCCTTGTGTCTACGTACATCTCAATAATGAATAATGGAAAACCAGTTGATAACTTAAATACACCATGTATTTTAAGGTGTCACCTTATATGTCAAGTCTTTAAGAGCATCAACCACTTTGGCACTGTCAGCTAACTTGGCAAGAATCTCACTGGACTTAGCTGTGTCATCCCAAAGGTTATAGTCACGTATCTGTTGTTCCTGCTTATTTCTTCTTGCTTCTTCAAGTTTCAATGCCAATGGGGCCAACATCTCAGCTCGGAGAACTGTATCTTCAATCTTCTTTCTCAAAGAAAATAATCCTAAACAAGATTCAGACTGTCATTTTGGATCCAATGTAATAATCAAACAATGTAGCAGTGATTCATACTCTGGAGCATAAATAATTATTAATTCCTGATCAGTTCACTGGTTTGCCAAAACAGAATTAATTCAGCTTTTTTTGTGAAACGAAAACATACATGAGTTTCATCCTTCTTCCCATCAGTCACAGCTGAAGGGTTTTGTATGTCCCACAACTACAAGCGAAAAGCGAATGGATTTAATATGGTATTCCATTTACAGATTTTAAAACTGAACACCTAGTGCATAAATTTCAGCACGACACTATCGGATTCATATACCAAACCTTCAGCTTTTTTTTTGCGGCATAAGTTAAGTGCTGAAACTTCTGCAGCCAGAATAAAATAAACTCACACTCAATGAGATTGTATTGCAACCTCATCAGCCATCCAACATTTATGTGGAGATATGACATAGAGCCAGGACATTGGCATCACTGACCCTTATTCACCCTCTAAACAACAACCATCTCTTATCACAAAGTTTAAGCATCAAACATGTGATGCAACAAGAGCCCTTCTTTACCCACAAAAAAAAAAAACATTATGTAGCTGAGAAATTAAAGGAGAATGATAAAGGAATAAACAAAACCTTTGTGAATCTCCTTCCTTAACATTCCGTTTCCTTTTCCCCCAAGGACAGGTCCTAACATCTTGCTTTGGTTCGGGGTCAAGCCCTTGTTGTGGGTGTAGGAGATAAGTGTTGTACTACTAGAGCTAGAAGCCCCACTGGTCCTAGCATAAGTTTTTGATAAATACTTATTAAACCTTCCATTTGATTCAGTTCAGCTCTAATTGATCTTCTATAGAATATTTCATGCCCTTATCATAGCTCATTTGATGAAGTAGAGTTTTTCATGCCCTTTGTTTCTGGGCATTGACACATTTACCTTCCAAGCATAGTCCAAGCTTCTTAAACACAAGAGTTCAAAGAATTACAAAAGATACACAGCGATTCAAAACCTTATAGTACTTCACTTAAGACCAAGACATAAACTTGAAAATGCTCAAACAGACTGTACTTCAGCCTGAACTTGCCCCCTATCACATTTAAACCATACACATACCCATTTCCAGAATTTAAATATTGCAATAGATTCCAATAAATACAAAGTTATTTCAGCACAAAATTGTTTAAGTTTCAATTGGGTAGGCCCAATACAGAACATGGCACCAGTAACTTTACCAAAAGTGACATAATTGTAACAGATACATAGACATACAAAGTATATATATGGAGAGAGAGAGAGAGAGAGAGAGAGAGAGAGAGAGAGAGCAGACCCAGTTGTTTGTAGACCCTGTTCTTGTCATCCATGAAAGAAGTGTGTAGAGACTGATGACTCTTTCTTTCGGAAGCTTTCCAATTTGAGCTGAACAAGGCAGCGGCAGCGGTAGTGGTAGTGGCGGTGCTACCATTTCTGACAAATGCGAATTCTGCGGCCATGCTTCTCATAATTAGAAATAAAAGAGGAAACAAGAGCAATTAAACAAACTCTGTTTTTAGAAAGTAGAGAAATGAAAGTTTGGGATGAAAGAGCAGCTGAGACTGGTGGGCACTGGACATCCACGTATGGAACTCAGCTCAGCTCTCATTTCTCTCTCTCTCTCTCTCTCTCTCTCTCTCTCTCTCGGGTCTTATCCTCTGGACCGTTACTCATGTTTATATCTCCCAGCAGAGTGAGTGTATGTTACTAATTCTAGGGATCCTAGCTGACGTCAGTTGTCATGTCCACATTTCTTCTTTATTTTCTTTTTTCTTGGTCTTACTTGAGACTTTATTTATTTACAACAAATAAAAAATTTCAACATCTCTTAATATCAATATATTAATGTAATAAGTTAATGTCTGTAGCATTGTTTATGTACAATGATGTATGTTTTACGGCATCGACAATGAGGGAAATTTGGCCATTCGACTTCATATAAAAACTTAAACTTCGAAAGTAAGAATTGTATTTTGTAGCTCAAATGGTTAAGAGCATTTATCATTACACCATAGGTTTTTTTAAGTTTAATTTCCTCAATATCACTTGTATAAAAAAATAAAAATAAAAATAAAAAAGCACTTGACTTTCGAATATTGTTATAAATCTACTAATTATGGATGACCACCATAATATCACTCATCATACTAACCATAAAACACATTATAATATCATTATAACCTATGCACTAAGGATTGTATTTAGTACATTTATGGGTTGTAATTATGTGTTTGTAACCTACCAATAATGGGTGATGAATGTTTGTCTATTCCGAAGCCTATAAATAGTAGATATTAAAGCTGAATGATATACAAGTTCATAGAACAAATTCTCTGTCTTTCTCTTTCTCTTATTGCTCTCTACAATTCCCCCTAGTTTTATAAAACATTATCAACACGATGTTGCTCTTTATATTATTTCTTTATATGAATTTTCTTTTTCTATCTAAACTATAGTCATCACGTGATTTAGAGTTTTCATGTACTCACCCGCATGACTTCATGATGCTTATGATTCTTTTATTTTTTTTTAATTTTCTTTTGATATCTTGGTCTGATAACCATAATAACCACATAGTTATTTGGTATGCATAAACATAGTTAATTAGTATACATTTTATCCGAGCGTAATAACATGCATTCATATCCTCAAAACAATTGTAATGCATGCATACGCCTAATATACTTGCATAAATGTTTACTGTAGCTATTTGAAAACAAAAACGAATATGCATAATGTATAAGGAATAATTTATTGACATTTTTTCTTTTCTTCTTTCATACAGCTACATTTTTTTTTTCTTTTCACACTTGACATGTTTCTCATATCTAATCATACATTAATTAATTAGTTTGTTTATTAAGCATGTTTTTTAGAAGAGATCAGAGCCTGAAGTTCCTCGATCCTCATCATATAACTAAAATAGGACCTGAAGTTCCTTTATCGAATCAGAATCTAAAGTTCTTTGATTCTAAATAAATGTTTTTGCATTATCCCCAATATTGTCAGCTAGAGACGTTTATTGGATAAACTTCATACTTTCTTTTGTATGTTGTATTACACAATCATTAAAGTAGTTGAAGCCCATGCCATTTTATATATTACATTATTAGTTCGGTTGTGGCATATTTCCAACGAACAACAATCCCCTCGTACATTTCATTACTGGCATT
Organism: Prunus dulcis; assembly: GCF_902201215.1. Classification (NCBI taxonomy): domain Eukaryota; kingdom Viridiplantae; phylum Streptophyta; class Magnoliopsida; order Rosales; family Rosaceae; genus Prunus; species Prunus dulcis. The sequence continues at coordinate 7,292,742 of NC_047656.1, read as the reverse complement.
CAACTACATTTATGTATTTTTGGATGTTTATGTGCTTATTGCACAAACATAATGTACGCGATGAATTATCAATTCAAATTCAAAATCTAAGTTGGTTTTGGTTGTGCCTGCACTTTACTGCATGTTTTAAGGATTGTCCCATTGATTAGACAATTTTCCCGCCGTTAAGGGGAGATATGGCAGTTCCTGAAGAACATCGTGAAAAGAGCTGAATCAATCCACTTTTGTCTCATTAAGATAATGCATATATAAGTTATACATATGCTAGCATGGATTGTTTTTCTTGTATCACAATCCATGAACATGACAATAAGTAACTATCAATAACTGATATATTGCATACCTAAAGCATGACAAATTTATAGGTTCTAAAAACTTAACTCCCAAGAAATGGAGATTATTTGAAAAATCAGCCCTACTGAAAATAATGGTCTATAGGAGGTTATGATCCACAGTTTCTAAAATATTCATCTTAAAAGAGATGTTTGTCCTATAAGTGATAATGGAAGCCCTTGAAGAGGGATTAGTACCCTAAACCACTAAGATGCTCATAAATTATGCATGCGCATGCACATGAGAATTGTGGGATCACGAATTGATGATGCATTTGGCTTATTAGTAGTACAGTAATCATCAAGCTCTATGATTACATTAAATCATGTTTCATGATATCGATAAGTTAAGTGATTGACCAAAATAGAAATAGGCAATTCCATTTATCACTAAATATGAAGTGTGACATATTGAACCTATAGCTTAAACACCAAATTACAAATGAAGGTTACAGATTGGTGTATCATTCTACTAGAGACATAATTTTGGTCTCCTATCGTAGATGCATCCACATTTCTATAGGTACAGATGTTTTGCCATGATGGTGATGACGAAAGTCTGTTAGTTTGGGTTCAAAAACCAATATACCTTGTGAGTCTCGAGCACAAGATTATTATTTTAACACCAAACTTATAGCATGTGTTAAATGCATATTTATTAAGACTATATGATACATGGAAATTTTTAAAAGCTCATTAAATGAATAGATCTCTTCATAGATTTAAAGTATCATGAAATTCTTAATTAAAGGATTGACACTAAGAGCCCAAAGCTCAAGTTATGTACTCAATATTATTATGATTGATCTAAAATTCTTTTGTGAGTACTTTGACTTTAAATTCGATATTGTTACAACATTGTGTTTGGAACACCAGTGATCTTCCTTCAACAGTAAATTCTCCTAAAATCATGTATGAAAACATTGCTGCTTGTATAATGAAAGTGAAAGAATGATTCATCAAGGCTGATGTAAGCAAACCTCTTTACTAAAATATTTTTTTGAAGTCAAGATTCTAGAAGTTGTTGAAGATCATGGAGGAATATAAATCACGGGGAGCATCCCAGTTCTACTACAGGACATATGCGCGTTGTATTCTTTTTTCCTTTGACTAGGTTTTTGTCCCATTGGAATTTTCCAAGCAAGGTTTTAACGAGGCAACAATAAGCGCATCCAACACCATATCAATGATCCATAAGATTGTTGCACTCTTTTCCCCTTTGCTTAGGTTTTTGTCCCACTCGGTTTTTCAAGCAAGGTTTTTAATGAGGCAACTATATCATTGTATGGTAGACATCCAAAGGGGAGTGTTGTAAATCTATTGATTGTGAATGACCACCATAATAACACTCATAATACCTACCATAAAACACATCATAATGTCGTTGTAACTAAAGATTGTATTTAGTACATTTATGGGTTGTAATTATGTGCTTGTAACCTACCAATAATGGGTGGTGAATATTTGTCTATCCCCGAAGCCTATAAATAGTATACCTTAAAGATGAATGATATACAAGTTCATAGAACAAATTCTTTGTCTTTCTCTTTCTCTTATTACTCTCTACAATTCACCCTAATTTTATAACACAAATAACTTAATTATTTTTTGTTTTATTTTTTACATATTTTACTAAAAAGGAAAATTGTGAACACCTCATAACCGCGAATGAATTTAGGGTTCAGAATAATGAATTTGGGTCAAATTCAAGAAACCCATCAATTTTTTGTTGTTGCCAAAGTTAGGAAATGGAAAGGGGGAACTCACACACATAGGGATGGCAACGGACAATTCGGGGCCGGGTATGGCAAATACCATCCCTATCCCCACTCCCCCGATAAGAAATTACTAATCATCACTACAAAAGAGGCCACCACCATTAACGTAATCACCAGCAGTTAACCACAACCAGTAACACTAACACTTAGAAAACTGAGTTTTACAATAATGTAAGACTTGATTCAGCTAGCACTAATTTCTCCAAAGTTCGAAGTTACAGTCCCATTAGAAACACAACTTTATGCTTCAGTTGAAAACAAAATGGGCCTTGTACTATCCTAAGAGCATCCCAGCCGAATAGACTTTGGAAATCCGCCCTTGGGTACCAGGAATAAACGGTCTTTCATGGTTAAAAGAGTTCTAGAATATATTATAAACAAAAATTATAACAAAAAGAGTTCTAGAATATATTTTAATTTACTGTTATGAGATATTTACATTCACTAGAGATATCCACACCATGCATATGAGTTCATCAAAGGGACTCGGCAAACTGGGGAGCCTCCAAGTCAAGCTCTTGTCCCATGACACAGTTCATAAGCCAATCACTGCTAAATGTCCATACCCCCTTCTTTACAGCCAACAATACTTCTTCCATGTCTTCTTCGCATGCCACAAAGATTGTTTTTGAAGCTTCATTTACTTTCTCCAATTCACTAATAATCTGAATTTGATCCAACATTAATCAGTGTCGACCGTTATAATATGAAGACACTACTTAGAAATAAAACATTGACTAGCAGCGTTTTAGTTCTGAAAGCCACAATGAAGGAAAATGAACATGGCAAACAGGTATACAAACAAAGTGGGGGCATGTACGTCATTAAAATTCACAAGCTCAATATTGTATACTGGCAACAATATCCCTCCCAATGGCAAATTCGATATTCCTCCCAAAAAGTTTAAGATAGTTTTGAGACTAACAGAGGAGTAAACATTCCAGATTAATATCATTACCATTAACAGTTTATCTCCTGACAGATGGGAGAACAATGATTATATAAAAGTGAAGTATTAAGAAAGAATGTACGAAATTGTTTTCAAGACAAAATGCCAAGAGACATTCTGGTCATCCTTTCTCCCCATATTACCCTCTTATAGATCCCTATCCCTATAATAGATAATAATCAATTTAAGGAATTACAATCTCCAGAATCCACAACCATGTTTATGATAACCAGTAAAGATCAAGCACAGTGAACCTAACACTTGTCACACAACCAGTTCTGAGCAGTTTAATGAAGACGGGGAAAATACGGAAAATGCTATGTTGAAATTGCATCATGCTCAAGCTGGTGTGTCCATGTCCAAATTTGAGAATCTTGAGTTTATATCTTGACACTTTTGTAAAACATGAATTTTTTTAATTTCGTTGCTTCCTCTAGAAACTAATAAAGGTGAAGATAAATATTGAAGCACAAAACACATAGTTAGCAGCGAAAACATTTTCTGGTTGAAATTAATGTTTTCTAAAACACATCCTGCCAGTTTGGTGGTAGGTTTCATTTGCTAAAAATTCATTTTATAAGTATGACATACAAAATGCAAGATGCCATTCCCCTAGACCATTACAATGTTCACATTTAGATTCAGAGTGAGGAACTTACATTTCCTCCAGCAGACCTGACAATGGAAGATAACATCCTAGCAGTGGGTTGAACATGAGCTGCTATGCATACATCGTAGCCTTTAAGCAAGCCTTGGGGACTTGCTTTTGCTCTGAGAACTGCACCTCTTAACTCAGTTTTATATTTGAGCACATATTCTTTATCATCTAATATGTAAGATGATTCATCTGAAAAAAAGAAATCCAACAATGGGAAAAAAAATGCTTAAGGTGTTACTAATACAACCGAACCATAGTCAATTCAACTCACCCACATATCTTCCTTGACGAAAGCTTTCTTTCAACCAGCTGGGAGAAACTATCCAAGCTCTGCACAGCACAGAAAGCTCTATTAAATATATTATAGGACAAACAATACTAGACTTTTCCTAATAAATTAAAGCTATAAGCAGAAATGAGTTGTTCATAATTGGGGCTTACACATGTGTTGTTCATGTAGGCTATAAACAACCTATGTTTGGGGATGATTGAGCTAATACTGTTGATTTTGTATAGCTAAATTATGGCTACTTTTTTTCCGTATAACTAAACTCTGGCTACTGATTGCGCTAAATTAGTTGATTTGATTGAGCATTCACCGACCTTTGTGTTTATTGAGGCTATATAAGGCTACGTATATTACTCAACTGAGGAATGACAAAATATGATGATCGTCTTCTCCCTTTTTTAAATGTTCTTTTCTACATGTTATCAGAGCGATATGCTTCTGAGAGCTACCTAACCCACAGCTATCCTTACCCTACTTTCACCACACAATAAAAAGGAGAAAGGAACAGAAATTTTCTTTATAAAAAAAATTAACGTATCTCTCACTACTGTGTTGTGGATTCCAATCAATCTTAATCGCCACATAAACAAATCCAGTGATCCTAAATACATAACTTCCATAATACATTAACTCCACCAATGAAGTTTGACTGTGATTACACAACCCAACTTGATATAACTGGCATTCTCCCATGTGAAATATTTTTCTGCCATTTTGGTTTAACTAAACATATAAGTTTAGTTTTTTTTATTTTTAAATAAGCTAGAGGATTAGGCAAGATTAGCTCCTCAGTGAATGCCACAGGATGCAAGCATCCACCCTCAATCCCAGAGGAGAGAGGACCTACACTTCGAGGAGCCCCTCATTACAGAATGAGTGTTAATGTAATAGTACTTTTTGAAAGCATAATGTGTGTGGACACAAAGGAAGTCCCCCTTCTATCATAGTACCTATTGAAGATTTGAGGAATATGTTCAGCATATAATTAGTAAAGAAGATCACTTCATAAAGGCTTGTAATTTACATAATTGACTACAAAACCTATGAGATCATCAAATGTAACAGATTTTTGCACTAGCAATGACAGTAGCAGAACAAGAGAGAGAGAGAGAGAGAGAGAGAGATTGACTACTAACCCTGAACAAAGAGCAGTACAAAAATTCAAAGTTGTTCTCACTTTCCCCGTGACAACATGTGTGCTTGTGCTTCCATCAGACGTAATAGCACCACCAAGGTCCTCAATTACCTGTATATAAAACAAATATAAAAATCAACAAAACTCAAAATAATTATATGCAGTGGAGGGGAAAATAATTAAATTTCATTCCAAAATATTGGACCCTAAAACTGAAAAACGATTATCAGTGTAACAAGAAAAAGTAAAGGAAATGCATTAAAATGATCAAAAACAAAAAAGCACAGCCTCCTTATTTATATAACCAACAAACTCATCTTTTCTGGCACATTATATTAGTTTGGAGGATGGGAGATCTTATTCTTTTAGGAATGATCTCCAAGCCGCGCCCATGATCAGGTCACGCATAGGAACAACTGAGCAAGGAGGAAAGGATTACAGTATTGTATCACCTCTAAGATATTAATTGGTCCCCTTTCTAATGTCAAAATAAAATAAATATCTACCAGGTCCATTCAGAAGCCCTAGATTATTCACCCCACTCTTTTTGTATGGTGAGTTCAAAGATAGAGAATCATGATTGAACAAAGACATGCACACACATTATGAATTAAGTTGTTGTGGTAGCAAACTGCAGTCTGCAGATAGAAGACATGATCTTCAACTCAAAAATGGATGCCAAAATAAGAATGAAATTGATATCAATTATTGATATTTGACAAACAGAATTAATAGAATGTATACCTTTGTGAGATTTGCTTTCTTGGTATCATCAGCAATATTCATCAACATGATTTTAAAGAATTCTCTCTGTGTCTGAAATTCCTTCCTGACTAAAGTTTCTGATGTAATATTAACGGGTCCACATTCTTCAGCATTTTTTTCCTTGTAACTACTACCCAAAAGATCTCTAGGAGGATCTGCAACTAAAGGTTTGTCTTTGTAAGAAACAAAGGAGCACCCTCGTAGACAAGAATCACTTCCATCAGTTTCTGAAACTAAACTGAAGTTAGACTCAGATTGGCAGCCAACTTGATGGCTTCCCTTTACTTTCTTTGACTTCAATGATGACATTGAAGCTTCCCAGACCTTTCTCTTTGCACATGAAACTTGTTTGGAGCAAGAACAGTGCCTTACATCAGCATCAACGCCACTAGTGAATACCTCTGCTGCACTGACGAACTTGCTGGAGTCCTCTCTGAAGAGATGAACTGGATCCCTGATACACTGCATTGTTTCCCGACACTGAGAACCTACCAAAAACATAAATCTTTAATACTTGCCATCATAACAGATTGAAGTTGTCTATGCAAGATATATGGGCAACTGAAATGTCAATCGATTAGTGTTTGTAAATGAAAAAATTTTCATTTTGATTAAGAATTTTCATAATGGTTTAATCTACAGTAAGAAAACGTGCATTCATATGATGCATACCCTTTTGTTTATAGGTATATTATATATATATATATATATATATGTATGTATGTATGTATGTATGTATGTATGTATGTATAACGAAACCACTGGAAGTTCAAAGAACTTGAATAAACCCAAAACTACCTACCTTTATCTTCTCTTGGAAGTCCATTTACCAAATTTTCAGGCTGACAATTTTCACTTCTTAAAGACATTTGATTTTCTGTATTCAGAGTAGTGTAATTCCCTTTAGAAAATCCCGGCAGTTGGTTTTCCGAAGCAGTAGATGACTTTCCATTAGGCTTCAATAAAATGCCCAACTTCAAAGATTCTGCAGTATTTGAGGAAACATCCTGGTTAAGATGTAAAACCATGAGGGTTGAACCACCAGGAAAGCATAATGCTCGACGAATGTCAGCTTTAATAGGTATCCTGCGGCATTTACCCTTGGTATCCACCTCTGCTATTGATACAAACCCCTGCAGTTTCGATCAATTTCTAGAAAACTTCAAAATTGAAAATCAAATGAACATAATTTTTAACAGTATTTTAAAAGGAAACAAAAATGAAAAGAAGCAGCATATGGCACTAAATTTCCAGAAAACGTACCCCCATACTGTCAGATGTATATCTTTAAGAAGTTTCCTTCTCTATCTAAATCTTAGATTAATTATGTTGTGCATGCAGGCCGCGTTTATATAAGCAAGAGAGAGAAAGAGAGACAATGAGGAGAGAATTACTTTCTTGTGATACAATATTTCCATCTTCATTCAAACAGAACAAACAAAATAATGATTGCCAAAACCAAGATGAAAGTAGAGTTACTATATCCTGCTCCAATTCTGAGGATCTACATCATGAATTACCTGTTTAAGCCAAAATCCTTCAGAATCCTTGTCTCCCCAACAGAATATTGTACATATACCAACACTTTGAAGTCTCTTTCTCAGCTCCATGAACAAGCAGCTACCAAATCCCTGGAATTACTGATTTTTTTAGTTAACCAGTAAAAGCAATTTCCAAATAATCCCACAAAATTCTTTGTGGTACTAGAGAGTTAATATGGGGGAGGGGAAATATTGAAAGGCACATAAGTAACAACCAAACAAACAATATTCATTCTTAGAAAGGAGCATTTAATCATGTTTATTGGGTGTAAGTTTGTTCTCATTCTTAAGAATCGAAACATATATCTCAGAGGAACAGCATCCCAACACTAAACAAAACTTTAATCAAAAGTAACACAATAAAGAATAAAAAGAACTGCAAAAAAAAAAAAAAAAACATAGGAGATAAAAGACCTTGTGCTGGTAAATTGAACTGACAGCAGCAAGAGGAATCTCAGCATACTGTGTATCAGCAGGAACTATTTGGTAAGTGATTGCAGCTATAACCTGCAAAAATAAAACAGAGGGGAAAGGAAGAAAACAGAAGAACAACAATTATCATTACGGGAAAAAAAAGGCTACTGAATTTCATTCCCATGCAGTAACTCTATTCAAGCCTAAATACAATATAATTTAAAGGGAGCTGATTTTCCCACTCCTCTTTTGTCCACTTACACTCCCTTGTATGTTATAGTAAAAAGTATTTAAAAAAACAAAAGGGAGTGTAAGTGGACGAAAGGGGAGAGAAAATTATCAACATGGACACAAATGTGCAGGGGTAAAAATTCAGTTGACAAAAGCACCAGAAAAAAGAGGACAGCAAGCCTACCTCTTCAGAATCTCCCACGGATTGCGATTTCAAAAGCAAAGTGCAATATTTCCTGAAACAAAATATATATATATATATATAGATGATCAAAAGCCACCTTCATAGATGTCGAGACAAGATGTGAAAACAAAAATAGGCACACAACTAACGAAAGGTTTATAAGAAGTTAGATAATGATACCCATTTGTAACGCATCTTTCTAGAAACATTGATTGCTTTCCAGTATTGGCAGCAAAATTCATTGCAGGAAGTTCCCTAATATACATCTTTAGTACTTCCTACAAGGAAATACCCATATGAGATCATCCTTAGCAGAAACGTAAAGATGTTAGGTCAATAAAACTAACAGATAAAGAGGGCAACTATTTCACATTCACACACACAGAAACAAGGGAAGATTAGCATAACAGAATTACCTGGAGATAAGATTTTTGACAGCTATCGGCATCTTTGGGATTAACAACCACGAACGAAGGATTACCAACTAGAAATGTTTCATATGCCGCAATACTATCATTATTTCTCTCCATCTCTTTCCTCACTGCCATAAACAACAACCCAATAAGCACAATCGACGGTAACTTACTTAAATACGAATGCAAATTTTTTATTTTTTATTTTTTTAAATAAAAGTGTTAAAGATTTGGACTTTGTTTGGTTTTAAAGATAACTGTTGGGAAAGGTGGAAATGGTTGTCGAATAAGTACCTGAGATGCTGATTTTGGCGCTCCTGGAAACGGAGATTTGGAGGGTGTTGGGGTCCGACTGGCAACTGAAATTACCTGCTTCCACTGTGACCTCGCAATTACCTGCGAAGGACAAGCGATTAGGGTCAGCGAATGGAATTGAATTTCTACCGTTAGGGTTTCTTCTGTGAGATTTTCTTTACCGATTGGGATCGGAGAGCGTGTGGAAGACGGTGTTGCGGTCTTTCTTGGCGCCATAAGAAATGAATGTGTGGTTTTTGATTTTGGAAGTGGGAAGAGTGAGAGGGTTAAATAGGCGGGAAAGAAATGAAGACCAACTTTTAAGTGACAATGGGACGGGATGTTTTATTTATACCCCACTAATAAAAGCACTTCTTTTTTTTTTCTTTTGAGAAATTCACTTTCTTCCGTTGATTTTATATATAAACACTAAAATCTATAAATTAAAGAAAAAAAAATCCAAAAATGATCAGTTAACTATTTTTTTTAATTTCAACTACCCCTTTGGTACATGCTGATGCATGTGCCAATTGTTTTTTTTTTTTTTTTAAAGAATTAAGAAAAAGATAACATGGGTAGTTATGTTCCAAAAAAATATGGCTTATTATCTGATTTTGTTTTTAATTTTAATTTTTTAATATAAAGAAATGTAAATTTACAATATTATCCTCATTTAATTAATAATTTTAATTCTAAATGTTTGAATTAATTAGGGGCATTTTCTGGTATTTTAAATGTTTCATCATTCTCTGCCTTTTGCTTTATATATATAGATGATGTGTGAAATACCATTATTATCCTTGCATTATGATTTTTAGAAAGAAAAAAAAAAAGCATTGATGGCAGTGTTTTAATTTTTAGGTTTTTTAAGACTTGTATTGTAATAACCCAAAACAAAATATCTAAAAAGAAAGAAAATATCTAAAAAGTAAGGAAAATATCTTTTAGTAAAAAGACAAGTTTGCTCTCGCATATTTTAATGGGGGAAAATTTAACTTTTTAATCGAGAAATAATTTGGGAATTCCGCTTACGCCATTGCGTAGAGCGCGGCGAAACGAGTTCGTGGACACGGAGTAGACCCGAATCGGAGCTGTAACGAAGAAGATTTGGTCTAAAAACCGCGAAGAGCAAAATGGTAATTTGGTCAAAAAGTCAGATTTTTATCTCATCTCTCTCCTCTCCCCCGTCAGTTTCTCTCTCTTCCTCTCTCTCTCTCCCGTCGCACCCTAGTCGTGCGACCCTTCGACTTCAACAAGACGGCCCGGCCACCACAAGCCGAGCCGATCTCCGCCGCGGGTACCATCGGGTCCGCCTCCCTCTCGCCGTCAAAACCTGACCGACCTCCACCCTTGGGCCGCCCTGAGCTGATCGGAAAACCATGTTTTCCGACGGAGGTTCGTCCGAGTCCACCCGATTTTCCAGCACGAATTTCTCCTTCGTTTCTCCACCAAATCGATCGAGTAAGGTATGGTTTCTCAGCTATTTTTTGTGTTCTAGCTGATGGGTGTATGGGTTTCGATCGATTTTAGCTCTAAAGCGATCAATTGTCGACTTGAATTTTGGCTGAAACTTCGGCCGCCTAAAACTACTGTTTCTGGTCACTTTTTGGGGTGTGTCCAAGAACAAAAGTGACTCCAAATGGGGTGTTTCACCTAGGGTAGGAGTTTGGAGTCTTGGTTCTGAGATTTTTCGGCCACCCGAAATCGCTTTAGACACCCGAATCTGCCCGCGAGTGCTGGGGCGCGTGGGCGAGGGTGGTGAAGTAATTCTGTACAGTTTTGTGACCCTCGTGTCGTCACGAGCACGTAGGATTTCGCGGATCTCAATTCGAAGTCCGTTTGAGCCCCGAACGGATTTTCCATATCGCGCGATCCGTGGGTGCAGTGTCGTCAAATCGTCGGATCGCGCTGAATTTCGGATATGTCGGTCTACATGACCTCAGGATCATGTAGGATTCGACGGATTGCGAATCGGAGTCCCAGATACTCCGGAATCGCAAACCCTGGGGCTAGGGTTTGGATTTTAAGTGATAACGCGATTTTGGCTAATCCGACCGTCCGTTTCGGACCAAATTCACGGAACATGGTTCCTTCTCTATGAGGAACCTTTAGAGAAGCCCAGATTGGCCATCGGAGGCCGTGGACCCGCGGGGTCCCGGGTCGGCCGATCTGACAGCTTATCGCTTAACTAAGCGTCGGGTCTTCCAAAACTGACCTAAGAGTCTAAAAAGCTAATGTGAGCTCAGGAGTAACTGGGATTTGAATGCACGTATTTCTAAGAGCCGGGGGCAGGGTATTTAATTTAATTCTTTTATTCAGCAGTTTATTGATTAATTATTTATGGATAATCAGGCACCAGGGGTCCGGTCGACCCGCAGTTGAGACCTTCGAAGGGTCAAATTAGCTCGGACCATCTGTGAGTGGACTTTCTTTCATGAATTATTTTATATAAATGAGTTATATAAAGAATTTCTATAAATAAGATTTTTATATTGATTTTATATAAATGAGTTTTTATAAATGAGTTTATTTGAATAAATTTCTTTATTTGATCTTGAGTAAGCTTTATGGTGGTTCCGAACATGATTAGTACAGTAATAGTTCTATAAGTCTGTGCTGCTTATTTACTAGTTATAGAAACAGAGTTTGAGGTTGGAATCAGTTGAGACCGCAGCACAACTTGAACTTTACAGTTATTACTCAGATATTTTTCTAAAGGAATTTATTTTAAAACCACCTCGTACCCATTTTCTTTGGTGATTACCCACAGTTGGACCGATGTCTACGGACATCCAGTCCGATTTCAGTTTATGTCAGTGCACTTGACTTTGCCTCACGAGTTACGGGGACGCTCGGACCGTGAGTGCCAGGATTTGCGGCTCGGCAGACTTGGTGTCCCGAGACCTGCCAGGATTGCGGCTCGGCTGACTCTGTGTCCCCAAGACCTGCCAGGATTGCGGATCAGGCTGACTACGGTCCCCTGCATCCTGCCAGAGCGACTCGAGCTGACTTGGTGTCATCGAGGAATCTGCCGGCGGGACAGGCTGATCATAGTCCCCTGATTTCGCCAGTTTGCGGCTCGGGTAGACTGCGTGGCACCCGAGACCTGCCAGGGGAATTGACGGATATGACAGGGGTACAAATATGTGGTATTTTCAAAGGATTTTGAGTTTTCTTTATTTAATTATGATTTTCAGTGATTTTATATCAACTTCTCTGATTTTTTTTCAAGCATTAATACCTTTATATATTTGTTCAGTTTTGCAAGGTTTGAGTACAGAGCTTTTATACAAGTTTGATTTCAATGTTTTATGCAAGCTTTGATTTCAGTGCTTTTGTGTGAAACTTTTCGAGCTTGAATATGATTTATATAGAATGCCTTGAGTTTAGTATGCTTTAAATGGAGAGTACGTATTCAGTTTTATTTAACTATTTTTGCAATGGGGGTTATTATGGTTATAAAGTTGTTTCTAAAGAACCTTATTTATGTCCACTCACATTTTTCAACTTGTTTTTCGCCCCCAGGCCGTAGAAGTGCACGGGATCCACCACCGGGCCATTCAAAGTTTCCGCGTCACCACGTAAGGTAGAGTTTCGTAGAAAACCCTTGAAACCCTGAAAAATTTAGAAAAATGCTCTGATATCTAGTTGAAACTGAGAAACTAGAGTTGAAATTGGTTACTTGAGATATTCTGGCAGTTGGTGTGAATTTATTGATTGTTTAACAGGTGAAAAAATTTTGGGATTGGTCAAAATACAGGGGAGACTCTGCCGAAATTTCGGCAGAAGTCTAAGGAAAATCTGAAAAGAATTTAAGACGAGAAGGGTAAAAAGGTCTTTTGTGCCCGATATTCGCCAGATGTCGGACATGCACAGGATTCGACTCGGATTCCAAAGCGGAAATTGGGTCGGGTCCTGTCATGTATAGTATTTGATCCTTGCAAAAGTCAAATAGGTTTTTTTCCTAAAATTTGAATATTATAGGATTTTTTTTTATAGGGATTTTTGTTAATAAAAAAGTCACTTGAACTTATACCTTAAAGAAAAATTTAAGAGAAATGTCACCTTAAAATTTCAAAATATATGATTTGTCATCTTACTTTAACACAATCCAATTTTTCATCCATTTTAAAGGGTGTTTTAGTTTTTCCATTTTTAAGGATAAAAAAAGAGAGAAAAAAGAGACCTCTCTCTCCCTTCTCCCCCACCCCCAAAACACATCGCACCGGTGAGATTTTTTTTTTTAATACACTTTTTCAAATAAATGAATTTTCTATTTTTAAAATACCCTTGAATACCCTTAAAATGGATGGAAAATTAGATGGTGTTAAAGTAAGATGGCGAATCATGGATTTTGAAAAATTAAGGTGACATTTCTCTTAAATTTTTCTTTAGAGTAACAAATTGAAACTGAGGTATAAGTTTAGTTGACATTTCTACAAAAATCCTTTTTTTATATTTTGAGCCCTATTTATAAGCTTAGATGTGAAAACCCTTTCATAATTCAACCAAAAAACCCTATAATCATGTACAAATTATTAAACATCAGTGAATAAATCTACACATGCTACCATACATTTTCTTTTTCCAAACAACAGTCTTGTCTTAAAGTGGAACAGTGCCACCATCTCCAAAAAGGACTTAGATTTTCCTCATTCCGCCGAGGTTTTGTAATAAAAATTGAAAAAAAGGTAACACTCAAATTTAGATTTTTCTCTTTCATATATAATTACTCATCTATACAAGGGATTACAATTTTCCTCACAAGTTAGGGACTTCTCGAGGTTTTGATATTCTAATGAGTTGGGTATGGGGAAATTTGGGGGTAGGGTGGAATGGTATTTTAATCCCCAACTCAAACCTATCTCATTTAGAATATATATAATGGAGCGGGGTGTTTCTTTTGAATCAAAGTAGGTCGCGACTGTTGTATTTTAGTCGGTCGGGGGGCTTGCTCCGCTTCCTCGTCTTGCTTCTGGCAAAGCTTCTACTTTGCTTGCTTCTCTCGCGCTTGCTTGTGCAAAGGCTTAAAGTCCTTTTGCTAGGTCCAAAAGCTTCCGTCAAACCGCGGTACTGCCTACTTTAGTTACTCCTTATTGTGATCCCTCACTCTGGGCTAAGAGAGTCTCTTAAGTGCTAGGGGCATTCGTTTCCCCAACAAAGGCAAGTGATGGGGAATCGCCGATTTCAATTTTACATGTATGATGAGGATGGAGGGAAAAAAATTAATGGAAATAGGGATGGAAACGACATACCTAGTCCCGATTCGAATTTCGACAACAAAACTTTGTTTCATAAATATAAACAATGGATAGGTAATTATAGAGTGTGGAATAATTTTGGGAGTTGGATATGATTCATATTAATTAATATTAACATTTTGACCACTGAATTTTTTTTTTTTTTACCATTAGATTTTACTCATACTAAATATAAGTCGTCAAATTGGAGGTAACTGTTGGGTTTTCATTCTTTTAAAAAATAAAAATAAAAGCTTAATTACTTTTTAAAATTATAGCCATATCTCACATTACTCCTGGAAATCAAAATGACCTACATTATCCCATTAACTAAAATTTGGTGATTCACATTATCATGTCGTTAAGTCCGTTAAAATATTATTAAAAACAATTATATGAAATAAGTGGGACCATTTTTTAGCTGAAATGAATGCTACATGTGAAAAAAAATGATGATAATAAATTTTCTCTCTTTTTATCGGATCCTCCCCAGGAACTGCATGTGGCAACCATCACCACCCCAACCCCACCCCGCATAGTCCACACCTCTTGAATTGCCATTGAAACCTACAAACAAAAATTTAGAACGAAAATTTAATCATAACTTGACCAAGATCGATTCGAAGCACATTTGGCACAAACAGAGGTGACACAGCAAATTTGGCTCAACACCAACCATGTTATTACATCATTGGTATTTGGTATGATCTCCTTCTATATAGTAAACTGGTGAGGTGACACAGCAAATAATATACGTTTGTAGCTAGTAATTAGTAAGTAACTAGCACATGTACATCCATGAGTGGCACGTGTGTTCCGCTCAGAATCCTCAAAACACACACTGCAATCTAACGTGGCAACTCATATCCATGCAAAACGCCACATTCCTCCACGTGCCTGAGTGCCTCTCCCCCCAAACACCACAGCCCTCCACTTTTAACCACCGTCACCTTCAAACCACTAATTTTTCAACTCTCTTTGATATTTTGGTTTCAAACAAAACACCGAACAACACCGAATATATAACATTCTGCGAGCACGGATTTTCGTTGTCACCATGGCCCCATGGGAAGTCCTTGACCTAGTTTGTCACCATCTTGACCCCAAATCCCTAGCCGTAGCCTCATGTGTGTGCAAGTCATGGCTCATTTCCATGTCCTCTGATCACCTTTGGAAGCCAATTTGCACATCCAATTTCCCTTCTCTCTCTACCCTCAAAATCACAAACCCTACCGTCCCCTACCGCCGCCTCTATGTCATTGGCTGCTCCGCTGCCAAACGCCGCCGACAAACGCCCCCGAAACCCCGCCTTCTTCTGGACAACCTCATCTTCACAATCAACATCTTCCGCCACAACAATTCATCATCAAACAGTTTCTGCACTCTCGCAAAACCCGGAAATGAGCTAACCCTCGATCCCAATGGCATCTTCAAGTTCGACATCGATGTTGATAACTACGATGTGTTTGAGGCATTGGAAGATGAGGAGGTGGTGAGAGTGACGTGGAACGTGGTGTTGGAAGGGTGGAGGGGTGTTTTTGGGATGATGGAAAATTGTAAAGGTAAAGGAGGGGTGGAGGGTTGGTTTTCGGAGGAGCTTCCTTCTCCGGGGTGTTGTTGCCGTTTGAGTGCGGTTGCTTGTAGTGGGATTGTGGCGGATTTGAAGTTGGGGTTTTGTGATGGAAGGAGGAAGGTGAAGAAAGTGAGTGTGGGGATTTTATGTGTTGTAAATTGGAGATACGTGAGCGTTGATGATGCTCTGAGATACTTGCAACATTTTCTTCTACCTTGTGCTGTATGAACTAATTACATCATCTTTTATTTTTATTTTTAATGTAATTTGTAGTTTGGCCTACAAGCTGTTTATTGGGTGTTTGGTGCCCAGAAAAACAAATCGGAACTGATATATACAAGCAAGGACTATGGCTCAAATTCCTTTTTTTTTTTTGGGGGTGCTTTTGAAACCCAGGAGAAGGTCAACCTGGGTCCTGCCATACAGATACAGTCCAAACAAAACGTATTAGATTGACCTATATCTTTAATAAGATCATTTCCAGTCAATAAATTAATAATTGTGTTTTATTATATTTAAAAATGTGTCATTAACATGTTTGTTTGTGTGTGTGTGTGTAAAAGATAATATGCCTAACTTACCTAAGGCATGGGACAAACTTAAGGACATGGCTTGGTGCAAAAGAGGTACCTTGCTGGCTGGGACAAAACATGGCTTAGAGCTTGACCAAAAACAAAGACATGGCTTAGAGCTATATGATGTTTCACCACATTTTGTTTTTCTTACAACTTCCTTTTTATTTTTGTTTCAACAACTTTGTGCGTGTAAGTATTGTTTTAAGGCAGGACCAACAACGAAGTAACATTTTCTTCTGGCAAAATGCAGGACCACGTTATAGAATGAGGACACACCAAAAGCAAGAAAAGTTTAGCACCATTCCAAGGAGGACTAACGCAAAGACATCCAAGTCATTTCTAAAAACTTTCAAGACAATCCAAAATTCCGTCCAAAATACCCATCAACGTAAGAGACACATGTTTATTCCGTTAAAAATATTGAATGTAAATCTGAATGTGTCCTTAAATTGTAATAAAAATCAAACTACAAGGTCAACTTACTAGTTTTCTTAACGTAAGTATGAATGTGTCCTTCAATTGCAATAAAGGGTCAACTTACAGTTTTGAAACTACATGTATTAAAGTAAAAATTTCATCATGCTACAAAAACGAAAATTGAATTTTTGTCAAAAAACAAAAAAAAACAAAAACAAAATGTCCCTAAAATCTATAGACACGAGTGTATAAAAATCTTTATTTAGTCTGCAACCACGTTCAAGCCTGATCCATTGAAGTGCGCATCCCTGACCTATTTCAGGCCCAGAAACACACAAGCACGAACTCGAATGGCCGACCCGACCCGACCCGAACTCTCTACCCGCCCTTTGCCATCCAAAGCGTAGGCACACAACTTGGTCTTCTTCTTCCCACTCTCTCCTTCCCTTGAACAAAATGACAACTTTGTTATCTATAGTAACTCTTCCTTCAACAGCAAAGCTGAGCTTGAAGCTTCTCAACAATGGCAACATACACGAAAACCCAATTCCGAAAGCTCACCTTTCAGCAGGTAAACGCACTCCACTTCTCCATTTTCATTCACTTTTCTTTTCTTTAGCTAGAACTGCAACCGCATTCAAATAACACTGTTTTTTGGTTTCTTAGGCTTTAATTTAGACAAAAACAAACATGGCAACAAAGTTTCATTTATAAATTTTGCTGTAAACAACCAACAAAACATAGAGACAGCCCAGAAAGTTCATGGGAAGATTACACGAAGAAAAGGTGGTGGAATTGGAAACCCATTTTTGAGTGAAGGAAGAGATGAGGATGAGAGAAATGGGCCATTTTGCCCTGGCTGTGGGGTCTTTATGCAAGATAAGGACCCAAACCTTCCTGGGTATTATCAGAAAAGGAAGCTTACTGTATCAGAATTGTCAGATGGCGAGGAGGGTGTTGAGGATGAATTTGAAGAGTTTGATGATGAAGAAGAAGAAGAAGAAGAGGAATTTTTTGATGGAATTGAGGGTAAGTATGAAGAAAGTGATGAAGAAGAAAGTGAATTGGAAATGGGGGATGAGTTTGACTGGGATTCAGATGACTTGGAAGGTAAGTTGTTGGGGAAGGAAGAAAATGATTTGGATTTGGATGGTTTTTCTCCGGCAGGGGTTGGGTACGGTAACATTAAGGAGGAAACTATAGAGAAAATGAAGAAGAAGAAGATTCCTAAAGCAGAAAAGAAGAGAATGGCTAGAGAGGCGCAGAAAGAGAAAGAAGAGGTTACAGTGTGTGCGCGATGTCATTCGTTAAGAAATTATGGGCAGGTGAAGAATCAAGCAGCTGAAAATTTAATGCCTGATTTTGATTTTGATAGGTTGATTGCTACCCGGTTAATTAAACCTGCTGCAAGTGCCAATCCTGTCGTGGTTATGGTTGTTGATTGTGTTGATTTTGATGGGTCATTCCCTAAACGGGCTGCAAAGTCATTGTTTGCAGCATTAAGAGGAACTGAAAATGATCCTAGGCTTAAAAAAAGACTGCCAAAGCTTGTCCTTGTGGCCACAAAGGTTGATCTCCTCCCATCACAAGTATCACCTGCTAGATTGGATAAATGGGTCCGCCATCGTGCTAAGGCTGGAGGGGGACCTAAGCTAAGTGGGGTTTATATGGTTAGTTCTCATAAGGATTTGGGTGTCAGGAATTTGTTGTCCTTCCTCAAAGAATTGGCTGGTCCTCGAGGGAATGTATGGGTTATTGGGGCTCAAAATGCAGGCAAGTCTACTCTAATAAATGCATTGGCAAAGAAAGAAGGTGCAAAGGTTACAAAGCTCACTGAAGCACCAGTTCCTGGGACAACACTGGGGATCCTGAGAGTTGGGGGGATTTTGTCGGCTAAGGCAAAGTTGTTTGACACTCCAGGACTTCTACATCCCTATTTGGTGTCCATGAGATTGAATAGGGATGAACAGAAAATGGTTGAAATACGGAAGGAGCTTCGTCCTCGGACTTATAGGATAAAGGCAAGTTAGTTGTTACCATTTTGTTTTATTTTTGGACCATTTTTTCTTTAAATATGTTTGTAGTTGTTATGTGCATTCATCAGTATTTTATCCTTATGCACATTTGACTAAAGCTAGTAGAACACTAATTCTTGAGACTTCTTGTTGAAATCCTAATAATTGATCATATTAATAACATATGAACATTTTCAATAACCTCTTGATCATAGCTCCCCACTGTTCCGCCCTAATCAAAAGACATGTAAACTTGACCGCTTCTGTAAGCAATTAATCCTTCTTCTGGTTTCTTATTTTACGTTGCAGGTTATGAATGATTTGTGAAGTTTAAGTTGAATTGTTGTACTGGATTTATCTTAGATGTTATGTCTATGAACATGCTTTTTCAGTGGCAAAAGAGGCTTTCTAAAATTCAGTAGATTTTAGATTATTTTGTTTACTTGATATGGCAGGAACACGTAGCTTTATTCTATAATGAAGCAAGGAGTGAACATCAGATTAATAGTTTGGGTGTTTTTTACTATTATGTCTAGTGTTTCCAGTTTTCATAGTTTTTGTTTCAATTGCTTTAAGTTGTTAAGAGGCTTTTTGGTGAGAAAGACGTTTATGGTTTTTATTTTTAATTAAATACAGGGAAAGACAAATAACTGCACAATAAAATGATTCAGGAATAAAATGCAAAAACCATGACAACTCTAGTTTCTTTAACGTATTCTCCTTCATATCTTCCTCACATCCTATCTCCATCCCTCATTTCTTCCTCGCAGCGCACCTCCCTCCCTCCTTTCACCATTAGGTTTTCCCACTATCTCTTTAACCTAGCAAGGAAGAGAAAGACTAAAAACGAAAATCATAAGCATTATCAAGCAGGCCCCAAAGTTATCAATTCAATATTCTATTTAGATTCTACTTTAAAATTTTAAAATGAGAAGAAAGTCCTTACATGTATATACTATTTGCCGATGCATGAGCACGGACTAGTAAATTTTGAAGGGGAGGGGTTGACTCAACCTAAGTGCTATGGGATTTAAAAATTCATATGTTTGATATCTGCAGGCAGGGCAAACCATACATGTCGGTGGTTTAGTGAGACTAGACCTTATTCAAGCTTCTGTGGAAACAATTTATTTAACTGTTTGGGCTTCGCCAAATATTTCTTTACATATGGGGAAGATAGAAAATGCTGATGAGACATGGAGGAAACATGGTGGTGTTAGGTTGCAGGTAGTTCTTTATCCCAGTTAGATACATCTTCGCCATTATTATGCATTTTATAGCATAGCTAGCTCAATGCAATTTAATTTTGGATCTAAAAACTCATAAGGATATTATAGTCCTGACATATGCAGGTAATATAAAATGATTGTTACTGAAATCTCATCTAGAAAATTGTCTTTTATAGCACCAATGGATTCATCATTTGAAACTTAGTAAGCAGTAAGAACTTAGTCATTAACACAGAAAAGGCCCACCAAATGTTTGACCGGATTCTTTGGAATCTGTGAGGGGGTGTAGCTTTATAGTGCTCTGAATCCACTGAAGATTCCAGCTTACCCTATAGTCACGAAGGACGAAACCTCTCCTAGAATATGTAATGTTGACAATGAATCTGATTGATTTGTTGGAAATTTTCCACTGCTTTGCAATTTAAGACAAAATGGGCTCCTCAAGCATACTGATGCATCACCAAACAGAAGTACAATAGGAAATATTATAGAAAAGTTAGATGCTCAAACATAACGAAGAGACAATAAGTCTATAGGTGGGATCCTCAAGCTCCAGCATACTTTTCATCCAGCACAACCATATTTTGTGTCCAGGACTAGTCTATAAGTGAACCTAAATGCTCAAACATAACGAAGAGAAAATGTTTTCAGTTGTCTGCCTGACTGTTTTGAAGTAGCGTTGAGATTGCAGCATAATTTGGAGCAGAAGAGACCTGCAATACCTATTTGCAGTTTGTTTTGAAATGGTTTTTCTTGTAACATAGTATCATTTTTATGATCTACTGTAGCAAATGTTGTCTTGAAAGGTTCTTGTGTCTGCATTTGTGACATGCTTTGCACTAAAGTAAGCTATGTTAATGTTTGATTAGTCTTCAAACTCAAAGGCACTTTACTATCATGGAAAGGTCAAATGAACGGTAGCATCCTTGGCATCCTTCCAATTGATTGATAATCATTATTATATATGTAATTTTTTTGGTTACTCAAATTGATAACCATCAATTGAAGGACACCGTTAGTACTATGTTCAATTGCCCCCAATCTTCATTAATTAGTTTCTTTTCCCCTTTGAATATTTCAAGAAATAACATGAAGGGGCTCCTTTGGTTAAGTGTACTTTTTACTGACCGTACACGGCTTATACTTTTGCAGCCTCCAATTGGTGCCGACCGTGCTTTTGAGATGGGCACATGGGAAGAGAGGGAAATCAAAGTGTCCGGAGCAAGTTGGGATGTAAATAGCGTTGATATTGCAATAGCTGGTTTAGGTTGGTTTTCTATAGGTCTCAAAGGGGAAGCAACCTTGGCATTGTGGGCATATGATGGCATTGAAATCACTTTGAGAGAACCACTAGTTCTTGATCGAGCACGATCTCTTGAGAGACCTGGGTTTTGGCTACCGAAGGCAATATCCGAGGCCATTGGAAACCAAAGCAAACTTGAAGCTCAAAGGAAAAAGCTCGAAATGGAGAGTACAGATTTCCTTTCAGAGGCGTCCATTTGAAGAGAAGATAAGCATGCTTGCTCTGCATCATTTGCCGCTGGAAACATGGTCAATCTTGTAGCTCTGAGAAGCGAGTCGCAGTTTAAAGGAACAGTTCCTCTAGTTTAATCGAAGGAAAAATGATTGTATGCTGACATTGTTTTGAGTAAACCTTAGCGTTAAGTATGTTGGTGGGATTATATAAATCATGAATACTGTTTCCTGGTTTAGGATTTTTATTTTTTTATTTTTTTTTTATTTATTTTTTTTTTAATTTTTGCCAAAGAAGAACTCATTGATAACAATTAAGAGGATACAACCATGTCATCGTTTACAATTAATTCCAGCCAGAAGGGAACCTCTTCAATCCAAGTTACCATAGTATTACAATTAAGAGCATGCTTTGCTAGAAAATGAGCTACTTGGTTACCCCTTCTTGGACTAAAAGAGATAATAACATCTTCAAAGTGTTGCAGACTCCTCTTAATATCATCAATAAGATGCCCATCTTATGCCCATGACTCTTCCTCGTCCTTCTTTACATCATTTACCACCCCTTGTGAATCAGATTCAATTAAAATGGAAGAAAAACCAGCATCCCGAGCAAATTTCATCTCGAAAAGAAACGTCATGATCTCCGCATGTTTAGATGAGGTGGCACTGGCAAGAGGAAGGGCCATAGCCACCATCACTTCCCCTTTGTCATTTCTAACAACAGTGTCAATTCCACCCACACCTGTTTCGGGAATAAAAGCAGGATCAACATTCAGTTTATATTTACCAGCTGGAGGAGGAGACCATTTGGTTGCTTCTCTACAATTAAATTAGGTTCCCCTTTTACAAGACTTCCATATTCACCAGCCAAGTGATGAGCTCTGTTAAAAATCACATCTTGTGCACAAGAACGACCTTCAATAACAGCTTTATTTCTGTTTTGCCATAAACTCCAGCAGATATATAAAAACAATCGCATTTCATACTTCGAAAGATACATAGTGGCAATTTCAAACAAATCCCCATAGTTGGAAAAGTTTAGCCCTGTGAAAACCTCCCTGAACAACACTTTTTTCCAAACTTTTTGGGCATTAGGATAACTCCACAAAGCATGAATTACACTCTCAGAATTCACATTACATATGGGGCAAGAGTCCTCAGAAATTATTTTCCTTTTCAACAGATTAGATCTGCAAGGAAAATAATTCTTAATAGCTCTCCAATTAAAATATAAGATTTTTTGTGGTACCTCTTGGGACCAAACTTTCCTCCAGAAAGCATTTTGAACTCTTGGTTCCGAAGAAGATCCAACAGCCCCATTGCAATCCTTTTTCTTTGACATCTTCAGCATATATCCACTTTTCACATAATAAATTCCATTAGTAGTATAATGCCACATCCATCGATCTTTGTGATAATTAACACTCAAAGGGATAAATGTAATAGTCTTAACGTCTTCCTCATGAAAACACAAATTTAGTAAATCAACATTCCAATTCCCAATAGGAAAAATAAAATCACTTACTTTAGTTTCTTCTGAGATGATTGGTTGAAGGGGGTGCAAATTATACTGAATCATTCTTTTAAGCCAAGATTTTAGATGACCTAAGGAAGTTGGCGATGACTGAATTGCTTCTTTTAGGATAAGATTTTCCCAAACTAATGTAGAAGGGGAATATGATTGGTGTTTCTTATTTTTATTTTTTTTAATTTGAGAGAAATTAAATTAAACGTAGCACAATTTGTTGAGGGATGAAAACAAAATTTGATGAAAAAAATTTATTTGGTGGAGCATGATGAACAAATTATGGGTCTAATTACAGAATTAAAATGCTTAATTAAACTGAAAAAATGCTAGTAAAAACCGTTGTCCAAAAACCCATTAGCGGGAAACTCCTAAACATGTTAAAACTTAAAAGTTGCTCAAGCTTGCTAAATAAGCTTAACAATTGCCAAAACTTAAATATGATACACATCAAGAAATATAAAATTTTCTCTTTTTACTTCTGCTGTTAAACTTTTTTTTTTTTTTTTTTTACAAGTTTCGTACCCAAAGGGTATTTTTGGTAAACTGAACAGAAAGCGCATCGGAATGAACAAGGATGGAAGCAAGCAAGTGTTTCAACCTTGCTCTATACAGAAAAATTACAGAGAGCGGAAAAACTACAAATTACTTAGGTTTTGCCATTGGCTAAACTACGAAAGAAGCCACTACAAGCTAGCTGCTTTCAACGGGGCTGCTGGATGAAGCGGGGGCTGCATTTCGGGCTCACATGCTTGGCAGGCTTCTCAGCATACCTCCTTGGCTCCACTGGGGAACGTTTGTCTTCCAGTGATTTCAAATTCTTCAAGACCGCAGTACTTGTTTCCAACCCTGTTGTTCCAAAAGAAAATTTGAGTCCAACAGTCTAACAGCATTTCGGAAACTGCATCAAATTTTTACATCCCAATTGCCAATAATCTACATTCTCTTGGAGTAGTTGTTCATACCATTTTTACTTTCAGTCTGAGACAATTGAAGGAACTCCTCAAACTGCGCTTCTAAACTGGAGAAGTCCTCACCAGCATCGAGATCAAAGGTCTCTGGAAGCAAATCTGCAACATTGTCAACGTCACCCTGGGCATTATCATAAAAGCCATCCTCACCCTGTTGACTGAGCCAGTAGTCGTGGTACCATGTGGAAGTGGTAACCAGTTGCCACCATTCAGGGGAGAAATCCTCCACCTGCTTAAGAGCAGCTGGGATAAAGAGTGGGGCATTCGGGTTCAACGTTGATCTTCCTGAAACCAGTGCCATCTTTGGCCACAGCGCAATTCAACTGCAAAGGGAAAATGCAGTAAATGAGATACTAAATCTTCTCTTAGGCTTCGCATTTCCATGTTCCATACAAGTACATGTCAAATTGAAGACAGCAAATGCAATTCATAAGATCAACCTGTTTCTGGGCAATGCACTTGTTTGCATACTCAATTATTAAAAATCTCCAACACCACCATGGTTTAAATCCAGATCAGCCTTGCGAAACTGATGGCTTAAACCATTATGGTGTCCCTTTGAAAATCATTAGAATTGTTGATTTTATATAAATCTAATATATTTCCCACCAAAAGTTTTGAAAATCTAGAAACACTGACTAGAATCTAAACATTTCTATATCAAATGGATAATTACATAAACCAAAAAGCTCATCCAATTACAAATTTTTTTTTAAAATATTTAATCTTTAAAATTAAATACGAAAAAGTTCTCCAAAGATCATAGTCATCAAAAGCTGTAGATCAAATAAATTAAAAAATCCGACTTTCAAATCTTCAATTTCCTTCACCAATTTTGTGCTTTCTGAACAACCAAACACAACCAGATCTACCAATCAGAAAAGGTAAAGACAAACCAAACCCTTATACAGCTAAATCATTCACTCAACAGCATCTTTTACATAATCACTTGAACCTTCTGGCCTTAATTTCGTTCCGCCACCAAAACCTAGTTTTCTATCGTTCAAGATTCCATGTTTCGTTTTCTCAGCAACCAAACACGAAGTAAAAGCATGTTCGTAAACCAAGAGATCCATTAATTAACAAAAAAGCAAGCGATAAAAGTTATCGAGAAGAAAACTGGAGAACTTGTTTTCATTACCTCTGCGAAGCTTTGAGCGAAGAAGAAGAAAATATCTGCGTGCGAAATTTGAGGTGAAGGGATTGACCCAAGAAATACGTGTGAGAGCGAGAGAGAGGGGGAGGGCGGTTTATATAGAGACGGAAATCCCAGCCTCTGTGGTTGGGAGTTACGAACCTAAGGTTCGGGTGTACCGAGCCAGCCCACTGGTTTGTACTGTACGGACTGCTGATTTTGGAGCCGCTACAACTGTTTTCAGCCGTTGATCGCCTGATTGTTGTCACACGGTAACTAGCTGTTGTTCATTGACTTTGACTGGATGGGTCAGGACTCAGGACCGATACGACCACGCCACTTTGCCACAAAATCCATCGTGCAAAATGTGAGCCCCATTTTTGTTTTGTTGCCTGCGCCAATACGGTATTCCAAATCATGTTTAGTACCAAGTTAATAAAATTTGAAGGTTTTCTACTCATGTTTTTTTTTTTTTTTTTTGGTTGAAGTACTCATTTACCATTTTAAACATGTCATTTTTGTTTAAAGTCGACCAATATCCCTCTTATATTCTTATGTTGAACATCAACGTTATATTTTATGTAAATTTTGTAAAAAAATATTACGTTTGAGACATGTGATCAATATAAATAGTCGTTAATGAGAGTATACAGATAAGTTTGTTCTTAAGAAGTGGATTATGCGCCTCACATGTGATCAATTTTGGCGCAGAATTAGACTAAATTGATGTCCAACATGATAGTTTATGCGCGTCATAAGAGGATAGGATGACATTGATTGAATTGAAAGAATCGAGACGAAAATTATGTGATTGAAATAGTACATGGATTACTCATCATTAAAAGGCAAATTAAAATATATCTTTAATTTAAATCATTAACTTTAGGAATTTCAAGTTGTTATTTAGATTAGGGGAGCGATAATTTAGTTTAGTGATATTTGGTTAATTTTGTTCTCATAGAAAATTATAAATTAATAATTTAAACTTGACTCAATAAGGAAAAACCAAATTTAGGGAACCATAATTTATGTAAAATGAAAACCAGAAATTTAGTTGGGTAAGAATTTTGTTCTGCTAAATTTATTGATTATTACATGGTACTTCAAATTGCCCTAAAAACATAAAATGATAAGAATTGAAGAGCCCATACCAAATCCTTTAGAGATGCTCTTACTTGTTTTCTCTTGTTTTTGTTTTTCTTATCAAAACAATTTGCAAATATGCCTATATTTTTAGTACCTCCATGTTTATTTTTTTCAAACAAACAAAACTGTACAAATAAGGGCCTTGAGGGATCTTTATAAAATACCTATCAAATTGCAGTCTATGTAAAACTTCTTCATGAAAATGACCTAGCCAAATATAAGGATTCGTATAAGTATGTCCATATTTTGCAAGGATATCACTCACTAATTTATTTCTCGATAAACATGACGCAAGGAAAAGTAATTAAAATTTTAAAGCAACTTCCAAATATCTTGAACAAATATACGAAGACTCCAACAAATAGGGAGTTGATGATTTAGCACTTGGATGAGAATTTTTCAACAATAGAAGTTTTTGGTTCTATTTTTCCATATGCTTGGAAATCTAAGGAAGATATTTGAAATCCATCGCTCACTTGAGCCTTGGGTCTTGATATTTTTCACCTTTTTTTTTTTTTGGGTCGAATTTTTGTGTGGAAATGATGATTTGAGTCTTGTTGGCCTGCATGTTTGATGTATCCTTTTGGCCCCTCGGCTGGCACAATGCCTTCATTGAGAAAGACAAAAGAGGTAAATCTCTCATGTGTCGGCGGTCCATCGTCATGGTTATCACAATCCAATCACAGCCGTTGGTACAAAATGGGGCCCAGGCAACGCAATCTTGAAGGGTCAAGATTACACCCTCTAACTCATCATCAAAAGCTCTAGAAACTTGTATTTTGAGTCGTAACACCCCCGATTATTGTATAATGACTTGTTTAATGACTTAAATTAATTAATAATTGAAATGCAGGAGTGGAAGTGGGACCCGTTCATGTGAGCCATGTTAGACTTTTCCAATACAAAGCACCTAATCGATGGCCAGGAGATATGCATATTTTATCAACGGCTGATATCATTTTGTGAAAGTGATGACGTGTCGTTTTTCTGGTGGGGTCAAGGCTCGTTCTGGTTTTCTCCGCTTCCAGATAATGCGCGTATGGCACATGGGGTGTGGGTTGTAAACTCGTAAGTCGGTTAGGTAAAGATAGCGGATATGATCATATGAGAATGACACAAGACATATCCTGCCAAGCAAAACGGTGTACACCTCAATCATGCCCTCCTCCCATCATTATCACTAATCTAATTATAAATTTAAGATGTCACCATAAATTATACTTGTTTAGTACTTTTATAATTGTTGTAGCAACTTCATTATGATTTGGCCTAATTACATAGTTGCAAAAAGTCGCTTTGGATTCTTGTGTTTATGGTGATTTATTTACTTATTTATTAGAAAGATGCTTCAGGTCTCAGGATACAACCAAACGAATATGATAATAAAACTTGAGAAGCATAAAAGTAACCTCATTAACACTTTACTTTAAAAAAACTTATGAGGGTAATGTCAAACAAAGTAGGACAAATATTCAGATATGCTCAGATTCACTCATATTATTATTCTTCTCAAATATGAAGATATTTATACAAGTACAAAGATGTGTTAGCCCTAAATAAAATAGGAAATATATCTAAATTATAATAGGAAGTAAATCTCTATTACAATAGGACTAAATAATAATTGGTAAGTAACTAAAATTCTAATGAAATAAGGAACCAAAATCCTAACTAAGTAAGTACTCGCCAACAGGTAATTCGATCAAGGGGAAAAAAAAAACCACAATTCTTCACTACCCATAAAAGCAATTAACATCCCCCTTCATTTCCTTTTTTAATAATGGCGCTAACCACGGCGGCGGTGCATCCTCTCTCATACGAAGAGCTTCCTCTAGTCAGTGACAGACCTAGGATCCAAACGTCGTAGGGTTGTAGGGTTATTTTTCTTATCTATTTTTTCTCTTCTAAATTTTATTCCTTTCTGGGACAAATATACTTTGAATGATTTCAATTTGTCATTTTTTTTTAATGTATGTTTTTTAGTGATTTCAATTTGTAAACCAAACTTATGCCAATTAAGCAAAAAACCACAACCACCTAATCAACAAATTAGCAAAAACTTCATCCAATTAATCAACCCAATACATGTAAATCATAAATTTCATCCAAGTAATTATAAATTTAATTTTCATTAAATTAAAAACAGCATACATCATCCTTATTTTGATATTAGGATTTAGAACTTACTTGAAATGAGAAATATCACAATAATAGTGGCGCCACAACATGTAGTGGACAACTCCGACGACAGTGGCAATACATCGACAGCACTACAGCAGGTGGGGATTGGGGAGCTTGGGTTTAGGGTTTGAAAAGAGAATAATATAAATTGGGAGATGGGGTTTAAGGGTTTTTGGGGTGGGCGGGAAGATTGGCTGGGTCGGGTGGGAGAGTGGAGGGATATGGAAGGTTTTTTTTAAATAAAAAAAAATTGCATGGGCAAAAACGACGTTGTTTTTGCCAAGGGTGCTTTAAAAACAAAAAAACAAAAACGTGCTGTGCTACTTCTTCTTCCTCATGCGTGCAACTTCCTCCCAAGCACAGCCAGCTCAGGTGGACCTCCAAGCCTATTTCCATGGCTTCCATGAGGTCATTTGACTCCAGTGACCCCACTGTGGGTCCGTCTTTGCATCTAGCATGACCAAAATTTAGCCAAAGCATGGGCTACACCATGCCTTGTCTGGGGTGATAAACGACTTTCAATACACTAATTCCTCCATTAATCGATGGATGTCAACTACATTGATCATTGACACATCCAAAAAATTTATCCAAATTTGTGACAAAGTAAGCACGTGTCCCTGACATAGAGAGTTATTTTAGACATAATTTTGGTCAAAATTTGAAGAAATATGACATAATTTGTAACATGCTCTATTGTGAAGGATTTAAAACTACATGGTAAATTAAACACAAGGTGTGGTGCAGTTGGCAAATTGTCACCTCCAACTGACGAGAAACATGGTGCTTCAGTTGCAGGGATTCGAAACCCGTTGAAAGCGCTTTGTAACCAGGGACAAGCTGAAACCGAGCAAAGATTAATCCCACCCTTCAGGTATGGGGACACCTTGTGATATTTACCCAAAAAAATACATGGTAAATCGATAAAACTGAAACAATAGGGACCAAAATGGTAAAACTACAAACTACAGTGCCTAGAAACAAGGATTATGTTGGGATTAATGTTCAACGTGTTCTATTCGCATTTGACAGAAATTAGGATTATGTTGGGATTGAACACACACAAAAATGGGAATAACAGTGACAAGATGGAATATGAAACCAAATAGGGGGGATAAAAAAATGCAATTTAGACTA
Source organism: Prunus dulcis (assembly GCF_902201215.1). Lineage (NCBI taxonomy): Eukaryota > Viridiplantae > Streptophyta > Magnoliopsida > Rosales > Rosaceae > Prunus > Prunus dulcis. Next base: position 7,263,139 of record NC_047656.1, on the reverse strand, counting down.
CAATAATTGGACGGAAAGCATGCTACGCGGTTCTTGCATTCTAATATGGAATCCGAATACTAAGCTTTGGCTAATCGAGTCTATTTTTTCCCCTCATATTCCTTCATAACATAAATATTGTTAATAATGGAATAAGCAAAGAATCATTTACTTGGAAAATTGAGAAACAACAAAACACTAATTCTGAATCTGATTAACAATGGAATAAGCAAACACCCGCTACAACACAAACCCAACTGATCCCAATTAGAACATTTATACAAAAGAAAACTATTCCGGCTAACAAGTTATCATCTCATACAACAAAATCCAAATAGATGGGAAGGAAGGCAAGCAAAACAAACCCTTCTCTCTCTTATACTTTCTCCTTCGCATATTAGTCATACGGAATTTGAATATATGCTGCATCACAAACGAAGGGGATATCTGCATACATGCCAGCAAGAGCACAGCGTATGGACTCCAACACTGTAAATAGGTAAGCAAATGCAACGGCTGTCCAGAAGTGCATCCCAACTTTACCCCAGTAGACAGCAAGTGGCATCCATCGGCTCACAGTCCCTATGACCTGCAAGGCAATCTCCAACAACATGCCCATCACCACATGAAATCTGAAGAAATGCGGCCATTCCTTTCTCCTCACTATTCCAAGATATGCAACAAAAAAGTATGCCATCAAGAACCAGCTGGGTAACCTCCCAATGGCCCCCAGGAAAGGGTAAGTAAGGAATTCAAAGTCTTCCAGGAAAGGGTGTAGATGATAGGCTGTCTCAGCATACATCCATGTCTCATGTAGGGGCATTAAATAGGGGAGGCATGCTAATGTTCTCCACCACCACTTTGGCTTCTTAGTCATTGGAGGGAACCGAAAACTGTATGGGACATCCTTGGATGCTCGAGGGGCCATACGAGTTCTGCATCGGCTTGGCAACAAAGGGATTGTACGTAACAGACTACCTTGATCCCCGCTTAAAAATGGGCTTGATACAGTACAATGGTGCAGAAGTGGCATAGCTAAAATGAAGATAACATTGAATGAAAACAAATACTAAGCTCACCCTATGGGTTGATAATGACATGAAAAAGTCTATTTGAGCTGATGTGTGTTTGTGTGAGTACATAATAGGTGGAGTTTTTGTGAAACACATCAACCAAGACTTACCGTCCTGATGAGCTCTCCATGAACTGACGCATGGAGAAGCCACCCCAGTTTGAAAACGAGGAATGCACGACAAGACAAAACCACCAGTATTTGATGGCTTACATACTCTGGAATTCACAGAACTACACCCAGCAGGCATGGCGCATCCATTTTGAATCATAGCCAAGTACCTGAGATTAAAGTAATTTCATAACTGGAAAACATAGAGATTAGGAACAAATGTTGCACGGGTTCAAGTTCAGGTTTGCCGATACGATATGGTACAATACATAAGTCAATTAACATAATATACATTAAAAAATAATAATTGAAATAGAAAACTAGGTTTTGAAGTTTTTGAACTTGACTATTGAATGACTGCTATTACTCTGTATTTTTTTAATGTATATTAACATGATATACATTAAAAAATAATGATCGAAATAGAAAATTGATGGTATTATTACGAACTCTTGCCAACATCCCCACACTACTCATTTCCTGTTCGAAAATATCGTTTTGATACAACAATTAATTCATCTAATCAACAAGAACCAATTCAATGACCACTGGTCTCTATAGTTTTCACTTTTCAGAAGCTATTTACAATTTACAAATACAGAGTAATAGCAGTCATTCAATAGTCAAGTTCAAAAACTTCAAAATCCAGTTGCGCTACCGATTCCTTGCTATTGAATATCAAAACACAACCAATATAAGCAAATCATCTTCCCATATATTCCCACCACACAAGTCTGTAATGTCAAAATCCAAAAAACTCATTTTTTGTTTCTTCTTTATAAGAACCCTAAATCCCTAAATAGGAAAGAAGCTGGAAAAAAATTCAATTGAAGGAAGAAGAAGATAAAGAAGAAAAGAAGAATTTCGAAGAAAATAGGAAGAATTTCGGAGAATTGTTTAGAAGAAGAAAAAAGAACTTACAAAGGTGGAAGTGGCAGCAGCGGCCACTGGCTGTGGCAGATGGTGAGGACTGAGCGGACAGGAGACGGGAGCGGCTGCAAATGGTAGGGAGGGAGGGACTTTGGGGTGACCTTTCTTTTATTTTTGTTTTGGTCTGAACGGGCTTGGATGCGGGTTGCTTAAGAGCATTGGGCTGAATGGGCTTGAATTTGGAGAGGGTATTGAGTGAAGTTTCTAGCTGCTGGTTTCCATTTGCCAGTGAAAAATAAATAAATAAATAAAATTACCAGTAAAGTTGTCAGCAATACATGAGTATTATGAAAGAGAAGATAAGTTAATTAAGAGAGAGAAAGTCATGCGAGAGAGATGAGATACTACTACATCATATTTACTTATTAGGAATGGGTATTAGAATAATTCTAATTCTTATTTCTCATGTGTTTACATATGGGTATTAGAATGATTCTAATTCATGACTTCTTATGCGTTTACTAATATATAATGAATAAAAAATTATGTGGATTTCAAATTAAAATGCTTAATCGAATACCCTTCAAATCCGGAATAGGATCAACTAAGGGGGAGTAGTTGATCCGATTCCTATTCCTTAATTATCCTATCTAAATTCCCCGATTTATCTTCCATTCCTGATAAGTAAACACATGCCATTTAATTTCTGGTTTGGTTTCCGTATCAGCTAAGTACTATCTTATTTTCTATTACACTTATAAGCCAACACATGTTTACATATACACATATCATATATTGAACAATTCCTACTTCTTCTATTTTTTTTTAAATAAAAATAATTGGAGTTTACAGACGTCTATTTATCATTTTATTTTATTTTTCCAAAACATATAGTCAATAATTTACTAATGAAGCCTGCCAAATTTAACCAAGTAATGTGAATTTTAAAAGAGTGTAAAAAGCTATTTTGGCTGTTCAGATTACATCTAAATGCTCATATTAGAATTTGTAAGGAGTAGTTTATTGAGATATTTAGTGATATACCCATTTCTAGCACTAATATTATAAATAAACCCTACACAATTGAATTTCTATAAACAAACCCAAAAAAAACCCAAAAAATGATAGCTAGCCTTATAGAATTTAATATTGATTATTAAATTACTTTGATGCCCTATTGAGTGCTTTGGGTATTTTTATGAGATTTTGGAGTTTGGCTTGTTTTAAGAAATTGATGGCAGTTTTGTAATTTATAAGAAGTTAAAAGTTTTTTTGTTATGTTGTAAATGGGTTTTGGGTGTGTTTCTAAAGTCCATTTTATATAGGGTATTTTTATAATTTGGGCCCCCATATTGGGTATAATAGTGAATCTCCCTAGTTTATTTTAATGAATCCGTGTTGGGCTCACAGCCCAACCGATCCACCTTGTCTTCCTAAGTTACTTTGGTCTCAAATTTTTGTATTTATTGTACCTATTCAATGCTTGCCATATTGGCTTCACAGTTTAGTTGCATATGAACTGAAGTTCCTTATCAAGTAAGGAGGCGCAGTTGCATCTTTCATTTCCGGAAAATTTTTTGGGGTGGACGAAATTTGCCCCTTTGTTGGTGCCTACCATGTGTTCGATTAAATGTCTGAGAGAGACTTTGTAATATTCAATTTGATTTATGCTTCACATAAACTTGTTGTCTCCCAAAATTTCCTTAATGTTGTATCTCTATTTAATATATATCCATGGGCTTTAATCCCTTTCTTTGTCATATGTTCTTTCTTAGTTTCTCAACTTATAATTTAATTTTGTTTTATGCAAATTTCACATTTATTTATTCAAGGTTTCTCTCTTCAATGTCGACTAATGTAGATAGGTTCATAGACTCCTTGCACTTGGATTTCCCTCACATACTTTTAGCCTTTTAAATGTTGCCCCTTCCTAAAAAATTTTTGAATCCGCAAGTGTATATACTCATATGCACATGCAATAATTGATTCAAAACAATATTGTAAACTTTATCCAACAACAATATTGTAAACTTTATCCAGAGCATATCCATACTATTACCCCCTTTATTTCACTGGCAAAGTTCTTAAACAAGTACATAAAGTATGGTGATCACAACATATAAACTTGTGACTGCTATTGTCAAACGTACTCATACACTGTGGGGCTGACTTCCTCGATTTCGGATTGTAGAAAATTTAACTTTCCCTCTTCAAACTAATTTTTTCTTACTTACAACCTATCCTTTTATTTTTTCTGACAAAAATTCGATGACTGGAATCTAACTATGTAAATTACCTTATCAAGCTTAACCTGTTAAATGTTAAATTTTTAATTTTTTAAACGTTTTGATTGCCTCACTTTACTGTTTTGTTTTTTGTTTTCAACTAATTATTTGCAAATATCGCACATTAATAGTGTTAGGCCCTGTTTGAGATTGCTTTTTTTGACCAAAAACTTGCTTCACTTTAAAGTTAAGCAGTTTAAGGTGTTTGGTAAAAATAACATATCCTGATTATTTTAAAAGCAATGGCCTTTTGGCAGCAGCTTTTAAAAGCAGGCTCTAGGTTACTTTTCAAAGCTGCTTTCAAAAGAAGCAGAGATGAATTTTTAATGAATTTTTTTAATTCCCTAAATACCTTAATTCATTTTAAAAAATGACACCACCTCCACTTCCACATCCAACTCCATCACTTGCACCACCACATTCACTACCTCCACCACCACCGCCGCCACCACCACCACCACATCCTTCTCCTCCTCATCATCCGCCACCACCACCACAACCACCACCTCCTCCACCACCTTCACCACCTTCACCACCACCACCTCCACCACCTCCTCCACCTCCACCTCCACCTCCATCACCACCAGCACTACCACCACAACCACCTCCTCCTCCAAAACCTCCACATCCACTACCACCTCCACAACCAACACCACAACCACCACCATGCTGCCACTACCACCATCACCACCACCTCCACAATCGCCATCCCCACCACCACTAACTCCACTCCATCACTACCACTACCACCACATGATCAGTACATAACACTTTTAACATCATGTCTATTTTAGTCATTATTCACAGTTACAACAATTTTATATTAAAATTTACCAAACAGTTTTGACACTGTTTTTTGTACTAACAGCACTTTAAAAATATTGTTTACCAAACATGGAGCTGCTTTACTTTACAGCTAATTATTTTCAAAGCACAGCAGAAACAACTTTTTTTAAAAGTGACAGCAATCTCAAACTGCGCCTTAGTGTTCCAACTTTGCAATCACATTAATTAAAATTAGTAGATGAGGTAGACAATCACATTAATTTAAATTATTTGTACTTTTTAAATTATTTTATATTATTTATTAATAATAAAAAAAGATCTCCTTCCTTCCACCACCATCTCCTCTCACCTTCTCTACTGGCACTCCACCTACACTATCCATGGACGCTCCACTATCCCTCCTTTTGTTATTGGCGAGTGTGTTTTTTTTTTTCGTATCAATTTCTTTTCTCTTGTCAAATCCATATTTTTTTTTTGTGAAGCTTCATACTTGCAGATTCAAATTTTCAGAGAGAAAAAAAAAATAAAAACAGCATGTAAAGAAAACAATAAACAATGGCTACAAGTCTGCAATGGTGGAGAACAAACCGATCCAAGGCCCAAGGCAACTGGGAAGCCACAATGTAACACCTGGCAACATTTTTTGGTTTTTTTCGTGTGCTGCCTTCGATTCTTGCCTAAGCAACGACAATGATTCACGAGACCAAACAACATAACCAACCAGCCAACTGCTCATCATCTCAACACCATCTCTCTCTCTCTCTCTCTCTCTCTCTCTCTCAAGAATACAGAAAAGAAAATTGAAGCAAATACAAAATTGGTCACGGGCATTGAGTTGAGAAAGAGAGCAAAAGAAAGGGCTCTTCCACTGGCAATGGTTTCCCTATGAGGACAGACAGCAGATAGGTGATTGTATGGTTCCCAAGCTCTATAAAACATTATAATTTTTGTGCTTTAGTAGTACATTTGTTGGGCATTAGAAACCCAACAGTAACAGGGTCATGTGAATGTACATGTGTCTTGTGGGAGGTGGTATGCGATCGCTTTCACATTACCATTATTTCACATGCAAGAGAATCGAAAGAAGGAATATATACCAATCCCTATATCCTATCCCAATTCAGGTCATGTCAATTTTCATCTTCCTTTACTTGGATTGTATTGTTTAGACGCCGAATTTTTTTTTCCTTTATACAAATGATATTGGAGAAGGGGGATTTGAACACAGGATCTCAGGTGCAAGAATAACTGTTCTTAATCACTTGAGCTACAAACACTTTGCTATTATAAATAACGAGAAAGTGTTTGATTGATTCAAATTTAGGTTCATTTTAAACTTTGTTTTTTAATACTAGCATATACTAGCAAAATAGTGACATCCATAATGCTATAATTGTTGCTTGCAAATATGGTTCTCAACTTCTCATCACATGTGACTAGGTCATAAATTCAAAGACAATTTATTTTGTCTTTTCGCGTCCATAGTTGCTGCTACCTCTGCCACAGTATTTAGTAACTACATGGTGAAAACAACAAAATTCTGTAGTTTGGGCCAAACTACGAGGACAAAAATGTGATTTGGTCCCTAGACTAACTTACATGGCATGGCAGTATGTCACACCATGCATATACCTTTCAATGTTTACATCCATAGAATTCTCTAGCTAAATCTATCAGTTAGAGAGATGCAAATTTAACAATCCTGTATATAAATAGTCCTATTTAGTCCTAACACCACACTTCAGGAAAACACATAACTCTCTCTCTCTCTCTCTCTCTCTCTTTCTCAATTTGCTTCTTGAGTCATTATAGCCAGCACTTCTCTTTTCTGATATATACAGTAGGCAATGATGGCAATGGAAAGGACTTTAAGGATTGTGATGCTCTGCCTTGTTATGCTTCATTTCTTAATAGTAGAGAACCATGTAAGCAATCAATTAATCTTTGCTCTCTCTCTCTCTCTCTGTGTGCCACCCTCTCCCTTATATACATGTTCATTTTCATCTGTAAATATTATGCATGCCTGCATTCCTAATCACCCTATGAAAATTCAAGTCTCTCATTGAACTGTTGAACTATTTGCATGTTGTACTTTGAAGCAGAGATATACAATTGCAGTAGGATTATTTAAAAGCAAAATTAAAACAAGAAGATTGTGTTAATCAATGGTTTTATTGAGTGCATGCAAGTCTATCCCATCAGAACTTAAACATTCTGAAATTTCTCCCCACCTCTATCTGATTTATTCATTTGCAAATTTCGTAAAAATTTATGTTGCAGGCTACTATCACCACTGAGGCTCCAGCACCACAGCCCCAAGGCAGTAACAACCAAACGATGGTAAATTATATATCTACTGCCATTTTCTGCTTCAATTTTTGATATGTTTTTGTCAGATATTTAATTTAATTACCTCTTTTTTCTTGAAAAATTCAGAGTGGAATCACTGAAGGCAGCCTTCAACCTCAAGGTAAAGATCCTAATCAGCCATATAATTTTTTTTTATAAATAAATTGTTTTATTTAACCAAAAAGGTAAAAACGAAAAGAAAAGGTTGATAGAAGTTTAACATGATACTGTACAGAGTGTGGTCCGCGTTGCTCTACAAGATGCTCAAACACACAATACAAGAAGCCATGTTTGTTTTTCTGTCAAAAGTGCTGCGCTAAGTGCTTGTGCGTGCCTCCAGGCACCTACGGGAACAAGCAGTTCTGTCCTTGCTATAACAACTGGAAGACCAAGAGAGGAGGCCCCAAATGCCCTTGAGCTAGCTCACTCCTTGTACATATAATTATGTTTTATTCCTATTTTTCTTTTACTTAATAATTCAACTTAATTGTATTTCTTTATATGTTTTTGAATTTGTTGTTTGTAGATATATTAATAAAAATTCCTTTTCGTTTGGCTAAAACACCTCTAGGTGGATTCTAGCATCTAATTAACCTCGACACTGTCTCCCACCACAGGGTGAATTCTTAAGACATTTACTAGATACTTTGATTACCAAATTGGTGATGCCTATAATAATTTTTTTTTTCTAATTATTATTATTTTTTTGTGTGGGATGTTTTAGCGCCCTTCAATTTTTATTTATTTTTAATAACTAATGTCTGTTACAATTTTTTTTAGTGGGATTTTTAACATGATACATTAACAACTTAGATTTAACTGATGTCATAACTATAATTAAACATCAAGTTATAACATGAAATTTTTGTTTTTACTTCTTAAGACATCGGAAAATTTATCATTAGTGAAGTGGTTCTTTCGGAAAGGCATCACAAATATGAAGAAAACAATGCTCATAACAGTTTGACACTACAAATGTGTAAAAAAAACCGATGCTAAATATATTAAAGACATCGGAATGAATACAGGATTGAAGCGATTCTCCTTAAAAGGCATTGATACTTTATATAAAGTGATGCTTATGAGGAAAATACACTAATGTTTAAGAAAACTTGATGTGAAAATTGTTACACACATCGGAAAATAAAACGTAAGTGAAGTAGTTATCATAAAAGGCATCGTCAAAGACATCGGAAGTCAACATAATTTGGAAGAAAGTCAACAACTGAAGCTAATTAAGGCATCACTTTGGTTGAAGAAACCAATGTTGTTTTTGTAAAAGACATCAGTTTTTCCCCGATGCTTTTTACACCCCCTTTAGCATCACTTTACGAGGCATCGGTCTGTAATAGTAAAGGCATCGATTTTTCCCCGATGTCTATTAACGTTTTTTTGGTAGTGTGTTGCATGCCATACTTGATCAAGAAAAGTCTCAATAAGACATTCATTGTTGTGCCACAAATTTTTTTGTTCCCTTCAGTTTCTCGAGAGATTGAAGTAAATATTATAGTAAGATCTCTTGAATTCAAAATATAAAGGTTACTTTGGTCCATATAATTTGGGGCCAAAAAAAGCCCAAATCATATTTTTTTAGCAAAACAAAGCCCAATTCGATTTCCTTTCAGCCAAAACCCTTTTTTTGTTGTCAAATTGCCAAAACCTATTAAATTCTTATGAACAAGCCCAAAACACTTTTTACTTGTCTTTCAAAACCTGAAATTATGTACATTCAAGCTATAAAAATCCATCATTCCAATCTAAGTTTCTAGACTAAATAAATCTCACACACACATTCAACCAACCAACCAAGGAAAGGAAATATAATCTCTTACAAACCATTACAAAAAATAATACACCAACCAAATTAAACTTATGACATTAAAGATTACAACCCATCACAAAAATACACATAGAGATAATATCCTTGCAAAAAAATATGCTGCATCCATTCTTCCAAAAGCCTTCACAAAGCAACCTACACAACACTTAAAAGAATTAACACAAAGTTTCACCATCAACAAATCATAATTAAAATAAGATGCAATAAAAATCCCTTCCAACATATCTTAATCACACTAAGAAGGGAGAGTCTTATTCAAATTTGTCATGGATGTTTTACTCCCCATTTCTACAAAATATAATAAAATAAATCAAACCAATTTCAGTCTTATTCAAATTTATCACATTACAAACAAATTTTTCATATCCACAGATGCAAGAAACAGATTTAAACAGATTACAAATTATAGAATACAAAAACAGATTATAAAAACAGATTACAAAAACAGATATTGAATTAATGACAAAACTTACTGAAGAAGAGTTCACCGAAAAAATAAAGAGGAGCAAGAAAATCTTAGACCAAATCTAGAACAAATCTTAAAATCGCTAATACAATCAAGCAGCACCTTAGACTAGTATAACATCATCAACTAATTCTCATGTTTTGAGTCTCTTTGAATCCAGTCGGATTGCAGGGCAAAAAACTTGACCAACAACATTTGAAATTTTTTTCTTTTCAAGTCTGAAACGAATCCATCACACAAATCCATTAAAATTCAAATAATTCACAGGCGAATCGAAAGGGGGCGGGTGTCATCCAAAAAAACACAAACTATCCTAAACCAAATTACATTACTACAACAACCAGAAGCAACCATCTGCGTTAAACAGTCAAAAAGCCAATGATCAAGTTGAGAAAGTATCAGAGCAACAAGAAAATTAGTTTTCAAAATTCCAAAATCTTAAACTTTGGGTCTCAGCCTCTCAGAGGAACCAAGACTTGGAGTCAACAGGACCAAACATACCAATTGACGACGACTGACTCATGCTAACATGAAAACAAAGTTTCATCTTTCTCTTTACTCAACCTTTCATTTCCTCATTAACAAGAAAACAGTTTGATATATGATTCAAAACTAGGAAGAACATCAGAAAGAGATAAAAGAAAAGAGAAAGCGTGCCACGAACAGGAGAAGAATATCCCAGGAGAGTTCTCCAACTTCAAATTAAAAACTATTGTACAACTCCCTAAACATGTATCCTATCCAAGAACCAAACTTAAACACAGTCAAAACAGAATTTTCTATCCAAAAACCAGATTTCAACACATATTCTATCCAAAAACCAGATTTCAACAGAGTCAAAATAGAGTATTCCTATCCATAAATAGACTAAAACAGATACAATCCAATTACCAGATTTAATCACTCCTAAATATTACTTTCCTATCCATAAATGGATTAAAACATATATATTATCCAAACAACCAGATTTAAACTGTGAAAACAGACTTTCATATCCATAAACAGATTACAACATGTATATTATCCAAAAAAACAGATTTAAAAAAAGTCAAAACAGATTTAAAACACACACAGAATCAATAAAACAGATTACAGATTACAGCAGCAGATTACATATTACATATCAAAACAGAACAGATTACAGATTACATATGTCACAAATCTGTTATAGGTATATATCATTCTGATATATACAATTTGGTTGTCAATTTTACTAGATTAAATTTAAACCTTGATAATGTGGGAATGGAGCTCAGTGGAAGGAGAAGTCGTTTTGTAAGAATGAGCTTGTCCACTGCCCAAAACACGTCCAGTGTTTCATCTCATCATCGCAAACCACAACCCAACAAATCAAGATTTGCACGCTTTAAACCAAACCAAAACTACTGTGAAAATTTGAAGGAAAAATAATTACAATTTGAGCCTCAGTGTGTGTAACAATCAGATCATTCACCCTAAGGTCTCACTGAAATCCGCTAAGATATTTAAAAATTATCATCATAAGCTCCATACTGCCATATAAACCCTACCAAACAAGAACAATTTTACAGCAAAAAAAAAAGCCAATAAATTTGAGAAAATTTTTATGGGTTTTGCCAGACAAGAGAAAACAGATTAAGAGTGCTCAGACAGCCAAGGGTTTGTAATCAAACTTTTGGGAGAAGAACCCAGATCATAAACTCTAGTCCACAAATAGCCTCATCACCGCACACTTCTGATTTAACAGAAAACACTTCCCATTGCTCCCATAGCATATAACATTCTCATATAGGTATAAATTTCAAAGCAAACAAAAAATAAAAATAAAAACCCTACAATGCACAGACGAGAGAATTTACCTTCGGCAATGGAGGTGGTTGTGGCGGCTCTTGATCGGGTTTGTGTTGTGTGTGCCTGAAACAGAGAGGGGTGATGTGGGTTAGGCTGAGGTCGACTTGAGAGAGAGAGAGAGAGAGAGAGAGAGAGAGAGAGAAGGGATGATACCTAGGCCTGGGCGGGAGATCGTGAAATCGATGAGGAAGCGGCACAGGCACAGCCGCAGCAGAGGTGCAGCTCTGGATTGAAGATTTGAGCAGCCACAGCACAGGCACAGCCGTTAGGTCAAAATAGAAGAAGAAATGAAAAACAGAAGGGAAGAGAAGAGAGAGAGACTCTGTCTCGTGCGAGAGAGAGGGGATACGGAAGGAAAAGAAAAAAAAAAAATCCGCTGCAACATGTCTCACATGCACCTATTTGTTGGCCAATCAAACGACGCCACGTGTTAACGTAGATATATATTTAAATATTGTCCGGTTCGGTTCAGGTCCACCGGTTCTGAAAATTTTGGAACCGAAGGCCGAACCGTGAACCTTCGGTTCGGTTCAGGTCCACAGTTGACTTTTTCGGTTTAGTCAAAAAACCTCCTTTTTCGGTTTGGTTTGGTTTGGTTCGGTTGGTTTGATCGGTTTATCGGTTTTTATGCCCACCCCTAGTAGCATTCTCACCATTGTCGGTTTGGTTACCGAATTGAACCCACCCCCTAGTAAAAAAAAAACTCTCATTTCGGTCAACTCTCCATTACCTTTCTACATCCCAAAAAAAGACTTTAATTAAATTTCGCAACTCCATAAGCTACAGTTCATATTTATGTGACATGTAAAGTGTAAAATTTGGATTTGATTAATTAGATGGTAATTTGACAGTTTGTCCATTTGCTCCCTCAAACGCTCCTTTTATTGCATTCTGACTTTGGCATCCAAGATGGTTGGTTGGTATCACACCATTACCTCTTTGATGATCAGTCCCGATCTCTTAGACCACAAGAGTCCAAGAGATTGTGGTCACCTACCGTTGGATATTAATCAAATGGTTCAAAATGATATATATAAATGTAATATAACATAAATGATTATTACCCGATTCAAGTCATAAATGAGTGAACCGTTGAATTTACATCCAACAGTGAGTGACCATAAATCTCTTAGACTACAAGGGTCCAAGAGATCAGAACTGGTTTGATGACTCAACTCGTTCTATCCCATGTGCAGATAATTTTGACGGAAAAGAGAAGACCACTCTTTCAATTCGGAACCAAAAGAAGTTTGACTTTGACCCGATCAAAGTCCTTAGTTCATCATCTGAAATCAAATGTCATTAGAAAGTAAACAATTGTAGGGTCCAACATATAAAAAACTATTTAAAAAATATTTGACATTTGATTATTTTCTACATTTGACATTTGATAATGAAACTGAAACCTTTCATTATTCTTTTTAAAGAACGAAAGGAGTATTGCAAATTATAATCCTTAATTTAATAATTCAAAGTTCATTAAAAAAAAATTGAAAATTTGAAGTTACAGCTTAAGTGTATTTTATTATTTCAATAGAAGATAGAGAACCTATCAAACAGAGGATTATACATCAATAACAATCTTTGAACATACAAACGCATAAACACGAGCACGAAGGCAATTCATTATCATCTATCTTCAGTAGTCTGTGAAGGCTCTTCGGTTGTATGAGCCCCCTTCTTTGAGTACCTTGTAGTGATGGAGGGTGTTGTTAATTTGACCAACTCCATGGCTTGTGGGCTTTAAGGGCTTTTGAAGATTCTCCACTCCATGGCGATCTCTGTTAGAAGTTTGAAGAGGAAGAAGAAGTTGATCTTTGGGACTGGGACTGGTGCTGTCGAAGGCCATAGGCTTTGTGCGAGGGTAAAAGAAATCAGTAGGAAAGAAGTTGTAGTGCAGGCCAGCCATGGTTTGGTTGTGAGAAAAGGCCACAAATGCGACTTTTTAATGAATTTAATGTTTTGGTTATATGGTGAAGTTCGCAATTGTATCTTTTATTTATAGGGAGGGAGGATTTGTTATTTGGCTTGGATTGTTAATTTGTTATTTTCTGGGATTCCAATTAATGTCATTATGTAAATGCATTTTTATTTTATTTTATAAAAGTCGATAGAATTTTATTAGATCAATAGAATAAAGAGTACAAAGGACACATACTGTAAAGGGAGACATTCCAATAACAATATGACAACTATGGGTAAAACTTTCCCAGTGACCTGAGCCAGCTGAAAAGCTAAAACAATCCGTAGAGAATCAAACTTGAAAATAACTTTTCTAAACATCTTTCAACGGCCATAATTTCTCCGAATATAGTCTAATGACTTTAAAGACAAAAACTAGCCGCTAACCGGCATGACTCTCTTAGTTGCAACATCTTAAAGAGTAGCCTCGCAAGATGAGGTACAACCAAAGCCTGTCCAGATCTGCGATAATAGATCAACCAAAAAAAGAGTAGGTCGACATAGGTCCACCATAAGTTGAAAAACATCGAAGATTCGATGGGATCAGGGGGAAAACCCTTGAATCTGAAGCGTTCTTTATATTTTTTTAATTAAGAGTTTAAATCTTCTTGACTCTTAATAATTTTGTGAGATTGCTTATTCTATATATGTTCAAAATTTAAAACACTTATGTAATGCATTTTAAATTGGATAAGTGTGTAAACAATACTATTCATTTACATTAAGGTTCCATTTGGTTCACAAAAAGGATTTGATGGGAAATTATTTCTCATGTTATTTCTTAAGAGATGAGAAATGGAAGATTCATTTCCCATGTTTGGTAATGTTGGGAAAGTAACCCCGAAATACCACTTTATTTCCTTTTCCATGTTTGGTTGGTGCAGGAATGTGAAACAAAGTTTGTTTAATTTTTCAATTATATTCGTGCGAAATTAAATAATAAAAGAATGCATTTGATATTATATTGTAATTCTAAATTATTAATGGGGACAAATAGTCAAGAAAAGTGTGCATTTAATGTTCGCTTGTTTTTCCAAACTTTCCATGGGAAGGGAAAATGAAACCTAAGGGAGGAAGAGGGTTACATTCCCCCCTCCCCTATTTTTCCATGTGCCACACAACCATTTCCCACACCTGAACTTACCAAACATGGGAAAACAATTAATTTCCCAAACGGGCTTTAAGGATGCGTTTGGTTCAAGTTTTAGGAGCTTGAGAATTTCAAATTGCATTCCCATGTTTGGTAAATGCACTCTTGTGAATGAAATTATGAACTCATGGGTATGGGCTTCCCATGTAAGGGGGAATTTCATACCCTTGGTTCATCATTGGAAACTTTTTCCCCCCTACTTGGGAAAACATTTAATACAATTTGTTTTGGACTAACTTACCCATGTTATTATTTTTAAATACTATTTTTGACCTTTAAAAAACTATTCATATTAATAACTTAAGAGGGTTATTAATACTATTAAAAGCCATTGTTCTTCCCCCCTCTCCCCTCTTCTCTTCATTCTTTCACCTCTTCCCTCATTTTCAGAAACAAAGGGTTTTCCCTATTTGTCTTAGTTTTGTTATGATTTTCATCCAACCATTATAGGCGGCTGCGGCTCAGCGTCGGATCTTCACCTGCATTTCGGCGTCGGATCTCCACCACCATCTTTTTTGCAATTTCTTTATGTTTGGAATAAGTTGCAGAGACTCTTTGGGTTCTTTGTGTAGTTTTCACCTCTCCTTTTATGAGAGTTTTTCATCTCTCTTTTGTTAGAGCTTTTCATCTCTCCTTTGTGAGAGTTTTATTTGTATTGTTATGGCTTGATTTTTTCAAGCTTTATCTCTTTTTTATTATTCTAAGTTTGCAATCTTAGTTGGGATGCCTATGCCAGAGTTTCTTCGATCCTACCTGATCGTTAGTGGAGACACGCCATATTGTCTTAATTTTGATATTAGACCGCTCCGTTATTGTAATGGCCATTTTGTGGCTAGTTTGTATTGACCCTTTGTGGCTAGCGGCTTTTTTGGCTGAATTATGAATGCAATCATAGAATTTCTCAACCAAAAAAAAACAAAAAAACAAAAAAACAAAAAAACAAAAACAAAAACTTAAGAGTAATGCCACACTGAACACATTTTTATCCCACATTTCTATACCACATGATGTGGCATGTCCATATTATATGTCACATCAATTAAATCAATGAAGTGTATTTTAATTAAGACAATTAGAAAAACAAATACTGGAATAAATCATAAAAGAAAAGAAAATATTAAATAATTTTAATTGATGTGACTGTCCACCTCAACTACCACATAATATAGTATAAGGATGTGATATACAAATATGGTAAGAGTAGCATTATTCATAACTTAAAGCAAAAAATAGGCCTTATAACTCTTATATTCTAGACATAAACTCACCTATTTTTCAACTTATATGAAAAACCCAGAATTGAATATAAGTTAATAGTTGTCCTAGTATTATAAAATATTTACAAGCTATGCCATCTACCTTACTTGTCAAATCCATTATTTTTAGCATTTATATTGAATTGCTTTTAATTTGGGAACCTATTCTTAGAGATGTGCCTTTATGTTTTGAACGTGTTCTTTGTGCGTTTAAATACTTAATGTCTAAGATTTGAGCATAAAAAAAAGTCTCAACCAAAAATAAATTAATGAACCCATCAATATACATAAATAATATACCTTCTCTTAAAAAAAAAACAATGATAATATACCAAATAGAAATTAATTTGTTTTCCCTAAAATCAGGTAGTTTTTTGTTAGAAAATTATGGTGATACATGCCCAAAAAAAAAAAAAAAAAACACCTACATATCTAATACATGATAGGTAAATTGATATGTACATATTTATGTTAGAAAAAAATAGGCACATTAAATATATTTAAAAAGATAGGTGCATAATTCATAAACTGTAAAAACGATAGGTACATTACTTAGATATAGACATTAGATAGGTAAAAAGATATTGGTAAACTATTTACCTATATGCACCTATATTTTTCAGGTCCCCAATTTACCTAGAGTAAAGCATGTAAATTATTTTACCTATAATTCTTTCTGTTTTTCGCTAAGATTTACCTTTTTATATATATATACATTATGTAAGTGTATTTTTTATGTATATTAATTTACCTATATTTTTAAGTACAATGATTTACATATATTTGAAAATACAATTTAAAATAAAAATTTTTGAATTTAAAAGAACGGGTACATTAATCTATAAACAAAAGTTGAATTCTTGGCCAAAAAAAAAAAAAAGTTGAATTAAAAAGAATTGGTAAGAATTGATGGAATGAAAATTGAATATATTGCCAAAAAGATAAATCCCACGCCAAAAATAAGACAAAGAAACTATGAATTGTAGAACATTAAATGTCACCAATTTGACAAAAATAAACATTAAATTTCACCAAATGAGTTGAATAATAAAGTCAAGAGTATAATAAGAAATTAGCACAATAAATTGAGGAAAGGTAAACTGAAATGAAGGGTACTTTTGGAATCTAAAAAAATACAATAAATCAGTTTTTAAGTTTGATTTGGTAATTTACTAAGTTGGATCCTACTCATTGGGTTTTACTTATAGAAATCAGGGAATTATGTATAGAAAAATAAGATGATGGTTGTAGGTAAGGAAATTTTAATACTAAAAAGTCAAGGGTATTGTTGGAAAACTGAATAACTTTTCATTCCTAATACTGCACTAACCAAACATGGAAATATGAGAAAATGACATTTCCTACACATTTCTCAGCATCCCAAACATTGGAATTCTCCATCTCATAGGATTAGACTTGGAAAGTTTATTTCTAAAAAGTTCAATATGCAAATCAAACGAGGAGTGGAGCCTTAAAGTAATCAAATACTAAATTTTAGTTATTTCATTTCTCAATATCACTAGTATAAAAAAAAGTACTAAATTACTAAAATGCTAAATAGACTGTTCATATTAATAAAATTTGGAGAAAATTGGTCTCTTCAATGTTAATTTTAGTTATTCGATGATGCCCCTGTAAGTTGTTTGAGGGCCATGTTAGGTTTACCTTTTTTTAATAATTTAGATGAACAATTTTTTTTTTTTTTGAAGTATCAAAGATATTTTGGAAAAGGGTGATTTTATTTGAACCTATCAATCTTATTTTTTGACCCTACACTAACTTTAAACATGGATAATCAATTTTATCCCTATGTGTAATTATTGTCAAGGACAAAGAATATTTAAAATAAAAAATAAATTTTATCACTAGACCCAACATACGTTCCTACAACCCTAGTCAGACTTATTTATCAAATTATCATGTTCTTACAACCAGGTTTATGTACTTATATTGGTTAAAACCTACCTAGTATTTACTTATGAAGGATGTGAGTGAAGTTAGGGAGTCTTCGAATGAGGTACGAGTTAATTCATTTGGAGTTGTATGATGGTTGCTGCTTACGTTCAGTAGGCCAGTACCAAACACAATAGAAAAATTCAGTGGCGTTCCATTGAAAAATCCAAAGTATTTCGGTTGTATTTGATCGATAGTTAACTCAATATATAGTGGTGTTCCACCATAAAATTGAAGGAGTTTGGTTGCATATGACCAAATTTTACCTATTATTCAGGGGTGACCCATCGAAATATATTTGTTTTTTCAGTAACTTGTTATCAATCACAAATTTAATGCAAGTTATTTTGACCTTATTCCTATTGAAGGAACAAAAAAAAAGGTGACGTCGCTAGTGAAGGCAGCAATGTTGGAACATAATCTATAATGGACTATAATGATCAATTCACAACTTATGAGGTAATCATTTTTAGTATCGTTTTTTTTTTTTTTGGGTCTAAAATCATCTTTAGTATCATTAACGTGGCATTAAATTTTCAAATTTTAACTTCAAATAACGTGAATGTTATGTGTAGATATATATTTTTATAGTACTTTAATTAATGAAATCTTGTTTTGTAGGTTCATTTGCCTCCAGATTCATATTCCACCAATTTCTAGGATGTGGCATGAACAAAGTGACATACGCAATGTAACACATTTGTACTTAATGTACCAAATGCATGTGGATCAATTTAAACAACTTCCAAGAGTGGAGAATGAATCTACTACCGATAAGGTGGTCATTGATTGTGAAGAGAATATAGCCAATACGGATACGGTGGCCTCAATGACTAAAGAACATGTACCCACTACTGATACATTGGCCCTTGATACTGAAGAAGTTATAAATCTATGACAATTGAGATACATATGATTTCAGTTATTTATTTAGTTACCTTCAGTTCTTTCATTAAACATGTATGGCATAAATCATCTAACCTCGGTTTGTAGCTACTCAAATATTAAATAAACACCGAATAAATCATTATGATTCGGTGGAACAACACCGACAAACAATTCAAAATTCGGTAGAAAGCTACTGAAATCTTAAATAAATACCAAATGCATGATTCAGTGGAATAGCATCGACGAACAATTGAAAATTCGATAAGTAGCTACGAAATGCATCATTATCATTTGGTGGAACAATATCGAATAACAATTCACAATTCGGTATGTAGACATTGAAATCTTCAATAAGCACTTAATAAATATGCTGACAATTCAGTGTATTGTCGCAAAACTGATGGGGTTAGCCTTAGGGTTCATGTCCATCACAAAGTCATGGAGCGCATAAGAGATGGGGTTTTCTAAATAGGGGTTTTGTTGTTGTTGGAAAATTAGGGTTTGTGGTGGTGTGAATATAAAATGTATGTGATTGGTTTAGGTTAGTGAGGGTAATTTAGGAAGAAGTGATGGGTGTAGAGAATAAATTTAAATTTCACTAAAATTTTATGTGGGCATTGCTTAATTTTTATAATAGAAATGATTCTTGAAGAAGCGCCAATAAAATTTATGGTGGCAAAAAAAAAACGACGTACCTAATTAAACAACCGACGTCTATTTGAAACAGATTTCAGCAGTGTAAAATCAAAGCCAACAAAGAACGGCAGAAGTTATGAATCGACCGACGTAGAAAGTAAAGACGACGATTTCAATAAAAGCTGCCGTTTTTACTCAAAAAATAACACGACGAGGTTTTCGTATAAGACGCCGTATAATTACAAACAAATCCACGGCTTTAAAATACAAAATATCGCCGTATTAAATTAATTTACAACGACGGCAAATATAAATATATCGACGTCATTCTCGTATAGTTCTACGACGTTATCTTTAAATCGTACTATAAAATTTAACGTCGTATTTATTCATTTTATATGTCGTACATTTAATTTAAACCGTCGTCTTAATAAGAATTTTTGTTAACAATTTTTTTCTTTGATTTTCTTATCCTACGCCGGTAGATCTACTTAATGACAAGAATTGAAATAACCACGACGGTTTATATAGAAAACCGCCGACATAATCAGATTTTTCTGAGAACCCAAGGGTTAAAAAATCTTACCAGCAAAATCTATTTATAATTTCCTCGGGTTAGTAATATTGCGTCGTGTTAGTTTACAAATTCTAGAACATTAATTTCCCTCATTTTAAATTTCCTCGAGAAAGGAAAATCTATTTATCACGCTTTGTAATTGAAAACTAAAACTGAAAGAATTCGGGAAAAAAAACTATTTATAATTTAAAAATAAAATCCACGTCGGTTGTATTACACTTAACGACGTTTAACAAAATAATCTACGTCGGTAATTATAAATCTACCGCCATCTTACCTTAATATAGACGACGGTATAACAGAAAACCGTCGTTGTTTCAGTTTCTCTAACAATTTGGTCCTTTATCTTTATGCAGGACTTGTATAGTTCAAAGCATTGACAATGTCTTCATCATATCTCCCAGCAACTACTGATTCGATTGCTCATGCTTTAGAGGCCATTTCTATTCTTTATCGCATTCTTGAAACCCATCTTCTTCTTTCTGAAGCTCTACAGATAAAGGAAGAGGCTATCACAAATCTGACGGAAAGCAAGGAGTATTCAGAAGCACTAAGTGTCCTATCAGGCTTGATCAAGGAAGTGAGAAGGCTAGTTGACAAGCTTCTTCTTGTGGACATAGATTTGATGCGAGTAAGCTCAATTTCTTTTTGAGAAAGACATCCAAATTATTGTCTTTGAGATGTGAGAGACAGTGTCTCTGAGAGAGGAAGAACTTGGAACCCTAAATGTAAACCGAAAATGAATGAAAGCGACAAATTTATAGAATAAATTTTTAAAACCAACGGCGGTCCTTACAAAAAAAACCGCCGTTTAAATTGTAAAATCAACGTCGGTATGACCGACGTATATTACATAAATCCACGTCGGTAAATTAATAAAAACGACGTGTTAAATAATCTACCATGACGCAAGTTATTACTTATGTACTTTAATTTTTGAGTTTACTACGACGGTACCTACAACACTACTGTCGTATTTATTTACCACGCCCGAAGTTAAATGTACCGTCGTATTTTGTAATTTATACGTCGTAGTTATATGTAACCGCCGTATTATTTTTTTGAAATGGTTTTATATGTAAGCAACTTTTCGCCTACCTGACTTACACATGCACTGTTTCCAAACCCGATTAAAAATTTCAATCTCCCAGAGAAAATTTTTCGTCTTTTTTCCTTGTCAGAGCACTGTCAGAGTATCTCATCGTCTTCCTCTCGTCTTCTTCGTCGCCTCTGAACTTAAACATCGCGTCTTCCTCTTGCTTTCATTGCACGCAAAAGGTAAGCTTTCATTTTCACTATTTTGGTTACTGTTTTGCATGCTCATATGTTTTTTGTTTGAAAAATCTTTTTACCTTTTTTCTGGCCAAAATCATTTTACTTTTTTCCAAGTTTGATAAAATATACAGACAAAGAGGGAAAGTTTCCAACTTTGAAGACAACTACCTCAACTAAATAAGACGACGGTAGCTTCTTATTTACGTGGTTAAATATGTAGACCACGACGGTTCGTCAATCGTTCTAGCGTCGTCTGAAAATTGACAAAGTTGTTTTTAAAATTATAGTCTTTTTTTTTATTTGCTTGTTTAATTGCAGGTTTGATTTCTCTGAACAATGGTTTTTGTTTTTCCCTAATTTGATAAAATATAAAGAAAAAGAAAGTAGGGTTGGTATCTAATATAGACGACAGTATATCTTATTGTTTTACGTCGTGTGAATGTTAATACCACGACGGGGTATTTTAGGGTTTTGGATCTGCAATCAAACATTCACAGAGAAAGAAAGAAGGGTTTTGGATCCTTATATAGACGACGGTATATTACTATTGACGTCATGTGAACATAAATACCACGACGTTATATAAATAATGGTTTTAAACATTTATTACGTCTGAGATTATTTCATTGCGTCGCTTAAAATCATATCATACGTCGTATTTTATTAATAACCGTCGTTTGTGTTCTTAATCTTTTCCTGAAATATTTTCACTTGCAGTTTTGGCTGTTAAAATGGTTTCTCAACAACAAAGTAAGGATTCTGGCTCCAAGAAAAATGGAGGTAAGGAGCTTGGAATGGTAGCTCCTCAAGACAAGTCTTCGAAGAAGATGAAGTTTGCTTCATCATCTGCTGAGACAGAACCAACCAGCAAGACAACAATCTCTGATGATTCAAAGTCTGGTCGAGGTATGAGCACAATGCCTCGTGTTGTGAAGAGAAAACTTCAGAAACTGAGGCCAATTGTTGAGTACAAAAAAAGGGGGAAAGGAATTGGCCAAGCACATAGTGAGATGCAGTCCTACATTGGTGTGTTGGCACGCTCCAGAGTTCCACTTGTGGACATGAAATGGTCTCAAATCCCCAAGGATATAAAGGAGCAGATTTGGGAAGCAGTTGACATGGATTTTGTGGTAGGTCAAGGGGGCAAGAACTCTGTGTTAACTTCTGCTGCCAAGAAATGGAAGGATTTCAAGTCTACACTAACGAGGCATTATATCCTTCCATACACCAATGACAAGGAGAAATTAAGCCAACCCCCCGAAACATATAAATTCATAGAGAAAGCACAATGGGATGCCTTTGTAGCTTCAAGGTTATCCAAAGATTTTGAGTCTGTGCATTCTCAACATGCACAGATTAGGGAGAAACTCGAGTACAATCATCGATTGTCTCAAAAAGGATATGCTGGATTGGAGGATCAATTGGAGGAAACCATGCCTGGGGTAGAAATTGATCGATCTACCTTATGGAAGAGAGCTAGACAGGACAAACATGGTAACATCCCCGATCCAAAGGTGGCAGAAAAAGCAAAATTAATTGTAAGCCTACTCACTCTGTTTTAAATTTTTATTAAACTGTCAAAAATTCTTATTACGTCTTATGTTATATTTTTTCGTCGTGTGAATGATATTACCACGCCGAAACTTTTTAAAAAACGTCGTTAAAGGTCTAAATAGGAAAAACTACTCTGTTTTCTTTAATTATAGCATAAGACGCCGGTGGTTCATTTCGCGTCGTGTGAATGATATTACCACGTCGAAACTTTTTAAAAAACGTCGTTAAAGGTCTAAATAAGGAATCACTACTCTGTTTTCTGTAATTATAGCATAAGACGTCGGTGGTTTATTGATTTCGTCGTTTTAAAAAACTAACCACGCCGGTATAACTACCGTCGTGATAAGTTATAATAACGTCGGTTTATATGTTATTGCGTCGTGTGAAATTATATAATACGTCGTTTGTATATAAATAACCGTCGTGTGTTTTTTGTTCTTACTTTTTTTTATATCTTTGTTTTAGGATGAATTGCAAAAACAAGTCTCGGAAGGCAAAGTCAGTGTATATGGCAGCAATGATGTGTTGACCATGGCTTTGGGCCCCGAGCATCCTGGCAGATTGAGAGGAGTAGGTGCTGGGATTTCCCCAAGGCAGTATTTCAATTTACCCAAACCACAGAGGGTTAGCTTTGACGACCGTTTGAAGGAGAGCTTAAGAGTTCTCCTTCAAGAAGAGACTAAAAAGATGGAGGCTAAGGCAAGGGAAGAGGCCTTAAGGATGGAGGCTAGAACCAAACAATTGGTAGAGGCTGAGAGGGAGCATTTCCTAAGTCAGCTTTCCCAATTAATTCCCAATTTTGATCCAAGCATGCTTAAACCAAGAATTAGCCAAAGTCCCAAAAAACCAATGTCTGACAAAGCAAGCTGCTCTGGAGGTGATGGGAAACATCAGGAAGAAGAAAAAAAAGATACTGCCAAAAATGGGAAACATCAGGAAGATGAAGAGAAGGAAGAAGAAAAAAAAGATGAAGAGAAGGAAGAAGAAAAACAAGAAGAAAAGGAGAAAGAAGATGAAGAAAAGCATGACGACAAGGTATGTTCACATAACTTTGCCTTTTTTTATTTGTTTTTCAAAATTTCAGACGTCGATATTTTTCTTTAAACCGTCGTTTGTTTACAACTTAGACGGCGGAATTTTTTTAAGACGTAATAAATTATTCACCACGACGGTTTTTTCACCGTCGTTTAAATTCTTTTCAGACGACGTTTTATTCCTTAAACCGTCGCTTTTATTGAATTACCACGTCATTTTTTTTATTTCTTTAAACAGGTTATTGAAGTTGGTGATTATTCAAATATGGAGGCTCCATCTTCTTTAAAAACCCTTTGTCGTTATGTGGAAACGACACTCGTGCCTGAGGATAAGACCTTGCAATTTACAATTGATAAGGAGGTGTTTGGTCGTGAACGCGATACCTTCCTCCTGCCTGAAGATATTACACAATTTGCAAGCATGGAAGAAATAGGAGCTACTGTGGTTGCTGTATATATGAGGTTTGTCATTCTAAAATAATACGTCGTTGGTTTATTTATTGCGTCGTCTTAACTAACTAACCACGTCGTTAGTATGTACCGTCGTGATAAATATATTATAACGCCCTTTTCTATTTCAGTACGTCGTGTGAAATTTTATAATACGTCGTTTTGTTATACATAACCGTCGTGTGGTTTTTTGTGCTGACTTGTTTATATTATTTTATGTATTTAGGTACTTACATGATGTTTTGAAACAAGCAAATATGTGCAGCATGGTTGGCTTTATCGACCCTGCTACAGTTAGTGCCAACTCTGGCACAATAGCTGACAGATCACGATTAGTAGCAGCTCGACTTCAGAAGACGGACGGTGAACAGATTTTCATGATGCCTTACAATCCAGGGTTAGTCTCCTTAACAGGATTTTGTTTTTATGATTTTCAATAAATGACAGCGTATAAACTAACCACGTCGGTGTTTTATTTTATTGAGTCGTTTGAAACTACTAACCACGCCGGTAGTTATTTATCGTCGTGATAAATATATAATGTCGTCGATTGCTACTTTATTTCGTCGTGTGAAATATTATAATACGCCGTTTTTGTAAATAACCGTCGTTTTTATATTAATTTTGTGCAGCCGTCATTGGATCTTGCTGATTGTGAGAGCAAAGAGGGAAACCGTCTATTTTCTGGATTCTCTGCCCGGAAATCGTGCGGTCGATGAAGAGGCCAAAAACATCGTGAACAGTGCTATAAAATATATAATTCTCAAATAGCCAGAGCAGGCCGTAAAGCAGTAATTTGGAAAACTCTGTCAGGCACACCAAAGCAACCCAGCAGTGTCGAATGCGGGTATTATGTGATGCGCTTCATGAGGGACATCATCATGGATCCTTCCTTGGCGCTTGAGAAGAAGGTAAGAAGAAATTACCTTCATACATTTCACGTCGTTTTTTGTATTATCAACGACGGTCATGTAAAATTACCGTCGTTGAATAGATATACTACGTCGGTTATGAAAAATATCGTCGTCTGTGATTGAATTTTTTTTTATTTATAAACCCTAATAGTCATTGTTTATGCAGTATGCCAAGGGAAACCAGGAAGCTTCATACCCCCAAGAAGCAATTGATGAAGTCCGGAATGAATGGGCAGAGTTTGTTTGCCAAATTATTGAACAGGGGAATTATTGAACACTTGATATTTATGTATAATGTACAAATTTTGTCTATAATATATAATGTAAAAATTTGTTGAGGTTTTCTTAAATTTTAAAAAAAAAAAAACATACAAATTGCGTAACCGACGTGTAATACTTTTCCAACGACCTAATAAAGTAAAAAACCGTCGTTTTTTGTTGTTTCGTTTTAAACAAATCCGACGTAAAAAGATATTTAGACGACGTTCTTTGAACAATTGAGTCGTTTATGGTTTATAACATCTTCAATTTCTTAAGGGTTCAGGGTAGTACTTTGTAACGACAGCGGTTAAGTCGGGGAATATATATTTTACGTCGGATAGTTAAATAGCCGCCATGGTTTCTCATTTAAACGACGTCATTTTAACAACTTAGTCGCCTATTACAATTTACAACGTCTACAATTTATTAACACCGACGTGGTTTGTTGTTGTGATAATAATTTTTTATTATTTTTATATGAAAATATTCAAAATAAATTTAAAATAAATCAGAAAAATGAAAAGTCAACTCCTATGAAGTCATTGATATATTTTCTTCCCCCTAAACCTTGAAAAATTCATTTTGAATAACAAAAATTTAAAATGACCATCCAAAACAAAATTGTTTTGATGAGTCATAAAATCACTTCTAGTTTTATGGTTTAGGTTTAGAGTCTAGGGTTTAGAGATTAGGGTTGTTATTTATTGGGGTTTATTTTTAAAGTATAATTTTTGGGTAGTATAGGGTATATATTAGGCTGTAAACCATAAACCCTTTTATAAACTTAAAATTTTAAATTATATAATTTAGTTTTAAGGGTTTAGGGTATTAATTTTTAACGACGGTGGTTGAGTCGTGGAATACATATGTTACGTCGTGCAGTAAAATATCCGACATGGTTTCTACTTTAAACGACGCCATTTTAATATGTAAGTCGTCTATTATAATTTACAACGTCTTCAATTTCTTAACCCCGACGTGGTTTGTTATTGTGATAAGAATATTTTATTATTTTTATATGAAAATATTCAAAATAAATTTAAAATAAATCAGAAAAATGCAAAGTCAACTCCTATGAAGTCATTGATATATTTTATTCCCCCTAAACCTTGAAAAATTCATTTTGAATAACAAAAATTTAAAATGACCTTCCAAAACAAAATTCTTTTGATGAGTCATAAAATCACTTCTAGTTTTATGGTTTAGGGTTTAGAGATTAGGGTTTTTATTTATTGGGGTTTATTTTTAAAGTATAATTTTTGGGTAGTCTAGGGTATATATTAGGCTATAAAACCATAAACCCTTTTATAAACTTAATTTTTTTAAATTGTATAATTTAGTTTTAAGGGTTTAGGGTATTAATTTTTAACGACGGTGGTTGAGTCGTGGAATACATATGTTACGTCGTGCAGTAAAATATACGACATGGTTTCCACGTTAAACGACGTCATTTTAATATTTAAGTCGTCTATTATAATTTACAACGTTTTTAATTTTTTAACCCCGACGTGGTTTTTCAGTCGTCTTTATATAAAAATATTCAAAATAAATTTAAAATTAATCCGAAAAATGAAGCTTCAAAATAAACGGCCTTACGTTCAATGCTTCCGTCGTGGAATATTACATTTACGTCGGTTCTTGTAGAACTTTCGCCATGGTTTTTCTTTCGACGTTTTAAAGAGCGCGCTCTCTAAAAAATTTCGCGCGAACTAATTTTTTTAGATTTGGCTCTTATTCTTATACTTCTAACCCTGAACCCTAAAATTTTCAGATTTCGCGCAACATAACATTTCGCGCTCTCACTTCTGCTCTAATTAAAAGTTGCACTCTCCAGGCTCCGTCGAATCTGTGAACTCGTCCAACCTGTAAGTACAAACCCTATCTTCCCCTTGTAAATTCATTGAATGATATTAGGTTGTTTTGTTAAAGGGTTTTAGGTATATGCTTTGCGATCTGTTAATAATGTGCTTATAGGTATTGGGTTCATGGATTTTCTGTTTAATGGGTTCATGGATTTTCTGTTTAATGGGTTCATGGATTACATTATCTGTTATGTTGAATTGGGAATGGATTTAATTTTGTCGGATCTTTTAATCACCCTATGTTATGTTGAATTGGGAATGGATTTATTGTTTTCATGTTTGGTTTCATGTATATGTTGGTTTCTTGCGTAGAGATGCAGCATGTGATTCCCTAATCACTATTGAGTTTTGTAGTTTGCAAAAATTATAAATTTAAAAAAAAAAAATAGTCTTGTTCCCTTTATGGCAGTCTGCAGAGATGCAGGTGCAGCATGTGATTCCCTAATTACTATTGAGTTTGTAGGGTCCCTGAAGGTTTCAAATATTAAAAATCTTGTATCTTTACAAGATTCAAGACTTCTTGGCCTTAAATCACATGATTGTCATACCAAGGCACAAGATGATGTGCGGACAACTCAAAATAGTTAATTTTGAATTGGGAATGGATTTAATTGAATTGGGGATTACATTATCTGTTATGTTGAATTGGGAATGGATTTAATTTTGTCGGATCTTTTAATCACCCTATGTTATGTTGAATTGGGAATGGATTTATTGTTTTCATGCTTGGTTTCATGTATATGTTGGTTTCTTGCTTGGTTTCATATATATGTTGTGTTCTTAATGGGTTTTGGGTTCTTGAAAATAAACTGAGACACGACGAAGTTTTAGGCATACGACGACGATTACACGACGGTTTTTTTTAAACTACCGTCGTTGTATTACTTATACACGACGGTTTTTTCATAAACCGTCGTTTGTATTACTTATAATAGACGACGTCTGTTGAAAATCCGTCGTCTATATATGCCAAATAGGAATGACCAATTTGTTTTGGCTTCTCAAGTCAAACAAATATTTTTTGTTGACGACCCGATGCATCGTGGTTGGTCAGTAGTGTTATCAATGCCTAATAGAGAATATAATGATGTTATTGGTGATGAAGTCTTAGGTGATGTGATAATTGAGTGTGAGCCATTTACTAGAGGGATGCCAAATGTTGACACATTTGATGAACTGGTGGGTGAGTTAGGTGGTCAAAATATTCGAGGTGGGTGTGAAGATATATGGATTGAATGATGCTTATGTAATTGGCCGTGTATGACATTAATTTTGTAATATATTGTAATGTGATTTCTTCACTTTCATTATACATGTTTTGGCCACAAAACAATCAGTGCAAAAAATACTGGTTCCAGATTACATCATTATATTCTGCATAAAAAAACGACGTCTGTTCAAATAAAACACGACGTTATGGTGAACCAGTTATTC
This sequence comes from Prunus dulcis, assembly GCF_902201215.1. Lineage (NCBI taxonomy): Eukaryota > Viridiplantae > Streptophyta > Magnoliopsida > Rosales > Rosaceae > Prunus > Prunus dulcis. The sequence goes on along the minus strand of NC_047656.1, from coordinate 7,234,345 downwards.
AGCATATTTACCGACGTCTTAAAGCAACGTAACAATGAAGAACCACGACGCTATTGTGAAGCAATTATTCAGGATATCACGTCGGGGAAGGATTAAGAACCGCCATGTAATTCTAAATAACACGACTCCAATCCCATAATACCGACGCCTAAAAAACGAGATAAATAATCTGAACGTTAAAAAATACGACGTCATCATACATTTTCCACGTCGCAAGTTCTTTTATAAACGAAGAGGAACGAAATGAATTTCGACGGTAATTCATTATAACCGCCGTCTAATATCAATTAAACGACGTTATTTGTAATACGGCTCTCATCATAATCAACGCCGCCTATATGTTCTGTAATACGGCTCTCATTTATTTGGAACCGACGTTGTTTAGAAGTTCAACGTCGTCTACATTAATAAGTGCGGCGTGAGTAATGAATACATATAAATACAACGTCGACTATATAAATTCCACCGACGTTGTTTCGCATTTCAACGTCAACTATATAAATACATATGTCGTAAATAATGACACTGACAACAATTTCCACGTCATCTTTTTTAGAAAAATCGAAGTGGAAAATTTATTCCACGACGGTTGTTTGTAAATAAGAGACGTAGTAGATTTCAATAACGTCGTCTTCTCATATATTTAAAGACGTCATATTTTTTCTTGTCGTGAAAATTATATTTAATGGCGTAGTGTTTTAGTTGTCGTCGTTGTATGTCTATCTTGCGGCCTTGTTCTTTTAATCTGTGTCATATTTTTTCTTTTTAACGACGGTTATTTGTTTGAGTTGGTCGTCTATTCTCATCCTCGACTATTTTTTAAAACTTTAGCAGACTAAACACGTCTGTTTTTATTTGTTTTCGACGTTGTTTTATTTAACAACGCCTAATATTTATCGTCGTTGTTTGTTTCTGAAAATAGGACGTATAAATTTTGTAATACGGCTCTCATATATTTGTAACCGACGTTGTTTCGTTGTTCAACGTCTACTCTATAAATACATACGTCGTAAATAATGACACCGACAACTATTTCCACGTCATCTTTTATAGAAAAATCGAAGTGGAAAATTTATTTTACGACGGCTGTTTTTATATGGGCGACGTAGTAGGAATCAATAACGTCGTCTTCTAATGTATTTAAAGACGCCATATTTTTTATTGTCGTGAAAATGATATTTAACGGCGTCTTATTTTAATTTTCGTCGTTGTATGTCTATCTTGCGGCCTTGTTATGTTAATATGTGTCATATTTTTCCTTTTTAACGACGATTTTTTTAGAGAGTTGGTCGTCTATTCTCATCCTCGACTGCTTTTTTAGATCTTTTTGCAGTACAAAGACGTCGTTTTGTATTTGTATATGACGTTGTATATTTTAACAACGACGGTGATTTAGCGTCGTGGTTTATGAGGGAAAAGATGACGGTGGATTCCACGACCATTGAAAAACCGAATACACGACGGTGATTTACCGTCGTCTTTTTGCTTTTTTGTAGTAGTGCCAACACTCCCCCTCAAGTTGGGACAAAGATATTTTGTATGCCCAACTTGACAAGCGAGTCATAGAACACTACACTCGAAATTGACCAATCAAACAACTGTAGAGAAGGCCTTGTCATAAACCACACGTGAAATAACTGACAAACCCTAACAAATAGGGCACATAGAAGAACACATAAAAGCCGAACACAAATCGTGTGAGCACGGCAATAGGTAAGGTAAAACACAGAAACCTTGTGAGCAAGGCAATAGGTAAGACAGAACACAGAAACCCTATGAGCATGACAATAGGTAAGGCAAAATACAGAAACCCTGTTAGCACAACAGTAGATAAGGCAGAACACAGAAATCCTGTGAGCACGACAATAGGTAAGGTAGAACAAAGAAACCCTGTGAGCATGACAGTAGGTAAACTAGGTTCCATTGTAGCATCATCAATTTTTCACTTTCCAAATTGTGGATATTTGGAATTTGGGGCATTAGAGTCACGAGTTAGGTAACCTAATTTTCCTTGTGAAATAGAATAAAGTTCGATCATCGAAGCCCAAATCGCATAGTTGGATCCATTCAGTTAGACACTTAAACATCTGGAATAAGAAATGTTCGTTAAACACTTAAACACCTGACCAAACATCTATGGTTGAATGGTTAAAAGAGCCAAAATTATTACAAAGCATATGAATTTCAAACCAGGCTTAAGAGCAAAACATAAAAACTTCATTTAAATTAATAAAACTACCAAATCGTTTCTAAGGCAAAGTTGTTCAAAAAAACCATGCCTAGATCTATTAGTGCCTAACTATATCTCTTAGGATAGCCACGCAGCCTTCATGTTGGCCAGTAGCCATCCAAAGAAAGTGTGATAGGCAATGAGCAGTTCTACAGCGTTGACCTTGCCCAGATTTTCATTAATCTTCATATGGGCTTCATCTCTCCTAGCTCTGGCATTCTCTAACTTGTGCTCTAGCCTAGTGATGTCCATTGAAGTTGCTTGAAATCTTCAGCATACCTCTTGCCAGTTGCTACTGCTTCTACCCTGGATTGAATACTTTGATCATATCATAGAAGAGCTAACTCAGCATTTGGAGCCAAATCAACGTTGGTATGGTATTGGTTTAGAGTTTCTTTGAGCTCTTTTACTTGATTAGCAGCCAGGGTGAGATATTCTTGCTAATTTTGATATGCTTTTATCAGCTCCACTATGACCTCATAAATGGCCTACATATCCACATAACTTTGTGTAATGTCAAAGGCCTAAAAGCCTAGATGGCCAGGACTTCCTTTGCTACTTCCACCTCAGTTGAGACACTGCTTGATTCTGGGAGGTCATCCAATTCCAAAAGCCCCTGCAAGCTTCTATTGGCTGCAGAACCAAGACTCTTAACACCATCCTCATTCTTCATTTCTTCTTCTTCATCATTCGGCACCTTGAAGATGACATCTCTAGCCTGATGAAAACTGAGAGGAACAACATCAGAGACTAGAGTTGCATGTACAAAGGATGCAGATAAATTAGTATTCGCATCATTGCCAAGAAGTCAGTGGCAAGGAAAGAGGAAATAGGAAAGAAGAAAACTTACTTTGTCTGGAGTTCCGAAAGTTTTTTTCCCCGAAAGAAGAAAACTTACTTTGTCTGGAGTTCTGAAAGTTTTTCCATCAGCAGTCACAAATGGCTTAGGTGCAATCTCAGTATCCATCGGACTACTGGCACTGCCCTCCATGTCAGCCATCTTCTCCTCAGCGGTTGGAGCACTGACTGATCTCACCATCTCTATGACAAGATCAAAGGCCGAAGAAGAATAACCCGCAGAAGGGTTAACTCCCAATGTTGATCCTATCATCTCCATTTCCTGGTCGGAATAGCGTGGTTGCGACCAGATACAAATTAGTTCATACGAGTTTAACTCTCCCGAAAGTCTGAAAGGGTAAAAGAAAAAGAAAAAACTCAGAAATTTTACTCACTAGATGGCTAGAAGAAGTGGGAGTGACAAGAATCAACAGCACATCACTCTTTCCAACCCTAGCACTCCTTGGAATTACCTCATGACGAATGCGCACTGGGGTTTACAGAAGAAAGGCAAGATATGAAAACTCTCCTTTTTGCTGATCAATAAAATTCTTCCCCTTGTCCTCATTGGGGGCAATCTCAGCATTTGTCTGCACAAACACAAAGAATACAAATAGTTAAACAAAGTCAGAAAGACCAAATCATGGTTTGCTGAGACCAAGTGCTGATGTTAGCATGATTAGAAACTATACCTCTGGTAATGGGACAATCTGTGTCTCATAAACTGCAACTATTGAGGGATGAGTTCGGGGCGTTGGAACCTGTAGAGCAAAAACAAAACCAAACATTGGTTCATAGCCTGTATAGACAGTTAAGGTGTTACCTTTGGAGCCATCAGACTCTTTGTAGTAGGCTTGGTTTGCTTAGTAGTTCTCTCACATAAGGTAGTTTGCTTTACCTGAAAGAAACAGTGAAAAGGAGAAAGTGAGAAGGAGCCAAAGTGTGGTTCCTCAAACTAATGAAAAACTTGCACTCGGCAGATGCCGTTGAAGTCTGTTTGGCTTTGGAAATGTAGATTCAAATAGGCTTAGGCTACAGAAAATCAAAAGACTCAAAATCTCTCTTCAAAATTCCATATGAATAAAAAAAACTCATAGGTCAAGCTAAGGACTAAAACTTACAATAGATAAAAGTGAGAATTACTTGCTGTTTGAAGAACCTCGGGCAGACCTGATCCTGGCTTTTCTGTCAACTCATGAATTTTGGGATTTGTTAGGAGAGAAGCTCTTTCTGCAGTTGGTGATGTTTATGCTGCCTCAAGCCCGTGAGTACTTGCATCTCTCGCAAAGACAACATTCTGGACTCTTTTCATCCTCTGCTCCTTATCTTTGGTTGTCACGGGATGTGTGACATTCTTTTTCTCAGAAGCTCCTCTAAGCTAGGGACTTAACTGCAAAAAAAAATCCAATCAACCAATTAGTTAATCAAATGATCTTTGAAATTGACAAGAATGTCAGGTTAAAGATAAAATCCTTACTTCTTTTAGGCTGTGATGCTTGCATTGTCTCTACTGGAGAAGAAAGAGATGTTGGAGTAGCTCAAACCCCTTGCTCAGTTTCAGCTTGAACCTGAGCAGTTTCCTTCTCATCAGAGACCTTTGCAGTCATCACTGTCCTCTTCCTTTTCTTGACAATCAAGGGGGAATCATCCTCCCCATCACTTGCTTCATATGCAAACAAGGATAAACAAAAAGTTAAATTAAGAATCCTGCATATCGGACACAACATGGTCAAGCAGAATTACAAAGGTAGATGAAATATCTTACCACCCCATTGTGTCATCACCACATAGGGGGCCACCTCTGACACTGGAGCTTGTGCTCTATCTATAAAGAAAATAATCAAAAAAATGTTAGCAATGTATTTTATGAAAGTACAGAATGAAACAAAAGGCAAGCATAGATGCTCACCAACTCGAGAATGCTGGTTGTCCAATTCAATACGCCTCATAATGGCCTCCAAATCCTCAGCACTCTCCCTCACTGCAAAGTCACAACCTTTGAATAGGTCTCCAAAGGCATTCAGAGTAGGCTACCAAAAGTTCTTGGCTGACACATTTGACCGCCAGATGAAGAAGCTATCAAAACATTGACAGCTCGGGTATGTTCCAACCATTTCCAAGGTTGGTACCGGTCTTAGCATCTTCCTAGAGGTCTTTGCTATGTCCACGATGTTGATCTTAGGGGGTTTGAAAGAGCTCTCTAAGTTCAAACCAATATATAGTTACTCTGGTATCACTTGCTGACAACCCAACTGCCTCCCACAGAAGTGAGGGTTGTATGCCTCTACTCCATAGACATGCTGATAATATCTACTTCCACCATATGGCAAGTCTCTTGGGAGTAGGCATGTAAATGCCTTGGCAGCAAATTCTTCCTTAGCTCTGCCTGCTTGGGGAGGAGTTTCATAGATCAACCTATCCATAAACCAAGGATATCTCCTTTGAGGACTGGCCAACCATTAGTTCTCTGTTCTATAGGTGCTGTGCTTAAAAACAGCCAAGCAGAAGACTATAGTTTGCTCAAAGAGTGCACTTTCGATTAGAGTCAGTGCAGGCATCACATCCTCCCTAAATCTCACCCCAATCTTTAAACTCTAGGAAGTACCACTATAGCCACATCTGGACCATCAAGATTAGTTCATTGATGTTCATGTTGACAAGATCCACTGTCACATCAAGTAGACACCCATAAATGGAGGCCAATGCCCACTGACCAGTGGCCACATCCGAATGGTTATGCAAAACCTCTGCCAATTGTTGCTACTTCACTCGAAAACAATTGGAAGCACTCGGAAAAATAAACCTACTAATCCAATATAACAAGAACATCATGTGTTCTTGTTATATGTTTTTGCTATATTTGGCCTTGAAGTACTCTATAAACTTCTAAAAGGCTAAGTGGTCAGTGATTTCTTTGTTTGAAGTTAGGCACCCTCTCTTCAATGTCTTTCCCCAACTAGGGTGCCTCTGATAATCACCAATGCAATCAGAGACTCTTCCATGAGGCCTAAAGCTAAAAATGACTGCCATATCTAGCAGAGTTGGTGTCATAGGACCAATTCCATAATCAAAGGTATTGGAGGAGCCATTCCGGAACATCAGAGCATAGGCTAACAGGGAAGACTCTGCTTAGGCTAAAAAAAATGGCATTAGAAATGCTATTGGCCTTCCAGTAGGTGCTAAAATGAGACTTCATGTCTGTCACCCAATCTCGCCAGGTAGTACCAGGCCTCACTGGCTCACTGTGAGGACACAATCGATTAACGTTGGCGTCTCAATTCTCCTAACATGGAGTATAAGGCCCCCAAAACAGAATATTAGTCTTAAATCAAGTCAATTCAGTAGAAGAAATGGCTATTGGTTTGATAATCGCATACCTAGGCCCTAGAATCATATTCCTATCTATGAGGGTCACAAAGTTTCAACATATTACCTCTCCTTGCATGTTCTCAGCAAACTTGACCAATCGTGCCTTATTCTACTGCCATTCTAGGAGAGCTCCATCTCCAGTCAGAAAGGGCTCCGTTTGGATGATTTTCTCCTCCTTAGTTTCATTCATTTTCATCATTTTCCTTGGTGCCATTTCTGTCCAATGACTAATGAAACCTAGACAAAAGTGGTTGATGTTTCTTTGGGAATCAGGGGACTGATTGGAGATTGAAAAATTGAAAGTGTCAGAGAAAATGGGGCTCTGGATGTTTTAAGGTTTCGATTTTGCTTTTTAATATCTAAGTACATAAGGTAGGAGAAGGGGAAAATCCTTTAGCCGTTTTTGAAATAAAAAGAAACAATTAAAATTTCAGAGATATGGTGCGTACAAAAATTTATCACGCAAGTATTTGCCAACATGTAACCAGTTACGAAGCGCCACTTTAAAAGAGATGATGGTTAGTTTTGAACCGGTTTTTGTACAAACTGATTAAAAGTAGGGGGCAAATGTTCGTACCAAAATTAACAGAGGTTAATTCCTACAGTTAAGAAGCTTGTATTATGACTAAAAAACTAAAGGGCCAAACCGCCAAGGGTTTATTCAATACATACAAAAGCCCAAATGGTAACCAAAAAGGCCCAAAGGCTTTTTAGACACAAGCCAGGCACAAACGTTGACCAGCGTGTGATCAAAGAGCACTTCGGAGACAAGCAGCATTTCGAACATAAATGTTCGATGTAATAGTTTAATAGTTCACTGTTTTGGACACGAGTGTCCAAAGCTACACTCCAATTCAGACATAAGACCTGCCTGACGCCACAGTCATGGTTTCGGAGACAAGCGCTACAGTCCCTTTTTGGACATAAGAGATGTCCGATGTTACAGCCACATTTCGGACAAAAAATGTCTGAAATTACAATCAAAACCAGCTGAAGTCTCAATAATCAATCTAAAAGATTGTTAATTACAGTTCATCTAAGCAAACAAGCAATTTGAGCTTTGGCTCTGAAACTATTCAAACTGCTTCGTTTCTACGGGTGGTGTGCACTAATTCCCAACAAAGCAATAAAGAAGTCTGTTCCGACAGAGAATATTCAGTCTCTGACAGGTAAAGAATGGTAAAAAAACTCAGAGTTGGCCCATTACGACGCCACCTGCAGAACAATCCCAAAGTTTGAGATTGAAAAGCACCTCCTCTGATAAACTTGAAACGCATATGTGCATTATCTTGTGAATTCTCTATGGTTTGAAGCAGCAGAGCCCATCAAGTCATCCTTTTTCTTAAAGACCTTGAAGCCTATAAATATAGGAAGAAAGCTCAGTATCAAAGGATCCAACAGCGAATCAATCAAACCTATTTTGAACAGCCTTCAAAATACGCTTACTCTCGACAACCTCGAAGTAACCCAGACTCAAACTCTTACAAAGCATCTCACAACATACCAAAGCCAAGTCTTGAATTGAATCCTCCCCGTGTCTTTGAGTTCCCAGTTGACAACTCCTAATTGAAATTCTATTCTTTTCCCAAACACATACTCTGTCTAGTTCCCAGTTGACAACGCCTGATTAGAATTGCATTGCTATTGTTTGTAACCTATATGCTCTGCCAGCATCACTTGGTATGATTTGATAGTTGTTCTCGATTTCTAGCTCACTTAAATCAAAACTCTTATTTGTGGTTCATACAAGTTCTGACTACAGATATTTTGACAAACTCTGATCGGACATACCTTCTGCACTGTCTCAAGTAGATTGCAGTTATGTCCGATGTCTGATGAAGATCCTATAGTTTTGTTGGAACCAGCTTTACTTTTATTTGTACTCATTACCAAGTATCTGTTGGATATATAATTGCTTCTTGATATTATGTCATTCATCAGAAACTTTTCATGCAAGGCTTGTTATTGTACTCTTTGTCTGATGACAGTCTAAAATCATCATCCATCTTGTGTTTTATTCTATAAAAGGTGAAATATTAAAGTCCTCTTCATTGAGGCATAGAAAAGAACCTAACTAAAGCTAGATTCCCCTCTTTAGAGCACAATGGCTTTGATTAGAAGATAAGAAAACAAGGGCGCAACACTTTAACAGGCTTAATCTTCACCTCACTACCTCTTTCTATTAGGAGAGTATCACTAGTAGTGGCATGCCTATCGCAATTCCCCCGAGAGTAGCTTTCAAGCCCACTTCAGGCTTTGGATCTCGCTCACATCACTTCCTTCACCAACAAGCAACCGCTAGCTGCCAACATACAGTCTGTTAGCGGCCAGGGGCATCGCGGTGTTCAAAACTTGACGAACAAACACACAGTATTGTGCACTATATTAAACTGTTCGAATTGGAAAACTTATTAATAGAATTCATACTTTTAGTAGGCTACAAAGTGTAACAACTAAATTTTATTAATCTATGATGACAAGCTAAGGGCAACAAAGGATAAAATAAAACCAGTTATCTATTATGTATTTAACAATAAAGTTCAATAAGAAATCCATGAACCTTGAGATGATCGTAATTTAAATTTATTATTTACGTAAAGTTGTTGCGTACGTCAAGGTTGACAACAAGTTTTCATTATAAAACCTAAAAAATAAAAATTACACAAGAGTGAGCTGATGCAGCATTTCTTAATCATGAATGGAGTCGATTCTTGTCATGCTCTTGGCCATTTCATCTACTGTTGTTATATTAAATAATTAACCTCTCTATTCGTCTCCAAGATTTTAGCTGGTATTTGATTTGCTTCACTTTGGCTTCTCATGAGGAGCCATAAACTTATCGAAAATAACTTTTGTTTTTATTTTTCAGATAATCTCTTTGTGTTGTTAAAAGGTTCGAAACTTCTAAACACCAAATGAGTATTTGTGTGTAAATTTCCCTTTCAAAATTGCTTGTACTGAAAATAAAAATAAAACAATCTGGTGAAATTTTATATGAGTTCAAATGGCATGAAATACATTTTGGGTCAACGAAAATCAATTCATAAACTAAAGGCCAAGCGCAAAGCCCGCCATTAACCCTAGGTCCAGATTGTTGCCCATCTTTCATTCTGATAGATGCTTCGTCTCTGCTTGTAATTGTTTGGAAAATAATGTTTTCCTCATTTGATAACTTATTTGAGATACGTACGGTTCACCTTTGGACTAATACTTCGTCAAACTATACACATTTATTTATTTTATATAAAGATGCACAACTACGCTACCCGGATCTAATTTGGTGGGCCGGACTAACTCGTGATAAGTTGACCAAAAAAATTGTTAATCAAAAGAATAACTAGTGATTAGATTCCTAAATCATATTCCCCCTATTAGTTAAAACAAGTAAAAGATTCTGTTTTGGCACTAATAATAAAACAAATATATATATATATATATATATATACATATTTTTCCTTATTGTAACTGAAGTGCACACATCCTTCTTAGAGTTATTCAATAATATATTTTAACGATCGAAATTGTCTATTTTTAAGTTATTTTTGCAAAAAAATCATTAAGATATGAAATTGATATATACATATTTTTCCTTATTGTTACATGAAATTGATAAAAAAATGTGGATAATCAAACGGCTAAACAATTTATAACTTAGCTGATTTTTTACATGAACAATTTTTAAAAAAGAACTTAAAAACTTAACAGTTCGGATCATTGATTTGCATCTCAGAAATAGAATTAATGGTATAATTATAAGGAAATAAGGACTATATATGGTGGAAGGCATGCACCATGACTTCATGTAAGCAAGTAATAAAACAAACATTTATTTCAAGGCATGCAAAATGACTTGATAAGTTGACAGCAATGTGCGGGTATGCTAATACCAAACCTCCCAAACAAAAGAAATAAAGAAAGAAAGAAAGTCTTGGCAGTTGGCATGTGTTGTATGTTCAAAAACTTGGACTTCTCTACTTCACTTGGCATATTCGCATATTGATCTATGAGCCAATGCCAAGCAGCCACCGTGGCCTGCACGCCATGGATCATTGGAATATGCTCTATTATCTTATTATGTCAGTCAAGTTGGAAAAACTGTTCAAAATTAGACAGAAATGCATGTTCAATTCTGAAAGCACCCTAAACCCATGTTTTAAATTATTTCCACATGTGTCCACGAATACCGGACCTACCAGCAATTCTCGCACTGCTAATTTGGACGGCTTCCCGATGTCCACATAAATTCTATGTCATGGGAGTTTATTTATGTGTTTTGTTTTGTTTTTTTTTAATGTTTGGGTCAATTGGGGCGTTTCTTTGTTGGGGTTTCTCTAATAAATATTTTATGTCAAAGATTGATTACGTATTTTTTAATTTCGATCGTTGAATTATATGTATGTTGCATATTAAATCTATTTACACATCTAATATATCGCCCATAATTATTAGAGCCATTCTCAAAAAATAGTAAGCACAAAAAGTGAACTGAATAGTCAATCAACCATTTGGCTGCAATTATTCTTTTGGGCTCAAAGACGTGGTTGCTAGATGAGTGAGTCTGCAGGAGCAAAAGATCTTACATTTGAGTTGTGTACAGTGATGAATAGGTTAAAAAAAAGGTATACAGAAGCAAACTTCATTTTGATAACTTATTTTAAAATTATTTTCTTTTTTTTTTCATTTTGAGGAACAAACGATTTTCTTTAAACTAAAGTTGCAGAAATTGCATCACAATATCTGCTAAATATATTCATAATAATCTAATCATAAAAACCACATATTCTGGATGATGCTAATACCATAGAAAACCCACCATCTTGTTACATGGAGAAATTAAACTATAAAAAGGGAATGGAAAACCCCGTAGAAAACCCCAAAAGTTCATTGCGTCGATCTTTATCAAATTCTTGCATATTATTCAACCATGCATCGGGGGAGATTTGGCAACCTGGACGGCTTGAACTCCGCGGCGTTGAATGGCCAAAGCTTTGAGCTGCTCGAGATCGCCAGCGGCTACATGATCTAGTTTGTTGGTTTGGAGGGGAAGAACAACTGGTTTGTTGGCGGCCTGTGGAGCGGTGCGAGGGTAAAAGAAATCAGTGGGAAAGAAGTTGTATTGAAGACCCGCCATGGAAAAGTAGGGAGCAGAAAGGAGTGTATTTAATAACTACTGAGAGATGTTGGTTTGGTGGACTTTGGCAGAGAGACTATCACATGCTCTGGTACCTAATACTTTGGTTTGGTTTATATACTGCCAGGGGCTTTGCTGTTCATATGGGGAAAACGAAAAGATAACGAAACGAGGGACGAAACTATTTTTTTTTTATTTTGAAGAAAATAAAAAAATAAGGGATGGGCTGAGGGCTATGGACGCCAGTTGTTACGACCTTTGGGTTAGGTGGGCATAAGCCCAGCTAGGTATATATAAAAGTGGGAGAGTCTATAGTGAGTGGGAAGTTATAAGGGGTGTTTGTGAGGGGTATGTAAGAGCCGTTGGATTTCATCCAACGGTGAGTTTTTAAAAGAGGGTGCATGTAGAATCGGGTTGAAATCTAACCCGTTAGAAACCCAACTTCAGTTGAAGATCTTTCCCTCTTTCCCTCTCTGTGAAAAACTCAAGAACACAATCCTCTCTTTTTGAATGTAACGCAAACCCACAATTAGAAGGATCCAAAGCTCCCAAACCTTGCCTGTTTTGATTCTATCGCTCAAGTGAAAACCCCTTCTCTTTTTCGTTCAGCAGACAAGATTCCAGATGAAAGCAAAGTAGCATATCTCTTCATGTAGCTAGACGCCGCAGCAGCAGTTGTTCCTCTATTTCGGTAGAGATGGAGTTTCCAATACCAAAGAGTCTTCTCTAATGTCCACCACATTCTCTCAAGCTGACTGACTTCAGAGCTCCTTATTGATTTTGAGAGGTAAGTTCACTCTTGCTGGATTGATTTTATTGGGTTTGATTTGTTTTTTGTGAGGGTGGGAAATTCGTCATTTGTGGCATCAATAATGCGTCATTTGTGGAGTCAATAATGCGTAATTTGCTTATGAATATTCAATATACTTAGTTGATTGTTTTTGGTGGGGGTGGGAAATTATGAAATGTAGGTAAAAGATCCTAAACTTAGGCTTAATGACATTAGGAGTAAGCATTTGGAGATGATATTGGGTGAAGTTCTGTAATTGGTGGTTTGAATTACACTTGTGTTCTTAGTTGAACATATTGGTTCTAATGTTATTTTGAACAGATTATTTCACAAGAGATGACGTAACTTATGAAATTTTGCTTGCGTTTTGTGTAATTGGAAGTTAGGCTATTCGTATTTTGTGTCAATTTGGGCAATGTTTTGTGTAAGTGGAATGCATTGATATGTTGTGATGCAGTAATGAGTGAAGAAGGATGTGAGGTACTGTCAGAGACTCAAAAAAGTTTGCAGGTGAAGTTGAAGTTGCTGAAGGATGGACCAAGTAATAACGAAGTTGGAGGGTTCAGCTCTCAAACACAATATATGAAAGACCATAAGAGAGTGAGGTGCAAAGGAAGGTCGAAAAGAGTAACGGGAGCAAAGGAAAAGGCAATGAAGCGAGGGATTAGACACTGTCGGGAGTGTGGACACATTGGTCATGATAGAAGACAATGCCCAGCCTTGAACACACCGTAAGATGCTAACACTATTTGTAATAGCATCTAAAATTTGAATAGGTAAAATTTTTATGTGCTTGTGTTTGATGTTTATGCAGGACATCACCGTCGACCAACGACGAATCAACTCAAATACATCGTAGTGACCCATTATTCGACGATTTTGACAGGATGCACGGACCAACTGAATGATTTATATTTGTATTACACGAAATGTGGTTGTTATGAAGATTAATGACATGTTATTGATGTTTAAAGATTCAGTTTTTGAATAGTATTGTGTTTTTGTTCATGTCCTCCGATGAGCTCTTACTATGTCCACTGGTAATTGAAATGAAAATTTGCTTGGTTTCATTCGTCCATGAAATTTGGAGAAATGTTAATTTTACATCTTCTCCCTATTTATAAATTTTCAAAGACATTTGATAAAGTATGAAATTTTGAGTTATGTGAAGAAGCAATGACTTTTACCATGTAAAATGGCCAGTTTATGGTGAATTATGCTTTAACAGAGATTCATTTTTCAAATCCTCAGGCTAATGCAGCATTTCCAGCAGTTACTCTGTTGTTTCCATTACCAGTAATCATTTCCAGCAGTAGCCACTTTTTCCAACTGGTTAATAAGGGCACGATTTTGTACACTTTTGTAACTGAAGGATACTTGAAGCACTTTGTTGGAACAGAGCAAATAGAAAGCAGCGTGTACAAAAGAAACATAACATTGCAGCCAATTACATTTCGATACGGAATGACAAATATTAAAGGGTACACTAACTTACATAAATACTCATAATTCCACATAGAAAAGAACATTTGATTGCAAAACATATTATGTGCTCCCTCTTAGCAATACCACGATCTCCCCAACCAACTGAACAACGGTAGCCACAATCACTCGCTCGTACTCGTCAGCTTCTTCTTAGCAGGTCTCACATGCTTATGGCCACTCATATCCCTAGTGATATAGACCAAATAAATCTTCAGCAATATTTGGAATTTTATTATATATATATACCATAAACCATTCACTAAACAATGTATAGCACATGTTATGTTACTTATGACTCACGTGTCAGTTTTTTTTGAACACATTACTATGCCAGCTCTTTAATGTAAATGGACATGAGAAGGAGCATTTACTGATTCCCAGCTTGCTGTGATATTGACTGCTTATTGAATAATATGTCCGTATTTTCAAAATATAATGTTACACATTATAACACATGATGACTTGCAATACATAGTCCCAATAATTATATATGAAGCAAATGAAACTGATATTTGTGTTATTTTAAATTAGATAATGACATTAAGGGAGTATATGTGCAATACCACGGTCACCCTCAACCAACTGAACAGCGGTAGCTGCAATCACTTACTCGGATCGATCGGCTTCTTCCGAGCAGCTTTGACGTGCTTATGCTCATTCATGTCACCCCCATCGTCTAGTATCTCTCTCACAGCATCAGGGGACACATAGTTCCAATCATAACTTGTATGAGTTGTTGCCGCAAATGCGCGGAATTTGTCGAATCCTTCGTTGAATGCCAACTCCAGTTCACTATGGTGCTCTTCGCCTCGCATATGGTTCATCAAACAACCTTTCATTTCATCATTCATTACTGTATCCAACTCCTCAGCTTTCAGCTTCCTTTTATGACTCAGCTTCAAATACTTGTTTTTTTGGGAGAACGCTTTGTTCACTCTAATGTTAAGATCAGCCAAAATTGCCTCGTCTTCAACACATTTCTCTTGCCATGAATTGATCAGTCTGGAATTATAATCCAGCTTGGCATTGACTGCATGTATTGCCTCTAATGGATCATCGGAGTCCCCCTCACTCCCAAATGATGTTGAAAAAGGAAGGGGACGGCGAGTAGAATGTGGAAACAAAACCTGCGACTCCAATTTGTCATCTTCGATTGTATTGTTGGCGCCTGAAGAGGTTGACATGCTTGAATAATCCTCTTTGTTTTGGGAGGATGAGGATTGCATATGCAAGTTCGTTTCAGAAAGGGAAGATAGGTTTATAGACCAACATACGAAAGCTTGTGTGTAGTCAACAGATGTACTTTTTGGCGGGAATTTTTTTAAAAGAGGGGTCAGGTTTTGCTTTTGAAGCATGTCAACCTCACACTCTCCTTACACCACTGATAGTGGTTGAGAGAAACTCAATGGAAGTGACATCTACTTAGTTAACTCAACCAAACTAGTTAGGATTAAACTTATATTGTATCAGACCAAAAATTAATTTATACATTGTCCACCAAATATTTTTGGCGGGAAGCCTTTTCTTGGTATTACTATCACCCCTTTCATATAAATTCTCCCCCCCCACAAAACTCACTCCTCCACCGAATCTGTCTCCATCTACTGATACTCTCTCAACCAAACAAACTCATTCCCCCCAAAGAATGGATTTACTAACCAAGTTTGATGTGAGCATAATAAACACCCCCCCAAACAAAGACCGCCTTCGACACGCAAGTGAGTCACCAGACAAGCAATGTCACATTCCTAGACAGAATGACCATTTTGTTGGAAGTTTTGAGTCTGAAAGAGTTGTTGGTTTTTGGAAGGAGAGGCATCTTCAACTTGTTGATGAAATCCAAAGGGCAAGGGCACGTTTGGAATTTGTTGAAGGCCAAATTGAAGATGACAAAAGGCAGGCCAATCTGGATAGGGCGAAGTTGTAGCGCATGAAGTGTAGACACAAACGACTTCGGAGTGTAGCTGTTCAAAAATACAAGAACTCATCTAATGCAGTGGAGTCAAAGAAGCGTGTGATGCAAGCTGGATTCGACTACTTTCGATCCTATGCAAAACTCGTCGTACCCGGGTTTGATTGGTCATCTATTACCGTTTCCGACGTCACAAAATATACTAAGCAAGGGAAGTAACCTTTTTGGTTCTCATCTTTGAGCAGAGGCAAATCAGTGGAATTGGAATTTTCGTTACAGTCTGCTTCAAAGCTATTTTGATGCTAACTACTATGGAAGATTTAAACCTTACTATTTTGATGTCCTTAATTACGAAAACAGAAGATGCAAAGAGCCCATCTACTTCAGTCATATGTTGCTGCCATGTCCATTTTTTTTTTGATCACGTATCAGATTTGGACATGGTTGCATCATATGCAATGTTGCCTTTATTTATTATATGTTAGGACAAGGTTTGTGGAAAACTTTTTGTGAGTGCGTTTGTGACAAGGTTATGGAATTATTATGTACTATT
This sequence comes from Prunus dulcis, assembly GCF_902201215.1. Taxonomy (NCBI): domain Eukaryota; kingdom Viridiplantae; phylum Streptophyta; class Magnoliopsida; order Rosales; family Rosaceae; genus Prunus; species Prunus dulcis. The sequence goes on along the minus strand of NC_047656.1, from coordinate 7,218,038 downwards.
TATATATTGTTTTTTGTACTGGTTCATCTCCTACTATTTCTTGATTTATTTATATTCTATGTTTGTGGAATCCCTCTAAAAGTTAACATATACTGTGAAAAAAATGCAGACTGAATATATAAACACTCATATAGACTAGGACAAATATTCACTAAGGGTTTTAAAATTGCTTCACTTGTGTGAGGTTATTGAGAAAAAGTCTGGCATTATTGTATGTGATTTGACATGATTGAAAATATATTAGTGATTCCCAATGCGGCGTCATTTGGACAACTTATTGAATACCTCTGACATGTTAAAAACTCTAAGTGCAGTTGCATGTGGACAACTTATTGAATACCGCTGACGTGTTTAAAACTCTAGGTGCAGTTGCATGTGGACAACTTATTTAATACGAACTGACGTCTTGAAAGCTCTAGGCGTAGTTGCAATGATGGCTTCAAAGCAAGTGCAATTATTATTTATGTTCAACTTTTATAACAAAACATATTATTGTATATAGTGAAACTAATTATTGTATTATTACAAATTTTAAATCGAATATTATCCGAAATATACGTGTTAACGTGAATTAGGGGTAAGATGAAAGTGAGTTATGTACAAATAATTTTGATTTTGTCATTATCCGGGAATATTTTGGATTTTCTTATAATTTATTACCTATTTCCACATATTGTTGCACAAAAAAAGCCAAAACAATAGCAAGAGGACACCTGGCGCGATCTCACCCCGTCACTTATGACTACTTGCACAAGTGCACGTCAGTCAACATGGCCACATCCTCCTTTTTTACCCTAAATTATTATTTTATTACTTTTCCTTACAAAAATCAGAACTAATTACACAAAAAATATAAAAATTATCCGAAAATTGCTACCATCTCATTGACACTCCATCTTTCCTTCTGAAATCTCCGATTCATTGTTACGCAGTTTTAAAAATAATTCCGAACATTAACGGGAGATGCTTCTTGAAGTAGAAGTTAACAAACATCAATACTTAGGGTAAAGAGGGAAGTGAGTTATGTAAAACAATTTGGATTAAGAAATTGCAAGACGAATGATTTATAGGTTCTCCTAGTTTTATGACGTCACAAGGAGGCCGGAGTAATTTTTGGGGCATTTTTAGGAATTTCCTACTATTTATTACCTATTATGAAGGATTTTTCCACTAAAATAGCCAACCCTAATTCCCATGAGGTCCCTGGCGCAATCTCAGCCGGTCACCTTTCACCCCTTGCACAAGTGTACGTCAGTCAACATGGCCACATCCTCCCATTTTACCCTAAATTATTATTTTATTCCTTTGTCTTATAAAATTCATAACTTAATACACAAAAATTCAAAATTATTTCTGAAAATTGCTACGAACTCATTGACACTCCATCTCCCTT
>NC_047656.1:7179230-7214706 GCF_902201215.1 Prunus dulcis | reverse complement strand
GAGGTGCAAAACGAGAATATATGGGGTACACGTTTTGTTTTAGCGGATGATTTATAGTGTTTTGAAAAGGTGTTTCCAGGTGGGGTATTTCGAAGTTGACCGTTTTCAAAGAAATTGAACCCAAGTGAATTAAAACTGAAGACAAAAGAAGGAAAAAAGTCATAACGGTGCATACAAAGTCAGACAGTCAAAAAGTTAATTAAATCGCTGTTTGCATAGCCATATTTGGGATTATCCCACTATCAAATTCATTGATACAAATGTGATGGATTACTGACTACTGACAGAAGGTCCCATCATATACTTTTTCATTTTCCCAAACCCAACTACCCCTAGTAATGTTATTAAAATGGAACCAATAATGACGGATTCTTATCCAACTAGTTGCCTTAATGAAATATAAATAAAATAATAAATTTGAAGCACTGTCCCCTTATTTTTCAGAAAATATAATTGGTAGTGAAGTAGTTTATATTGTTTTTCGGGCTAAGAGATGTCACAATGCTCACGGTACAGGTGTCGACATCGTGACCAACCCACCAAATGATCCCAACAAAAATTAATATAACTCGATTTGGGCAGAGATGAGAGAGAGCTGAGTGACAAGTTTAGGGTTATGCGTGAAGGGGTATGAATCACAACTATGAGTGAGAAGGTATGAGTCCGAAGAGGTTTCAGTGAGAAGATCTGAGTGAGAACAGTTACAACTGAGAAGATTGAACATGTCTTCATCTTCATCGCCTGCTCAAACAAAGAGGTGTCACTATTGTGGAGCTACAATGGTGCTTCGGGTTTCAAAATCTGACAAAAATCGAGGGAAGCCATTCTGGAAGTGTCTAACCTCCTATGTAAGTTTTAATTTAAAGAATATGTATGTGGGTGAAAAGACACCTATGTCTAACTCTGACGTAATTATTTTCCATATATGATGCCTGCAATTAGGGAGCCACCAGTTGTAATGGATTCGAATGGGTTGATGTAACCTCCGCTGAAGCAAAACATCAAGATGACACGTATGATGCTCGAGTGCTGAACATGCTGAAGTCCATTAAGGACTTGGTACTAGTTTTATTAGTTGTATCAATTGTCATTTTATTTGTTCTGTTAATGATCATTTAACTGCACGGTTTCTCCTAGTTTGTGAAAGTTCTCCCGCACAAGACATGTTGCACGCACCACCAATGAGACCCTAAACCCATTTTGTAATATTTGTTCTTCAAATACGTGGATTGGCATTGAATTTCAACAAATGCATTAATTTGTTTGAAAACACGCAAAAACGTTCCAACACTTACTTTCAAAAACCAAGTAATAACGAAGACGATAAAATCAGTCATTCAGGGCCAATACGATAAAATCATACGAAGCATTAATTTGTTTTTATTGGTCCGATATTGAATGTTTATTGACAATGTATTGATGGTTGACATGCTTATTGAAGGTTTATTTATTATTATAATCTCATATTTCGCATGTTATTGAACAAATAGTGAATGTTTATTGAAGCTAAGAGGAGTGTTTCCTTCTTTATTATTAGTAACTGCATGTATTTGGCATGTTATAGAATCGATATTGAATGTTTATTGAAGGTTTATTGATAGTTTGCTGCATATATATGGAATATCATTGCCCCAATATTGCATGTTTGTTGGGGCCACAAGTATCACTCAAGTAAGAATGAAGGGGGGAAACGGACCTTATTATTTCTTTTTGTATGAAGAACAACTGTTAAGTTTAATATCGTATTCAATACGACTTCCTTATGGGTTGGTGTACTTGGGGACTGAAGTATATTGCATCATTATTGCACTCCCTTATTGTGTGTATATTGCATCATTATTGCATGTCTATTGTGTGTATATTTTCCTACTATTGTGTGTATATTTTCCTACTATTGTGTGTATATTGCATCTCTACTCTGTGTATATTGCATGTCTATTCTGTGTATATTGCATGTATATTGCATGTATACTGTGTGTATATTGCATGTCTATTGTCTGAATATGGCAGGCCTATTTTGTGTATATTGTTTGTCTGTTGTGTGTGTATTGCTTGTCGAAACGCAAGTGAATTGTTGTTCATTTTGTGTATGGGTCTTTGTTTCTACTTTTATGGTACTGAGCTGCCGAAAACCTTTCGGATGTTTAGACACCTATTATGATGCAACACATTGCTATTAATGCTGGCTTGCATCAACAATCACATATCGCATTGCAATGATGTAATACACTTAAAAAGCCATCTTCAAATCCCAATTCACATATGCAGTGCTTACAATTCAAATTCAATGCAGTTTGGTTAACAAACATGTAAATGTCATGAAGGAGTTAGCGGTAGAATTCGAAAAGGATTTGTACGTCTCAATTGTGTATTTACATTAGTTTGAGAATGGACATTCCCAAAACCATATACTGTACCATTTGTCATCTTCAACCAATATCATGGGAAGTAAGCATCTCCCCTTGTGATCTCCGCAGCCAATTTCAACCGAAAAAAAGGCATGTTGTGCGAGGTGCAAGTAGCTAACGGAAGCTGAGCTCTCAAAAGCTCAATGTACTTTAACACAAACATGCCACAATCGCCTCTGAAGCAAAACAAGAACTCGATCAATTCAACTAATGACATTCTAACGTAATTGACAATTGAAAGTACTAAAATTTAAAAAAAAGTGGTGCTTACTCATTAGACTGTTGTGGAACATCCACACGCTCTATTGGCCACGGACACCACCAATCTCGGCTGCAATTGTTTGCATAAACACCTTCTTCATAAAAGTCCATGGTGTTGAGAAGATTTGGAAGCGTAATTGATAGCGGGCCGAGTTCTTCCTTTATGATGTCATCTGGAATTAGTGAAACCTTTGAATCGTACACTTTGATTTCACACAATACCAGATCAATCATTACAGCCACCCAATGCTTGTACTTCATCAACATAAATGGGGTATACACCGTATAGACGTTCTGCCAATCCAACCCACACGGAGGAACCTTCCCATTTACAACGTTGAGTAAACTTTTTCTGATTTTCCACCCAACCTGCTGTTTTTTCCTTTTATTCTCCGCAAAGCAAGTACTTATGTGATTCTGTGAAATACAAAACAATCAATGGTTAAACACCTCCGATAAAGGTGTGTATGGATAATGTGTAATTATTAACGGCACTTGGTCAAGGCCGATGACATACCATAAAAAAAACATCGGTCGTTGTCCAGTCAGCTATTTCTACTTCCTCCAACTGTTGTTGTCGCTTCCGCATGAGATACAACCCCAAATCAAGGTGCTGCAACATGTTTTTCTTGTCAATCTCATAATCTATGGACATTAAAACAAATGCATAATCAATTACACTTACATCTCCTTTCAGCCAACCATCACCTTTCACGAGGGAAGCCAAGAATTCAATCTCAGCTTCCACGTTTCCAAATTGCATCACCAAACTATGAATAAAAAACAGTTTTAGAAAATGGCCAATATTAAAAATTATATACAGTCATGCTTCTATCTTATAATTGCAAGGGACTTACTTTGGGTCCTGGCGCCATTCCCAACAAAGTTTCAGCAAATTAACCAGATCATCATGGGGAATCGCCTTCATTTGGTCTAACGTCTTCAGTCCGGTTGTCTGTGCCGCAGTTTTTGGAACCAATTCACTGGCTTCAATGATCTTCCACTTCGGAATGATCCTCTTCCTTTTCCTTAATTGGACCCCTTGTGCGGAAGCTTTACCGTTATGATTCAACCAGACGTTCAACTTAGATAGCACAGCTGTGTGTTGATCCAAATCAATGTCCCGGATACTAAACTCAAGTTGTGTCCCCTCCGTGCTCTCGCCAATGTCACCCCCAAGCAACATGACTTCATTATCTTCTTTCTCACATTGGTTTTTTTGCACTTCCTTTTCCTCACTTATTTGTCTTTTCACTTCCTTGCCCTCCTTTTTTTTCCTTTGCAGTTTCCCTCCCTTGCTGATTTTTCTTTTCACTTCCTCTCCCTCACTGCTCTGTCTTTGGGCTTTTTTCCCTTTGCTACTTTTTACTTGCACTTGCTCTCCTTCACTTGTTTTCCTTTGCCCTTCCTCTACCTCACTTGGTTTTCCTTGCACTTCACCCCCTTCAATCCCCTCCTTTTCCTTTTCCTCTCCCTCAGTTGTATTACTTGGCCCTTCAGCCCCTTCAATCCCCTCCTCTCCCTTTTCCTCTCCCTCATTTCTATTACTTGGCCCTACCCCCCCTTCAATCCCTTCATCTTCCTTTTCCTCTCCCTCATTTCTGTTACTTGGCCCTTCATCCTGTTGAAGTAGGTCATCCATTTGAGGATATCCCTTAAATAGATGTGAGACGACACAACGATTCGTCCTCTGTTTCAGTAAAGCTAGGTCCCTCCTTACTTCCTGCTCAAACTGAGGACCTAAACATTGGTCCAACAGTTTTTCCATCCGTATGACCTTCAAGTGAAGGACGTCTTTTTCCCGCTTTACTTGAAACAACTCTGACCTCAACAAGCTTACCACCTTGTTCAACTCATCAATATCACCACATGAAGAAGGAATTGGCTCTGCCGAGACAACAGCAGGGCGATCCTGTGGCCAACTCCAATATGGTTGTCTCATTTCCTCTTCACTCGAACATAGCGCCCGCAACTGAACTGACTGTTTCAGAATACAGACAAGAGTCATATTAAATCATTCTACTTAATAAATTCATTCAATCTTATCAATAGTTCCAAGGGCTGCAAACCAAACCTCTTTGCTCTGGAAAAAATAATTGTTCAACTTTCTCATCTCTGGAACAGACGTAGTAGTTCTCCATCGCAAAATACGCGGACAGCGGTCGGATCAACAACCTTGCAGTAATTCAGGTCCGCCATTCTAGGAATTAATTCATATACCCAAATCTACACAATTCAAAGGACAAAAGTCATTATTTATGTTTTAAAGATAAACAAAACATAACTGACATGAACATTATTACCATGTACCTGGAAAGCATACGGGAAACCTTTAAAACTCCAGCCACTCCTTTGCGCTTCACCATGCTTATCCTTCTTGCCCTTCTCATTTCTCCTGCTTGTTCCCGTTACCTTACTTTTCCCCTTCCCTCTTCCGTCTTCATTTTCAAAGCTTTTCACATACTTTGTTGGTGCAGAAAATAGACTGTCTTGGGTTTTGTCAAAGGACACCGAACCCCACGGATACCTGTTGAACGCATCCAAGTCCTCTACAAGGGTCCGGTAATTTAGATTGATGTTCAAATGTTTGTCCCTTCCCAAAACCACTAACTCAACAAAGTAAACAAGAGCTAGCTTGTAGATGTCATCTTCCTCTGTGCACCTCAGAAATGCTTCTTCTAAAGCATTGCATGTAATTCCTTCGTCTATAAAATATCTTTCCCGAAGTCTGATTCTATCACTCTCTCCACTGGAAACTTCAGGCACTTCCCCAAAACGAAGCCCTGTGATCAAACAGAAATCCTGACGAGTGAACTGAGCAACGCCACACCCTAATAAGAAACTCAGTCCATCCAAGTCTTTCACACCCTGCCCCGCTACTCTACGCAACACAGCCCCATGCACAATCTGCCCACTAAACTGAATCTTATCTATATTCAGAAGATGGCCAAAGCATGATGTCTTGAATTGTTCTAATTGTTCCGCACTCAACTTCGCTAGAAGTGCAGCTAGAGATGAATTTGCATGTGAGCAGTTGTTCACCCGTGACGAATATGCCTCTGCCTCTGGCCATACCAGCTCCACGTTGGATCCCATTTCCTCAAATACAATGTCAAATAACGTGAACACATATACTACCATGTATTTGCACAATCACAACTAGTCAACCAGGCACATTACAAATTTTACAAATTACATGAGCATAGGGATTACTGATCACAAGCTTTAACATCATCAACGGAATGTGACACATTTTGTGCAAATACATGTTAATGCAATGCTTATGTGAATTACAAACAATTTCACCTGTTTTATTTATGGATCCATACTCTTGTGAGTGCAATCTAGGCAAGTTCTGCACTTCACACACATGACAATTATTGTCATTTCATACACAACACAAACTACATAAATAAGAAATATAGTGGAAGGAAGCAAAGCAAAGCATCTACTCTGCTATCTGCTTGCTAAGCAATTGTCCGATTTCATCTTTCTTTCTAGCTTTTTCTTCAGTCATCCACAATCGTCATAGATCAACCTTTATTTCAAATGCTTTGCACTTTTATTCATCAGTTTATTATTATCTGTTCTCATTTATCATACGCAACTTTAGTAACAAATGAACTAATATTTATTTCAAAAAATGTATAAATTCTAGCGCCAGAGAGGTACTCTGCACTCTGCACTGCTTCAAATGTGGAAGTTTTTGAGGGCCTCCTCCAATTCAACACCATTATCTTATTCATATCATTACTGACATGTTATTGACATGTGATTGACATCTATTTTCATTCGTTTTTTGACATATACCCAAGCAACAATTACCATGCAATTAAAGCACAAAGAAGAGATGCCAAATCCAACAACATTGATGGTACAAATTTGGGAAAACCATCACTCTAACCCTAAACTCAAATTCCATAAATTACTCATCAAATGCTTTGCACTTCTATTCATGAGTTTATTATTATCTTTTCTCATGTTTCTCAGGCAAATTTAGTAACAGAGGAAATCATATTTATTTGAAAATATATATATATATACATATTATAGCGCCAGAGAGATAATCTGCACTATGCACTGCTTCAAATGTGGAAGGTTTTGACGGCCTCCTCCAATTCAACACCATTATCTTATTCAGATCATTATTGACATGTTATTCACTTGTTATTGACTTGATTTTCATTCTTTTTTTAACATATACCCAAGCAAAAATTAACATGCAACTGAAGCACAACGAAGAGATGCCAAATCTAACAAAATTTATGGTACAAATTGGGGAAAACCATTACTCTAACCCTAAACTCAAATTCCATAAATTACTCACCAAATGCTGGTTATTGCAAGCCGTCTGTGTGGGGTGTTTCTGTTTCTTTGCTCCACAAATGGAACCTACCACTTCCAACGACTACAACTTCTCTCCTTCCCCTTCCACTGCTTCGCCCCTTCACTGATTTGGAATCCACACTTTTCCCCTTCTACTCAAAATAACTACTTTTGCAAGGTCTGGAGAACGTGAGTGGCCAATCGTTGCCTTCAACTGTCGTTAGCCGTTGCCTTCATTGGGTTTCTCAGACCTCTGGGTTTTAGAGAGAGAGAGTTTTTTCAGGACAGACTTCGAACTTGCTTCTTCTGCTTCTTTTTCGGACGTTTTTCCCTCTTCTTCTTCACTTTGGACGTGTTGGATATTCATTTCGGGTTTGGGTTGCCCACCTACCCAATTGTGAAACTTTATCTCAATTATCCCCAGCCCTTGGATTCATCTGATGGCTATAAAGGGAACCCCTTATAACTTACCCCTTATAACTTTCCACTCATTATAGTCAGCCCGTATAAAAGTACTCCATTCATGTGTTGGACTTGAATTACTTGGGCTCAAAATCCTAAATCTCTCCCAGTACATAGTGTTCAAGACGCGTTGGAATGAAATTGGGTGCATATAAGGCCTACTATGTGTTACAGAGAGTGCCACATGATCAGAAGGCATGGCAACCACCTAGCTGTAGTTGCAGCTCTGTATATAAGCAATGAATTTGTAATAATTATGTGCTAGGTGTGACCACTGTCATGACCCACACCTAAATTAATATTTAATTAGTAATTTATTAAGAGGAAAATGCAATTTTGTCCTTGGACTAATTTATTAATGAAAGGTTGACTTTTTGACCAAGAAGGAATTTGACAATTCCACACACACCGTTGAGTAGAGCACGACGAAACGAGTCCGTAGACACGAAGTGGGCTCGAATCGGAGTTTTAATGAAGGAAATATAGTTAAAATACTACGAGGGTCAAAACGGTAATTTAAAAAATTAGATTTTTTTTTTAAAATACAAACCTCACTTCTCTCTCTTCTCCCTCAGTTTTTTTTTCTCTCTCTCCCGTCGCGAGCCCCCTCCCCCCTCCCCCGATAGTTTTTCTCCAGCCGTAGCTTCCAAGAGCCACCGCCGGCGGCGGCGACCGGCCTCGAAACCGGTCTTGTTCGAACCGTCACCTCCTCCTCTTCTCATCCCACCCAGTCTCCGTCGCTGTCAGCCACTCCAGCTGCCGGAAATTGCAGAAATTTGAGCGAGTGTGACCGAAACTGCACGGTCGTCGTTCTCCGTCGTTCGACCACCAAATCGGACCATATATGGATTTTGAACCTCTCGAGCTGTTCTAGCTGCCTGTTGGGTAAGATTTAATCGGTTCTCAGCGTAGGTAATTGATTTTCGAATTGGAAATTCGGCCGGTTTTCGACCTCTGAGTTCGGCCACCTCTGGTCAGTTTTTGGGGGAGGTCCATGAACAAAAGTGGCTCCAAATATGGTGTTATACTTAGGGTAGGAGTTTGGAGCCGTGGTTTTGAGATTTTTCGGTGATACGTAATCGCTTTGGACACCCAGCGCTGCCGGCCCATGGGCGAGGGTAGTGAAGTGGCACTGTGTCTTGATGAGATCCTTAGGTTGTCACGAGCGCGTAGGAATTCGCGGATCTCAATTTGGATACTTTTGAGCCTTGAACGGATTTTACATATTGTGCAATTTTCGGGTTCAATACTGTTGAGCCGTTGGATCGTAATCAATTTCAGATATGTTAATCTAGACAATTTCAGAATCGTGTAGGATTCGACGAATCGTGAATTGGAGTCCCGGATACTCCGAAATCGCGAACCCTAGGGTTAGGATTTAGAAATCGTGCGATTGTACGATCGTGATCAATCCAACCGTCCGATCGAGACCAAACCCTCGGGACAAGTGTCCTAGATATATTGGACCTTCTAGCGGCTTCCGGATCATATTCTGAGGTCATGGACCCGCGGGGTCCCGAGTTGACTTTTTGGGACTTTAGCGCTTTTTGAGTCCCAAGATACTGCTAAACTAGAAGGAAAGAGTTTATGGGCATAGGAACAACTTTAATTTGACGCACGTACTTCTAGGAGCCGGGGGTCAGAGTTTTTAAATTAATACTATATTATATTAATAGAATATTATGGTCATTGAATCAGGCACCCGGGCACCAGTTGACCCACAGGAGGGACCTTCAAGAGATCCAGCTAGCACGGACTACCAGTGAGTGGACTCTTTGTTTTTATAAATGAATTTAAACAGTTCAGTTACAGTAATTGATTTTGAATAAGTTTTATTCAAAAGTTAGCGTTTTATAAGTTGGTATATGCTTTTACAAATTTTATTTTGCATGCTGCCGAGTGAAATCTCCTTTAACGGATATAAGAAAAGAAATTCTAGTTAATTATCAGATAAATGGCAGCAGAGTTTTAGAGTTTACAGAAATTCAGTTATTCAACATATTTTCTTCAGAAACTTTATATTTTCCTAAATCACCTTGTACCTAGAGATTAAATGTTGCCTTCGGATTATATTGGTTGCCTTCGGTTTAGTCAGCATGCTTGACAGTTGCCCAACGAGTTCTTTGGTACTCGAACTCGTGTGGCGAGTAATGCAGATCAGGTGGACTACGGTCCCCTGAATCCTGCGAGTTGCGGCTCGGACTGACCTCGTGTCACTGAGACCTGCGAGTATGTATCACCCATGGTGATAGAAGGAATTGACGAATATAAGGAATTGACGGAAATAAAGGGTACACCTAGGTGGTAGTTTTAAACTGTTTTCAATGCCTTAAGAAATTAATGTTGACCATGAGTATGCTTGGCTTATATACTGTAAAATTATATGAGTGCATTGATTTCAGAAATAAAGAAAATAAGTTAGTTTGTATAACTGTTTTTACAGTAGGGTTAGTATGTTTATATGCTATTTTCTAAACTTTGTTTTTGGTCCACTCATCCTTTTTAATGTTTTGCTCCCCCAGGCAGTAGGCGTGCACAGGAATCCACCACCGGGCCGTTTTTCACCTTCCACACCTTTCTTTTAATGTAGGATTTTTGTTTTGTAAAAAGATTGACTCCTTTGTAAATTCTTAGTTGCCGCTCTGATGTTTTGCCCTAGACTTAGAATTGAACTGTTGGAATGTATATATATATATATATATATATGCTAGCAGTTGGTTGTATATATAGATACTTGTTTGGCATGTGTAAATGTGTTGGTATTGAGCCAGTTACAAGGGAAACTCTGCCGGTTTTTCGGTAGCAGTCAACCTTGTTATTTTATCGTGTTTTGTGTAGAAGGGCAAATAGGTCATTCGTGCCCGACATTCGCCAGGTGTCGGACACGCACAGGGTCCGGGACGGATTCCAAAGCGGAATTTGGATCGGGTCATGTCAACCACCCTGGACCAAATTTTTTTTTTTTAACAGTAAGTATTATATTATATTATTATAACTATTAACTCATTTAATATTTTGAAAAAAACAAAAAACAAAAAAAAAGACCAACGATCTGGTCTGTTCCGCTTCTCAAGAAGAAGAGCACCTGTTCCTATTCCACTCTACTCTTCTTCTTCTTTATCTTCTTCTACAGAGTTTTGAATCCTTTCCTAAGCCTCATCTAAGCTGGTCCTTGTGATTCGTGAATCCAAAATCCTAAGCCTCCATCTAAGTTTGTTTGCGCTTTAATTAAACATATAGAGATAAGGCTAACTTACAGGTGATGTCGACGGTTTGGACACGAGGAGCCTTCGGTCCGTGGCGTCCTTTCCCTAGGCGTGATGCTGGATTCGGCCTATGGGAAGAAACGACAGGTGAGGTCTAAAGCACTGGTGTGGTGCCGGCCGAAGACCGTCTGATGCCAAAGTTAGTAACTAAGAGCAATTCGTTGACAGTGTGAAAGCTTAAGTCAAGTAAACCGTCTTACCCTTTTGGCTGTGGCTAATGGGCTTTATTTATAGAGGGCATTAGGTGATCTTTTAGTGCTTAGTTTCGATGTGGGACCTGTGGGAGTGTCTTCAGCGATCGACACGCGTCCCGACAAGCCTTGGTGAAAGTTCTGAGGTTGTCTTGTAGGATCAGTCGGGCATGCTGATGGTGCCTTCAAGGTCCTTCGTTACGGCGTACCGAAGGTCTCTATTCAAGTCTTCGTTCAGGAGAATGTGCCGATTGAAAGGTATGCATGAATCGGTGGTGTGTGACGATTCATGTCAGTTTGGCTTATTCGGCCTGGCCTCACAGGGTTAGTCTTAAACTCGTTCACTTTCCACGTGTCATGATGTGAGTGGAGGGTCAGATATGGTACAAACAAAGTTGGTCTTTGTGAATCCTCTTCTTTTAGTTACAAGTTAAAATTATTTTGGGAGATTCCAAAATCCAAAGTGCGGGCTTTTATTCAGTGCAAAACTGGTCCTTGTAGAAAACAATTGAATGTAATTTTTTATGATTTGATATCAACTGAAAAGGAAAATATGATTTTTTTGTTATTTTTTTTTTTGTTTGTAGATTTGTGAACTCATGCAGTTACACATTCTCTTTGCAAGAATTCTTTTAAGCTTTAATTGATTGCAATTTTGGAAATATCAAGTTTGTTTCCGTGGAGGGGGATTTCTCAAATTCCAGGTTATGTTGTTCTTTGTTTATTCTTTGAAGTATTAAAATTGCATTGGCTTTCATTGTATTGTTTCTGTTTTCAAGTAACAATGTTCCCTAAGAAACACTCATCTGGAAGTCAAAAAAGAAAAAGGAAAAGTTAGAGAGAAGAATTAACTCAATCTCAAAAGGGAGCTTTGGATAAAATTTTTCAAAACAAAACAAATAGTTCACTTGATAAGTCAATTGAAGATTTAGTCGATGAATCTGAGCAGCAAAATCATGTTGAAGAATTTGTAGGAATTGATAATGATTTAGTCAATGAATCTGAACAACAAAATCATGTGGAAGAATTAGTAGGAACTGAGAATGAGAATGATTTTAATGCACATGTAGGTGACTTAGGTGAAGATGAACATGTTGAGAATGAAGATTTTAATCATCTTTGTAATAATGAAGACACTGAACTTGAGGGTGTAGAACCAAGTTTTCCTTTAAACATTTTTTATCCTAGAATTTGGGATCATCTAGATGAAAAAATGAGAGCTTTACTTGTGGAAAAAGGTCTTGCAAGAGATAATAATATCAAATTTCCCAGGGATGAAAACTTTAGACATTTTTCCACCAATTATCACATGAGAAAGTTACCAAATGGAGAGACTCGTGACATAAAATGGCTAGTATACTCAAAGGAATTGGATAAGGTATTTTGTTTTTGCTGTAAGTTGTTTAAGACAATGTATTGTAGAAGCCAATTAGCAAACGAAGGACTTAGAGATTGGAAACATCTTAGTGAGAGGCTTAAACAACATGAAAACAGCATTGAACACATAACTAACATGAGTTCTTGGATTGAATTACATAACAGATTTAAAAAAAAAAAAACAATTGATAAAGGCATACAAGAACAAATTAGGAGAGAGAAGGAACACTGGAAACATGTTTTGGTAAGAATAATTTCTGTTGTCAAATGTCTTGCTAAAAATAATATTGCATTCGGTGGAACAAAAGAGAGAATTTATGAAGAAAATAATGGTAATTTTTTAGGTATATTGGAAATGGTTGCAGAATTTGATCTAATAATGCGAGAACATTTTCGACAAATTTAAAATGATGAGATTCTCTACCACTATCTAAGCCATAAGATTCGAAATGAGCTGATAGCTTTGCTGGCTTCAAAAGTCAGAAGTGCAATCATTGAGAAAATCAAACAAGGAAAATATTTTTCAGTGATACTTGATTGCACTCCTGATTCAAGTCACAAGGAGCAAATGACTTTGACAATACAGTGTATGGATGTGTCAAGGAGTCCAATGAAAATATAAGAGTACTTTTTAGAGTTTTTAATTGTGAAAGATACACCAGGATTAGGACTTTTTAATGAATTGCAATCTGTCCTAGAGTCCCTTGGTCTTAAAATTGATGATGTTAGAGGACAGGGTTTTGATAATGGCTCTAATATGAAAGGAAAACATCAAGGTGTACAAAGAAGATTACTTGAAATAAATCCTAGAGCTTTGTTCATGCCATGTGGTTGTCATTCTCTTAATTTAACACTATGTGATATGGCAAACTGTTGTGTGAAAGTGAAATCCTTTTTTGGGGTGGTTCAACGCATTTATTGTGTTTTTGCTAATTCTACAAAGCGTTGAAAGATTTTACAAGATCATGTAGATGGTTTAACTCTCAAAACATTGTCAACTACACGTTGGAAAAGTCGTGTAGAGAGTGTTAAAGCAATAAGATTCCAAGCTGCTCAAATAAAAGAAGCTTTATTTAAAGTAGTAGAAACTAGTGAAGATGCTAAAGCAAAAAAGTGAAGTTGAAAGTTTAGCAACACATGAACTGGAAAATTTTGAGTTTTTATTTGGCATGGTTATTTTGTTGGAAATTAACTTATTCAGCAAAAAGTTACAGTCTACAGATATGTGCATTGATGCTGCTTTAAAAAATTTGGAGGGTCATTTTTTTTTGTTGAGAATTATAGAGAAAATGGATTTTCATCTGCTATGATTGAAGCTAAAACTATTGCTTGTGATATGGGGATTGAACCTGAATTTCCTAAAAAACTTTAAAGTCATAGAAAGAAATAATTTGATGAGAATGCCAATGATGAGACAGTACAATAAGTTGAAGAATCATTTCGAGTCAATATTTCATCTGTGTAGTGGATATGGCTCTTTCTTCATTAAGGAGTAGATTTGAACAAATGCAAACATATGATGGTATTTTTGGGTTCTTGTTTAATTCAAAGAAGTTAACTTCATTGGGTGATGAGGAATTGAAAAATTGTTGTATGAAGCTTGAAACTATTTTAAGAAATGGTGAGTCTTCTGATGTTAATGCAAGTGATTTGTTTTCAGAGTTATAGGTGCTGCAATATCTTTTACCATCAACAGTAAACACAGCACTTGAAATTGTAGAGTTTGTAAAAGATATGGACTGTTTTCCAAATGTTTTGATTGTCTATAGAATACCATTGACTGTACCCGTGACTATAGCATCTGTAGAAAGAAGCTTTTCTAAATTAAAATTATTGAAATCTGAAAGGACCCGCCCCGAATTTCTTGAAACCTGAGACGAATCCTGTGGAATTCCTGACATCACCCAGATGCTGGACCCACTTACTAAAGACCGAGACTTTCTGCCGAAATTTCGGCAGAGTCTCCCCTGTAAATTGAACATTGCCCAAATTTTCAACCTGCATAAAACACAATTTATATCCACAACTGGCAGCATGCACAATATAATTTCATGCAATTCACATAAACGGCCTTCGGCCTTCCAATAATTCTCAACAAACAACCAAACACGCTAACAAATCAATTCATGCCTTAAACAAGGCAAACGATAAATTCAAATATGAATTATGACTACTAAATTTCAACATGCATCATTTAACCTTTCCAATTTCAACATACGAGGTTTTAACATCCTAACACAATCACATTTTCACCTAAATTTCAGGACCAACAACAAGGTCCGAACCAATCTCCATAAAACAACATGACTAACATTTAGTCTGTGGCTGCACCTAGTAACCTTAGGCTGCCTACGTACCCTTACTAAGGGATCAAGCCACACGTAGTTCTTTCATAAAACTCAATTCCACACATAGGCAATACCTTTATTCATTTATATGTATTTCACATAATCTCCCCATACGCCGGTACTACCAACGCCACATATGGGGTCTGTCAACATGCCGGATAACCTACGCCACGTGTGACCTCAACATAATATCACGTAATCTCCCCATATGCCGGTACAACCAACGTTACTTATGGGGCCTGTCAACACGCCGGATAACCTACGCCACGTGCGACTTCACCATACTATCACAATATCTCCCCATACGCCGGAACAACCAATGCCACGTATGGGGTCTGTCTCAACGCCAGATAACCTGCGTCACGCGAGACCTACACATAATATCACATATCTCCTCATAAGCCGGTACAACCAACGCCATGTATGGGGTCTGTTAACACGCCGAATAACCTACGCCACGTGCAATCTCAACATAATATCACAAGATCTCCCCATACGTTGGTACAACCAACGCCACGTATGGGGTCTGTCGACGCGCCGGATAACCTACGCCACGTGCGACCTTAACATAATATCACAAGATCTCCCCTACGCCGGTACAACCAACGCCACGTATGGGGCCTGTCTCAAAGCCGGATAACCTACGCCACGCGAGACTTGAACATCATATTACAATATCTCCCCATACGCCAGTACAACCAACGCCACGTATGGGGTCTATCGACAAGCCGGATAACCTACTCCACGTGCGACCTGAACATAATATCACAAGATATCCCCATACGCTGGTACAACCAACGCCACGTATGGGGCCTGTCTCAACGTCGAATAACCTACGCCACGTAAGACCTGAACATCATATCACAATATCTCCTCATACGCTGGTACAACCAACTCCACGTATGGAGTCTGTCGACACGCCGGATAACCTACGCCATGTGCGACTTAACTTTCACAGGGTGGTACTTGTAGTGTAACCAAAATCCGGGGAGGTGCCTAAGGTAGTGCGTATAGCACTTCAAACTAACATTCTAGACTCTTTTATACCTTTACAAACATATATAACTATATAATTTAATTCTAATATTGTGTAAACCTTAACAATAGTCTAGCACCCGATAATCCCCCTGGGAAGGAGAGATTACTCCGGAAGACTCAAGGTCAACCAAGGGTCAAACTATACTAACGCTGGTCAAATAGACCCACGGGGCCCACGACCTCCAAAGTCTGATCCGAGAGTTCCTATGGGCTACAAGGTATAGGACACTCATCCTGCAAGTTTGGCCTAGATCGGAAGGTCGGATCGCTCACGATTGCACGATCTGACGGTTATTATAAAACATAAACTTTAAAATATTAAATCGGAACATCCGGGGCTCTGATTCACGATCCGTGAATTCCTACACGATCATAGAAATACCTAGATTAACATATATTAAATTCAAGACCATCCAACGGTCTCAACCTATTGAACTCGGATAACGTGCAATAGGCGGTATCCTTTCGATAGTCAAACGACGTCTGAATTGAGATCCGCCAAATCGTATGCACTCGTGACAACCTAAGGATCTCATCAAGACACAGTGCAACTTCACTACCCCTGCCCACGCGTCGGCAGCGCTGGGTGCCCAAAGCGATTATGCATCGCCGGAAAATCTCAAAACCACAGCTCCAAACTCCTACTCTAGGTATAACACCCTATTTGGAGCCACTTTTGTTCATGGACCTACCCCAAAAACTGACCGGAGGTGGCCGGAATGGCGATTTCAAAACCAACTGAATTTCAATTCGTAAATCGAATTTTTACGCTAAGAATTGATCCAATCCTACCCAACAGGCAGCTAGAGCATGAAAAGTAGGTGAGAAACCATACCTCACTCGTCGGAATCGGTGGCCGGAGGAGGGAGATCGACGACAGAGAAGTTCGGATGACACCGGCCGCTTCTTCTCCAGTTTTCGGGGAAACCGCGGCGGCTGGCGGCGAGACTTGGCTGGGGTTGGAAGAGGACGACGCCCCGGTCATTTTGTTACCGGTCCCGTCGTCATCGGTGGTCGGAGGAGAGAACGGCTGGCCAAAACGTGGCTGGCTGCCACTGCGCGAGAGAGAGAGAGAGAGAGAGAGAGAGGGAGAAAATCTGATTTTTATAAAAAAAATCCCATTTCAAAATATTTACGGTTTTGCCACTGAACTTGTTTTGCTCGTAACTTCTTCGTTTCAACTCCGAATCGAGTCCACTACATGTCTACGGACTCATCTCAGTACGACATTCCCAAAATACTAGTAACTGCCCTAAACTCCTTCTGGGATAAGAAAATGACCAAAATACCCCTACCCCAAGGGTAAATTTGTAATTTCCCTTAAATAATTTAAATAAGGGATTAAATTTGGAGTCGGGTGTTACAAAATCTTACTTGAGGTCTACCATGTCACAAAAAGGCTAAATGGGCTAGCAATATTTTCCATTGAAAAGGAGATGTTAGAAAAGCTTGAATTTGAAAGCATCATTGAGGATTTTGCTTCTCAAAATGCAAGAAGAAAATCATTTAAATAATACTTTTTTAGTTTTAATTTTGTTGTTTTTCACCTTATCTTGTAGGTGGTGATGTTGATATTTTGCTGGTTGCTGAGGATGCAAAGGGATTTCAAGTAGGCTGCTGTTGTTTGCTTTGGCTATTGAGGAAGAAAATACATTCTTGTTTTGTTGGTTGCTGAGGATGCAAAGCGATTCAAGTAGGCTGCTGTAGTTTGGTTTGGCTATTGAGGATGTAAAGACATTTTTGTTTTGCTGATTGCAAAGGATGCAAAGGGATTTAAAATAGATTGATGTTGTTTTGCTTCGACTATTCAGCATGTAGAAATTTTTTTTTTTTGGCTGGTTGCTTGTTGCTGGATGAAAAAGAACTTATTAAATTGTTATATGTATTTATCTTGTGTATATATTGTAGCCTTTTATTCTAAATTTTTATATATTGAAATTTGAATCGATACAATTTATTTGGCTCGAATGTTTAATTTTTAGTTAATTTGGACATGTTAGATTTTGGTTGAAAAATAAGAGTGAGTTCACCACTAAGTTTAAATATATATAAGGGCCTAATTTTTACTTTTGCCATGGGCCCTGAAAAATTCATGACCGGCATTGTTTGGTGACTTATGTGTCCAAAATATCATGTTCATGTGCAAAATGTTGAGGTTCTTGTTTGAGAAATTTTTTGCATGGGGTTTGTGGGTTGATTCTTCATGTTTCGAGTTTTCTTCTCTCTCCTCTTTCTCGATTTTTGCAAAAAATATTGGAGTAAATAGACCACACTCAGGGAGTGTTGGCCAAAGACCTTCTGATGCCTAATTCGGTTAAATATTCTTGAAAAGATGCTAAGATAACAGAAAGATAGAGGTCTTTTCTTATGGAAAGAGCCAGGTGGTTAGAGCCATGTGTGAGGGTGGCCAGAGCCGTGAAGAAGAGAGTGGCGTGAGAGAGAGGGCGCTTCAAGGGTAGAAATCAGATTACCTCGTATATGTGATGTAGCCATGTATTTATAGTGCTCCATGTAGGCTTGGGTTTGAAGAATAATCTTTATTTGGTTAGGATTATTCTTACACATAAATAAGAGATTGGAATTAATCAAGGAGATTTGATGGAAATCTCATCCTTGCTTTGGGGAGACATTGCCATCTTAAATCAAAGATAATTTCCCTAATAAATAGGATTTAACTAGGGTAATTAGTTGACCTAAGGAATATTCCTTTTCCACGTGACGCCCATCTACTGGTTGCTGAAATATGTGTTCCTACAAATGCCCCCCCAGCTTCTGCATGATGTTTATATGGTGTAAAGGAGATAAGAAGTATTTACTGGGCTTTCCAACTGCATTTGGGTTTCCTTATGAAGGTTGGGCTCCTTTTGTGAGTTGGGCTCCTAACGAAAGGAGGCCTTTGAGATTCATTCATGGTGTGGGCGCCAATCATGGGATTAGCGGAGTAGCTATGCTGTGTTTTGGTCAGCTTGGACTGGGTAGCTGTTGAGCTGGCCTACTGGTGCAATGTCTTGCTATGGTATATCTCGAACTGCACTGATATGCTTTAATCACATATCCAAAGCTATTATATGTGAGTTATTGTGCCCAACCAACTCTCGTATTCTGCTTGCAGTTTGAAGAGATCAGTAAAAGGCTTGATCTTGAACCAAACATGGCCAAAGTTTGCCAGGCCATGAAAGTAGGAAGGTGTTTTGCCCCTAGCTGGTGATGTTTGAGAGATGGAACATCATGGTCTCGACTTGGTTGACCAGCTCGATGAAAGGAATGCGTCCTCGACCAATGCATCTGGAAAGAGGAAGCATGTTCCCCATTAGTGTTTTTTGGAGGAGTCTTCTACTTGAGGTGAACATGATACCGTCACGAACATAGATACTACCGAGGAGTAGGTAGCTGCTGAGATGGTGGCTAATGAGCCTATAGTCGAGGAAGATAAGGCCATGGAAGGGGCAGCTGATAAGGCGGAGGCTAATGCTATGGAGAAGGTAGCCAAAGAAGATAAGTAAGTGGCTGCAGCTGATGAGCAGGTGGTCGGTGAGACAGGAGCAGTTCGAGAAACCCTTCAATGCTGTCACTTCCCATAAAGCATGGAACATCTGCAACATAGGATTCATGAGGTTGGCTTTGGGGCAGATCCACTAGCGTATTCCCCTTTAATATTTGATATTTGCCCACGACCATCGTCGATGAGGTTTGCATACCTCCCATCGCCACTCATCATTGAGAAGGAAAATCCTTGGTCTGAATGATGACCCACTCTGATACCACTTGATGTAACATGAAAGAACGAATTTATAGATCGATATACGTCTAAACCCGAAAAGATATATTGAAATCCATGACCGACTGGAATCCACTAGAAAATAGAGAAAATCTCTAAATTTGATTAAGAATATCATAAAACTAATAAATACAATGTCATGAGTTGGCTTAAATAGAAAACCAAGAAATCCTAAAACCGTAGGAAACCTTAGGTTCCATTCCTAAAACTTAACTAATAAGAAAAATAATTAAAATCATATCAGGAAAATAATATCCTTATTGATAATTTATTCTAAAAAATATAAATATATTATAAATCTTCTCAAGAAATTAAGCAACCCGAAAATCCCAACGATACACTGTCCTTCTTTTCCTAGTGCCATATTTGATGCTTAACCAGAATGTTCCTCTCTTGCACAATGTCCTTCCAACTTTGAGCCACTTTATTTTAATTAATATTTCCCACCATAAATAACCCATATATCATCTTACATCACAACCTAAGGGCAATTACTACTAATTTTATTTATATGTATGAGATTAATAATAAAAGAATTTGAATTTTTTGGTAATTTTTCAAAAATTTTTTTTGATTTTTTATAAAAACATTTATTTGCTGATGTCAGCACCCTCAGGAAGCAACTCGGGCTAATCTTGCCTAGGAATGGTGGACCCCAGCTCTTGCCCGAGTTGGAATCACTTTTGGAGGCTTATGGGGCCTTTTGCCTGGGCTGGGCTCCTGCAATGGAAGTGCTCTAAAGAGTTGAGCTACTAATTTTCTTCATTACGAGTTAATTTTGGAGTGGGACGTCAACTTTCTTCAAAATGAAAATAGAGAAAATTTAAGAGTGGCTTTTAACTAAGGAAATATTTTTTTAGGGCCTCTCCTACTGAAATGAACGATATTCACATTAACTCACACACACATGCTAGGACTCGAATCCAAGACTATCTTTGGAGAGCTTGGCTCCAAATCACTACACCAATGGATCCTTAGCAACTAGGAGTTTTATTAAACGAGTGGATCCTTAGCAACTGAGGAAATTTTATTAAACCAGAGGATCCATAGCAACTAAGGAAATTTTGTTAAGCTTGATCGAAATGTATAGTCTCAAATTCCGCCAAATTACCAGTCATCCCAGGATTTCGTGACTGACTAGTACCAATTATAATAGCATGCACTTTAGTGAGGGTCTTTTCTAAGGCACCTTTTAACTATTGAATCGAATTGGTTAATCGTTGGATCAAATTGGTTAGTTTGATTCTATTGATCAAACGGTCAAGAGATATGGTCTCATCAAAGGGCGTTATCTAACACCCTCACTATAGAATGACTCCTATTGGTTAACCGTTGGATCAAATTGGTTAGTTTGATTCTATCAAACGGTCAAGAGATATGGTCTCATCAAAGGGCGTTATCTAACACCCTCACTATAGAATGACTCCTATAACATAGTGATCAATGGTCAGTTTAGCATAATAATACTACTACAATAATATTTCCCTATTTTAGACCAAAAGTCTACTTATGGGAAAGAGAAAACATAAACTTACTTAAATAATAATAGTGGTCTCTATTGAATTTTGTTGCATATTGAAAAGTTAAGGGAACTAGCATAAGTTTATAAGGAGTTAAGCTACTCTTCTTCTGCATTGCGAGTTAATTTCGGAGTGGAACATCAACTTTCTTCTAAAGGAAAATGGATAAAATTTAAGAGTGGTTTTTAACTAAGTGTTCACCCGTTTTCGTGTTTCACTCCTGTGATGGAAGGGCGAAGTTCCCCACTGGCTTGGAGACCATGTGTTGGTCAACAAGTCAGCTTTCTTTGGTGTGCGAGCGTGCCACTGCTAGCAATGTAAATTCTAGCAGACTTCTTTTAGAATAGATAACTTGCGCCCCAAGTTACTGACCTCTAAAAACAAACGATCGTGAATTTGGGTGAGGAATATCTCCCAAGTAAGTTCTTTTCTTGCCTTAGACTGGTAAGGACTTTCACAATTTATCTCAGTATCAAACGGCTGTTCTGGCCAGAAATATTTGATAGAAGTTGGGCTGTTTTAAGCAGAACTGCCTTTTACAAAACAATGAACATGCATATCGACTCTAGGAAGGTTAAAAGATGGCCGGAACTTCGTTTCTACTTGGATGGGAGGTTCCTCCTTGGGCTGGACTGGACGTGCCTGGGACGGTCCGTACTGCTTCGTGACTTCAGACGTTAGGCTGACCCATGAATCGATACCAAAGTTTGATTTTGGCAGAGCTTTATGTTCACTTCACGCTTCGTGAGGCTTTTGAGTGGGCAGAACTGCGGCTTCTTCAGTCTGGAGGGGGCAGAAGTGGCTGTTCTTGAGGTTTTGATGAGCTAGGGATTGCACTACGAGCTTTGTTCTGCTTGGGCAGGACTCTTCATGAGTTTGCTGAGGTCTCTTCGTCTGTGAAAACTCAAACTCTGCTTGTCTTTGGCTTTTGCTGAACCAAATTTGTAACGAGGGATCTCGTTTTAGAAGACTTATTTTCTAAGTCTGGATTTTGGAATTCTGATCTAAAGCTGGTTTCTCTTGGAATCCAAGTGAGCTTTTGGCTGTTTTCTTGTTTGTTGTTTTTTGATTGATTGATGAATTGAGTGTCCTCTTCTTTCTTGCCTACTTCTGTTTTTATAAGAGACCTTTTCTTGGAGGTGGTTTAAATTTTAATAATGGGCGGCAAAAAGATCTCCAAAAAATGTGAAGCAGGAAAGATTTTATCAATTATGGCAGATAGGCTCCCAGTAGTCACCTCCTAGAGCAGTTCTTTCCCTGGTTTCCTGGGCGGCAGCTTTTTTTTGTTTCAACCAACGCCACCGCTTGTGTGGGCTTTTTATGGCGGTTTTGGTTTTCTTCTGTTTTTCCTGAATAATTCCCTGTTTTTCCGTTGCGTGACCTGTGAAATCTTTGGAAGATGGTATGTTGCCTTGGAGCAAAATCTCTGAACATAGATGGGCTTTTGATTTTTCTTTTTGGCAGTGTTTCAGAGACGTCTCTTCTCATATAAAAACTCTAGTTGGAATTGCTGACTTTTCAAAGGTGAGATAGCCACGTTGGTGTGTTTTTTTTTAGTCTCTTGGGTTTGAGCCTAAACAACATTTGTGGGCTGATTCTTGAAGCCCAAATGACAGCTTTCCATTTTTGGGTCTTTTTTGGGGCTGGGTAAGTAACTTCACCATGGGCCTTTTTTCTGGGTTTCTTTGGTGTGCCAAATTTAGGCCCAAACACTAAGGAATTTGTTTTAGGGTCTCAACAATTGAAATTGACGATATTCATCTAAACCCACACACACATGTTAGGACTTAAATCCAGGACAATCTCTAAAAGAACTTGGTAGTGAATCCTTAGCAAATAATTATAAGGAATTTTATTAAACTAGTGGATCCTTTGCAACTAAGGAAATTTTATTGAACGGGAGGATCCTTGGCAACTAAGGAAATTTTGTTAAGCTTAAGAGCACCGAAATGTATATGTACTATGTAGTGTCCCTTTGTTCTGAAAAGTATTGTAAAGTAATAAAGGAAAGGAGAAAAAGAGGGAAAAAAAAAATAGAACAAAAAGGTTTTTTCTTCTTTTTTTGCCAATAAAAAGGAAAAGGTTCTTCTTTACCGGTCGGTGGAGGACAAATTTGAGGGACATAAATGTCATATGGTAAATTGGTTTCGTCTCAATTTGTCTTTATGAAAATGTAGACTACCTGTTTAGGGGAGAGGTATTTTGACTCCTTCCCTAACCTTTGCCCTTAACTTCTTTTTTCACAGACCCGAATAATTAATTTGAAATATTTGATTAAGAATATCATAAAATTAATTAATATAATGTCATGAGTTGGCTGAAATAGAAAATCAAGAAATCCTAAAACCGTTGGAAACCCTAAGTTCTAGAATATTCCTAAAACTTAACTAATAAGAAAACTAATTAAAATCATATCAGGAAAATAATATCTTTATTGATAATTAATTTTAAAAAATATAAATACAATATAAATCTTCTCAAGAAATTAAGCAATCCAAAAATTCCAACGATACACCGTCCTTCTTTTCCTAGCGCCATAATTAATGCTTAACCAGAATGTTCCTCTCTTGCACAATGAACTTCCAACTTTGAGCCACTTTATTTTAATTAATATTTTCCACCATGAATGACCCATATATCGTCCTACATCACAACCCAAGGGAAATTACTCTTTACATGGGACTAATTTTATTTCTATGTATGAGATTAATAATAAAAAAATTTGCTAGGTATGTATAAAAAAAAATTCTGAATTTTTTTTGTAATTTTTCAGAATTGTTTTTCCATTTTTTATATAAAAAAAACTTTATTCGTTGATGTCAGCATCCTCAGGAAGCAACTCAGGTTGATCATGCCTTGGGCCTTGCCTAGGAATGGTGGACCCCAGCTCTTACCCGAGCTGGAATCACGTTTGGAGGCTTAGGGGGGTTAGGCTCTTGCGATGAAAGTGCTCTAAAGAGTTGAGCTACTAATTTTCTCCATTGTGATTAATTTTGGAGTGGGACGTCAAATTTCTTCAAAATGAAAATAGAGAAAATTGAAGAGTGGTTTTTAACTAAGGAAATATTTTTTTTTAGGGCCTCTCCTACTGAAATGGACGATATTCACATAAACTCACACACATGCTAGGACTCGAATCCAGGACCATTTAGGGGGAGCTTGGCTCCAAATCACTATACCAGTGGATCATTAGCAACTAATTATAAGGAGTTTTATTAAACGAGTGGATCCTTAGCAACTGAGGAAATTTTATTAAACCAGAGGATCCATAGCAACTAAGGAAATTTTGTTAAGCTTGATCGAAATGTATAGTCTCAAATTCTGCCAAATTACTAGTCATCCTAGGATTTCATGATTGACTTGTACCAATTATAATAGCATGCACTTCAAGTGAGGGTCTTTTTTAAGGCTCCTTTTAACTATTGAATCGAATTGGTTAGTCGTTGGATCAAATTGGTTAGTTTGATCCTATTGATCAAACGGTTAGGAGATATGGTCTCATCTAAAGGCATTATCTAACACTCTCACTATAGAATGACTCCTATAACATAGTGATCAAATAAAATATTATGGTCATTTTAGCATAATAATACTACTACAATAATATTTCCCTATTTTAGACCAAAAGTCTACATATGGGAAAAACAAAACAGAAACTTACTTAAATAATAATAGTGGTCTCTATTGAATTTTGTTGCATATTGAAAAGTTAAGGGAACTAGCATATAAGTTTATAAGGAGTTAAGCTACTCTTCTTCTGCATTGCGAGTTAATTTTGGAGTGGAACATCAACTTTCTTCTAAAGGAAAATGGATAAAATTTAAGAGTGGTTTTTAACTAAGGAATTTGTTTTAGGGTCTCAATTATTGAAATTGACGATATTCATCTAAACCCACACACACATATTAGGACTCGAATCCAGGACAATCTCTAAAAGAGCTTGATAGTGAATCCTTAGCAAGTAATTATAAAGAATTTTATTAAACTAATGGATCCTTTGCAACTAAGAAAATTTTATTGAACGGGAGGATCCTTGGCAACTAAGGAAATTTTGTTAAGCTTAAGAGCACCGAAATGTATATGTACTGTGTAGTGTCCTTTTGTTCTGAAAAGTATTGTAAAGTAATAAAGAAAAGGAGAAAAAGAGAAAAAAAAAGAAAAGAAAAGGAAAAAAAAAAAGATTCTTCTTCTTTTTTGCCAATAAAAAGGAAAAGGTCATTCTTTATCGGTCGGTGGAGGACAAATTTGAGGGACATAAGTGTCATATGCTAAATTGGTTTCGCCTCAATTTGTCTTTATGAAAATGTAGACTACCTCTTTAGGGGAGAGGTATTTTGAGTCATTCCCTAACTTTGCCCTTAATTTCTTTTTTCAAAGACCCGAAGAATTAATTTGAAATATTTTAGTAAATTTTCTTCTAAGACTATAAATTGATAGGTAACCTAAGCCTAAACATTGCATCAATATAGCATCCAAAAGAGGAAAAAAAAAAAAAAAACAAAATCGCATTAATATGGCAACCTCCAACAGTACACATGTGAGCTTGAAACTCCTGATCGACACAAATGGTCGCAAAGTTTTGTTTGCCGAAGCCAGCAAGGATGTTGTTGATTTTCTCTTCAGTCTCCTGTCTCTGCCTGTTGGAACTGTGATCAGGCTCCTCTCCAAAGACGGCATGGTTGGTAGCATGGGAAAGCTTTATGAGAGTGTCGAAAACCTCAATGACACATACTTGCAACCCAATCTTGACAAGGACACCTTGCTGAAACCAAAGACCACAGTTGCTGGTGCCAATATCCTTCCTCAGCTGACCAACAATATTAATGTCGACTCGAATTCTAAACAGTTCTACATGTGTTCATACTGCAATCCCCGCCATATTTCCGATGTTTGTTATACCCCTTGCCCAAATAGTTACAGTTATTCCATATCCACTGAGGTGACTTATGTTTCCCCACAAGCTTCTTCTTCTACGGTGGTGGCAAAGGGCAGCGAGGGAGGGTATGTCAAGGGAGTAGTAACATACATGGTCATGGATAACTTGGAGGTGAAGCCAATGTCCACCATTTCAAGTATTGCTCTACTTAACCAGTTCAATGTGAAGGATGTTGGTGCTCTTGAAGAGAAGGTGGTTCATCTTGGGATGCAAGAGGTCTGAATATTACTCCTAATAATCTCTATACTTTTACTCTATAATATATAGGGTAACTTGTTATGTTCTCTTGTTGGATTAATCTATATTTTCTGTTAATATATACTTGTTGGATTAATAAATAAGGCCGAATCATCATGCAACCCAACATTCAAACTAAGTCCTCGTCCCTGCTTTGATTTAAAGCTTATTTGTTTGACATTGTATGTCTTGTTTTTTCTCTTCGTAGGGTTTGAAGCTGCTGAAGGCATCGTTCAAGACCAGTGCAGTCCTTACCAAAGTGTTCCTGGGGGCCTAAAACGTTTTCTGCTTTGTGAACTAAGGAGATTCGTATTGCTTTATGATGTCATTTTGGAGGTTTTCCTTATTTCGAATGAAGAAATTGTTTCCTTATGTCGTAATATGAAATGTCATGCTAGGTTATATATATATATATATATATGAAGGAACTCACACAATAATAATGGGATTCGAACTGAGTTTACGGTTGGCCCCGACTCGTCCTTCTAATCATTGCGCTACGCCCTTGGGGTCATGCTATAAAGATAATTGAATAATATAGATAAGGTCTATCCAAACGACAATTAAAATACGTTTAACAAAGTTGGCATGTCCTCCATCTCTCTCTGCCTCAATGGCCCCCTCCAAACCCAAAACCAAATCAATCTCTACTTCTCCAGTTCATTTGAAGCTCCTCATCGAGGAAAAGCATAACGAAGTTCTCTTCGCTTAAGCTGGCAAGGACTTTGTTGACTTTCTTTTCACTTTTCTGTCTCTACTTGTCGGCACTGTGATCAGGCTCCTCTCTAAGAAACGCATGATTAGTTGTTTAGGCAAACTCTACGACAGCTTAGAAAACCTAGACGACGCATACTTGCAACCCAACCTCAACAAGGATGTCCTTCTAAAACTTAAGAATAAGAAGGCGCCAATTGGTGGCGCCCATCAAATCCTTCCTGCATTGACCCATGTCGG
Source organism: Prunus dulcis (assembly GCF_902201215.1). NCBI lineage: Eukaryota > Viridiplantae > Streptophyta > Magnoliopsida > Rosales > Rosaceae > Prunus > Prunus dulcis. The sequence continues at coordinate 7,187,604 of NC_047656.1, read as the reverse complement.
TCATGCATTGTACACATGTCGGTCATGACAGCCATTAAGCTTCTCCTACTCCTACTCTGGCGGTGAGGTATGCTGTGTGGCCGCGACGACCCTAAGCACATTTGTCCAAAGTGCATTCACTTCATTCCGAACCCATGACTTATGTTGCTCTGCTGGCAGGTGCAGCCGGGGGCAAGGGAGGTGGGTTTGTGAGAGGCTGTGACTTACATGATAACAGATAATTGCTATTACATTTTCAGTATCAACTAATTTTTTTTTTAAAGAAAACAAAATTTCCAAATTATATTACAAAACCAAAGGCATTTGAAAGAAAGATATTTAATGGTGCATCTGTTCACAAAGATATTTACTTTTCTTTTATTAACAAAGGGCTTCGAAGTTTGGTTATTTTTTAACATTGGAGATATGAATACCATCAAGCAAGAGTTATGTTATATGTGCTTACTTTATGTTTTTTTTTTTAAAAAAATTACTAATTACTAAGTTAAACTTATTAAATGACGTATAAGTTTTCCATTTTAAAGATATTATAGGATGCGTGTTATTTATTTATAATTTTTTAAGACTACATTAGAAAGCTTAGAAATTTAGTATATATAATCTATTTTGATTGATGTTTACAATAAATAGGATCTTATGTTAGTTGTTTCATAATTTTCCTATAGTTCAACTTAATGCTTTAATTTCGTTTACATGCTAAGTTTTAGTTTAGTTTAACAATAGTGTTCTTTTGTCATGCAGATATTGCTATAGAAATTGTGAATATGTACATTCCTAAATTAAGGTACAATATGTCACAACATGGAAAGAGAACATTATCTGAATTTTGTGGAATTCTGATTTCAGTCATTTTTCATTCTTCAAACTATGAGATATGTATCCTTTTAGTTTCGTATTTGAAGTGGTCCATTGATGTCAAGAATTTATTGAACTTCTCTTAAGTAATGTGTTAATGCAGGTCCAGGAGGGTGTAAAATATATTATAGATCATGCAGAGGTTGAGGTTGTTTTCATCCAAGATAAGATAGTGAAAGAAGTGAGAATAAATATCTCATCCTGCCCTTTTTTATCAAATCATATATATTCCACAAGATCAGTTTCACAACCACTAGATGGTTTAAATTGGAAAAAAAAAAAATATATATATATATATATATATACTTTACACCTTTAAAACTCTCTCCTCTTTCTTTCTGTCTCAAAAATACATTAACATGATTTATATGATTTAATGTATACTTTTATTTCTAGAAAAACTATAGAAAATGTAAGAACCAAAAAAAAAAAAAAAATCATTAGATTTTAAGCTAATAACTTTAGCTAGCCCACTCATTGAAAAATTTTTGATTCTGCCCTTGCGTACTACAATAGTAGAGACTAAATGATATTTCATTTTCACTTTTGAAAAAAAAGGAGCTATAGATGCAGCGATATGGTGATTTCCATAAAATTCTAGCTGCGAAGTTCTTGTTATAGAAATAGTGATAATTGAGAGCATTTTCGTTATTTATTATTTGATGAGTTTTAGGTTGTGTAAAACTTACAAGTGTTTACGTACACATCTAGGTCCTTTTCTATAATTCTTCCGTATTATTTTTGACAAACATTGGTACATTCCGATGTTATGAAGAAAAGAAAAAGATAGGAACTTTCCAAAGATTGGAAGTCAAGATTTGTTGTGTCCTAGTAACCAACTGATAATACTAACGAACGAATATTATATGCTGTGTCCTTAAGGAACATGACATTTTATGAACATTGGAATTTTCTCCATACAAGGTAACCAAAAGAATTCTCTAATCATGTACGGCTTTACAAAATAAACTTCACATATTCATTTGGTGTGCGGCTTTATCCAAAAACAAGACATAACTTGACATAATTTAAAGCATCCAAAAACTGTTTGTTTTGCTACACATTGATATTCTCACCACCAACCAACTAAACGAATTTTCCCCACTTATTCAACAAGTGTTTTATAGAGAACGTATATAAGTAGGAAACCATATCCCAATGATTCAACAACCATAGCACTCGTCATTAGCATTCTAGAAAACACCAAGTTGCTTTTAGTGCTGAATTGGGTAATTTTTTATCATCTCCATGGACAATATAATCAGTCCCAAGAGGCTCATTAGAATTGTGAGCAAGTGGCAGAAGAGAGATGCTATGGGGAGGACCAAAAATTCATCGCCAAGAGTAGCAGCTAGCAACAACATGCTGAATAATATGGTGGGTGAAAAGGGAACTTTTGTTATCTACACCATTGACGGAAGCCGTTTCGTACTGCCGTTATCCTATCTCTCAAACTGTATTTTCCAAGAGCTCTTCAAGATGTCTGAAGAAGAGTTTGGCCTCTCAAGTGGTCGTGGGCCAATTATCTTGCCATGTTACTCGGTCTTCATGAATTACATACTCTCATTTCTCCAGCGAGGAACGACTGGAGATTTGGAGAAAGCTTTGGTTGCCAACTCTCTCTTTAGCAGTAGCTGCTCAAGTTCTAAACTACATCAAGGACAAATAAGAAACCCAACTATTCCTTTGTGGTTATTGCTGAGCACATGAAATCATACTAGCAGTTTTGTAAATGAGCGATGGGACTTGAACTGAATGTGAATATATTTGTATGTGATGTATAAATACATCATGGAGATCATGCTTTATTTATCTTCGCTTTCCAATGTTTCATGACTTGTTCTTGTACATTTATTCTTAGTTTACGCAGCGATAATTTTGCTTCCAGAACTCTCAATCATGGAATTTACAGGAATATTGTAATTGGACACTCAATCATGGATGTGTATCTATAAACTCATTACACGTGTTACGTTTTATCATTGGAGTGAATTCAATACACCGCGTTACGTTTTATAATTTGAGTAAATTCAATGCACCATGCAACAAGCGATCTGATAGTATTACCATCATTTTGATGTTAAGAAGACACTAGTGCCTCCTGAGGAAGCTGTCGAGATTACGTCAAAGGATAATTTCAAAAGTTTAAAAGAGTTCTATGTTGCTATGATTATAAAAGGTAGAAATTGCTTTTCAGCTAACTTTGGTGGATCTATAAATTTAAAGTTTTATCTTCTTAATCATTCAAAAGCCCATTTTAAAGTTGAAATGTGCTACTAAAAGCATCTCTAACAGTCTCTTTAATGGTTTTAGAATGTTATTAATATTTTCGTTAACCTCAGGGACATATGTTTTGGGATGGAAAATATTTTTTAATTTATTAATATGAACATAATACAGAGATGAGGTGTTACTGCCCGTCATCGACTTAAGGGCACATTCCTAACATGACACAGTACTAACAATGCAAGCAATCAGCCACCCAAAAACTATGGATTCTTATAATTTTACATCTGGATTAGGTTCACTTTGTTCTGTATTTGTTGTACATTAATTTATAAGGAAATGCTCTCAAACACCACTATTAGCGAAGTTCCCAAATAGCACTATTATCGACAAAATATTGATTAATGTCATATCAAGATTCTATGGAACTATTTGCTATGGAAATAATGAGGCAATTTGGACAGTATCTATCGATATAATATGGGATTGTTTGCTACAGAAATAGTGCTATTTCCTAATTTTTTTGGGTCAGCTCTAGGTTGGTATAAAAACTTACAATTCTAGTCTGTTTTTATTTAAGTACAATTTGGCTCTTAGCTAGGCTAACTGACTCTAACTAAGCCCAACTTATCAGCTAACTAACTTTGATAACACTTCATAATTAAGCAGTTAACAACACGTGGCCTCTATTACTCCCAACATTTGAGAGAATTTCCCAAATTGATTCGGTAAGTTCAAGGTTAGTGTAAAACTTACAATTCTTGACGTACAAAATATTATATAGCTCACATCGAATTCCTTTTCTAATTCATTAGTGTTAGATATGACAAGGATATTTGGACAAAAGGTAGTACTAACGAACTTTCCAAGAATTGGAACTTCAGATTTCTTAGTAACCAACTGATAATACTAACGAACGGAATAATCTGTTGTGTCCTTAGCCACAACCACAACACATATTATAACCCGAAGTAATTTAAAAAACTTTCCAATATTTGGCTCTCTTCATGAACATTGGAATTTTCTCCAAGGCAACCAAAAGAATTTTCTCCATTCAAAGTACTAAGCAAGTACGGCTTTATAAAATAAGTACATAATGGGGAGAACCACCTTTCATGTGCTTTTCCATATAATCACGTTAAGTGATTTTAAAATATTTTGGGCAGAAACACCTCCCATGTGTTTCTTCATAAAATCACTTAAAACCACTTAAAATGATTATTTGGAGAAGTGATTCTCCATAAAAGTACTTTTTGACATATTTAGAATCACTCCCAAACAAGTCTATAGTTTAGTACGGTGGTTCATTACAGCTTTATATCATAATGAACTATCCTACTGGCACTAGTAAAAAAAACCCCTTGCGCGACCAAATTTTGCCCAACGAAAAACTATTCGTCGCTCAAAGTCACTTTGCGCGACGAAAATTGAAACTTCGTCGCTCAAAGTCTTGCGCGACGAAAAATAATTCGTCGCGCAAAGTCGCTTCGCGCGACAAACTTTTGCGCGACGACAATACATCGTCGCTCAAAGTCTTGCGCGACCAATTTTGCGCGACGAAAAATAATTCGTCGCTCAAAGTGACTTTGCGCGACGAAAAGTAAACTTCGTCGCGCAAAGTCCTTATAAAAATAAATAAAATAAAAAAATTATTTTTTAAAATCTTTGCATGACGTAATCCAAACATTTTGTCACCTAAACCAATTTATTTTTGTTTTTTATTTTGTATGCATAACACTTAAGAAATTAAACGGTATATATATTTATTAAGTAGCTTTAAATTTATTATTTTAGATCGGATCGGATTTTTATTAGAAAAATATATTCTTGTTGTTCGGATTGGGTTTTTGTTAGAAAATATATATTTCAAATTGACGATCGAATTATTTCATTGTATTCATATCGGGTCAAGGAGTGTAGCAGTAAAAAATCATCAAAATCGGAGTTAAAATAACCGTTAAATCTTGATTTTTCATTATAACCGTCGAAAAGTTTTGTCCCCTTACTTGATCTCTGAATGTTTATTTTTTCCGATTTTTGGCGTATATGATCTCAAAGTATAAACAAACAAGTTTGACGGTTGGATCGTTGAAACTAGTTTTTTTGAATACATATGCCATCAAAACAATATATTCACTAACAATTAAGAGTTTATTTATACTTTCGTTAAATATAACATAAGATTTTGTGGTATCCACTAGTGTAAATATTTTAAATTGAAGATCAAATTCAGTCATTGTATTCATATAGGGTCAAGGAGTGTAGCTGTAAAAAATCATCAAAATCGGAGTTAAAATAACCATTAAATCATGATTTTTCATTTATAACCATCGAAAAGTTTTGTCCCGTTACTTGATCAATGAATGTTTATTTTTTCCGATTTTTGGCGTATATGATCTCGAAGTATAAACAAACAAGTTTGACGGTTGGATCGTTGAAACTAGTTTCATAGAATGTGTATGCCATCAAAACAATATATTCACTAACAATTAAGAGTTTATTTATATTTTCGTTAAATATAACATAAGATTTTGTGGTATCCACTAGTGTAAATATTTTAAATTGAAGATCAAATTCAGTCATTGTATTCATATAGGGTCAAGGAGTGTAGCTGTAAAAAATCATCAAAATCGGAGTTAAAATAACCGTTAAATCATGATTTTTCATTTATAACCGTCGAAAAGTTTTGTCCCGTTACTTGATCTATGAATGTTTATTTTTTCCGATTTTTGGCGTATATGATCTCGAAGTATAAAAAAACAAGTTTGACGGTTGGATCGTTGAAACTAGTTTCGTAGAATGCATATGCCATCAAAACAATATATTCACTAACAATTAAGAGTTTATTTATACTTTCGTTAAATATAACATAAGATTTTGTGGTATCCACTAGTGCAAATGTTTTAAATTGAAGATCAAATTCAGTCATTATATTCATATAGGGTCAAGGAGTGTAGCTGTAAAAAAATCATCAAAATCGGAGTTAAAATAACCGTTAAATCGTGATTTTTCATTTATAACTATCGAAAAGTTTTGTCCCGTTACTAGATCTCTGAATGTTTGTTTTTTGTGATTTTTGGGGTATACGATCTTGAAGTATATACAAACAAGTCTTATGGTTGGATAGTTGAATAGTGTGTGTGTGTGTGTGTATATATATATATATATATATATATATTTATTAAGTAGCTTTAAATTTATTTATTTTGTATGTATAACACTTAAGAAATTGAATAGTATATACATTTATTAAGTAGCTTTCACCTTAATTATATTTTAAATCATAAAATAAAATATTTTTATTTTTTATTATTCATAACAATTATTTTTATAAATATTGTGCTACGAACCAATTTTTCGTCTCTCAAAAGTTTGCGCGACCAACAGTTCGTCGTGCAAAACTCAAAAAATTTGGGCGAGTACCAAAAATGGGACGCGGGTTTTTAAAATTAAAAAAAAAACTTTAGACTTTGCGCGACCAATATTTTTTGTCGCGCAAAAATTTGGGCGGGTACCAAAAATGGGACGCGGGAATTTTTTTATATAATTGTTTTAGACTTTGCGCGACCAATATGTATTTTTCGTCGCGCAAAAATTTAAAAATTTTGGCGGGTACCAAAAATGGGATGCGGGAATTTTTTTTTTTAAAAATAATAATTTTTTAGACTTTGCGCGACCAATATTCCTATATTCGTCGCGCAAAACTTTGCGAGACCAATATGTTTCGTCGCGCAAAACTTTGCGCGACCAATATATATTTTTCGTCGCGCAAAAATTTGGGCGGGTACCAAAAATGGGACGCGGGAATTTTTTTATATAATTGTTTTAGACTTTGCGCGACCAATATGTATTTTTCGTCGCACAAAAATTTAAAATTTTGGCGGGTACCAAAAATGGGATGCGGAAATTTTTTTTTTCAAAAAATAATTTTTTTAGACTTTGCGCGACCAATATTCCTATATTCGTCGCGCAAAACTTTGCGAGACCAATATGTTTCGTCGCGCAAAACTTTGCGCGACCAACAGTATTTTCGTCGCGCAAAGTGATACGGTTTTTAAAAACCGAAATAACTCCTCCACCATTTTCTCAATTTCTTTCTCTACTCTTACCTCTCCTCTCTCTTTCCCTCTCCCCAAATCCCACCCTTTCTCTCACACTCACTCCTCTCACTTAATCTCTCATCTCTCTCTTCACTATCTCTCACTCACTCTCTCATCTATCTTTTCACTATCTCTCACTCTCTCATCTCTCTATCACTATCTTATCTAATTCTCTCACACTCACTTCTCCCTCTCATTCTCACTCACTCTCAATCTTGCCAAAAGGAATATTCTCTCCAAATTTTAAATTGTTTTCATTAATATGTGTTTTTGGAGTTAGTTTTGAGTTTGTGTGGGGTTTGGGGTTGAGTAAAGGGGAGAGATTGGAGTTTGGGTTGGATTTGTGGTATAACAATTTTAGGGGAGATTATGCATTCTTTTTTTTTGTTGTTGTTGTTATTTGACCATATTTGTTTTTTTGTAGGTAATCATCGAGACTTTGATGGCTAAAGTTGAGGATTAGGAAGCTATCAAAACATATCATCCGCCACTACCACCACAATATGCTTGTATTAGGATTTTATTATTGTACTTTGTTAATTTATGTGTACATTTTGAATATTATATATATATTTATTGGATAATTTGATCACTATTTTTCATATGTAATTTTATTTTGAATATGTCAATTTAAATTAAAGTAATTAAGAAAAATCTTACAATTAAATTAAATTTAAAAAGTAAAAATTTGAAAAAATTAATATAATTAAATTAATATAAAGTGATTTAAAAAAGATCATACAATTAAATTACATTTAAAAAGTAAAAATTTGAATAAATTAATATAAATAAATTAATATTAAAGAAATAATAAAACAAAAAGTCAAAAACCTTGCGCGACAAAATATTTTGTAGCGCAAACTATTAAATTAGTTTATTTTATTACAAAAATTTAAAACACAAAAAATATTTCGTCGCGCAAATATTTGCGCGAACGTTAGTATTCGTCGCGCAAAACTCTAAAAATGTGGGCGGGTACCAAAAATGGAACGCGGGAATTTTTTATTTTTTATTTTTTATAAATTTTTTTTGAGACTTTATTTCGTCGCGCAAAACTTTGCGAGACGAATATTTTTCGTCGCGCAAACCTTTGCGCGACCAATGTGTTTCGTCGCGCAAAGTTTTGCGGGACCAATATTTTTTCGACGCGCAAAGTTACTTTGGCGACCAATATTTTTTCGTCGCGCAAAGTT
>NC_047656.1:6940233-7179130 GCF_902201215.1 Prunus dulcis | reverse complement strand
AAAAAGGTTAATAAATGTATGAATTAATAACACATAAAGAAACTACAAATTTTGATTAATGTAGAAAAGAAAGAAAACTAAAATTTAAATTATTATAAAATTTAAATTATTACTCAATATCTGCGAAATCACATTATTGAATGATGCAATTTTTCAAAATCCGAAATGAAGTAATGTTATTACTCAATATCTAACATAAATAATTTCTGTGTGTGAACTACAAATAAAAAAGCAAGCACAAATAACAAATAAATTAAACAGGGCAGCAACAAAAACATAAATTAAATGAAACAAAAAATGAAACAGTAACACCAGAAATAAATGAAACAGCAACAAAAAATCACTTATGTCCCAAAATCAATTATATGATTGTAGATATTATCAAAAATTACAACAAAAACACAAGAAATAAATGATAAATCAAACAGCAACAACAACAGAAATTACCAGAAATTACCTAGAGCAAGCCAATAGTTTCCTATGATCCCAAAATCAATTTTGTCCACAACAAATCACAATAGAGTCAGATCAGATAAATAGAATTAACAAAAATAATCAAATTCCTAAATTTTTTTAATTAGGGTTTACACATATTCATACCTCAAACCGACAAAAATCGAGAGAGGGAGACTGAGAATGACTGAGAGAGAGCGGCTGACAGAGAGCAAGAGTGGCTGAGAGAGAACCATGTAGAAACTTGGCTGAGGGAGACGGGAGACGGGAGATGGGAGACGAGAGTCAGAGCGGGTGTGAGAGAGTGTGAGTGACTGAGAGAGAGCGGGTGACAGAGAGAGTGACTGAGAGACTGAGTGCCTAAGAGATCGGGTGAGAAAATCTGGAAAAAAATAAAGAAGAGGAACTTGAGTGAGAGTCACTGAGAAAGGCAGAGGTGAGAGAGTCGAGTGATGAGAGAAAGCAGGAGAGAGAGAAAGAGAGAGAGAGAGAGAGAGAGAGAGAGAGAGAGAGAGAGAGAGAGAGAGAGAGAGAGTGAGAGATCGGTTGAGAAAATTTGGAAAAAAAGAAAAGAAGAGGAAGAGGCAACTCAGGCGAGAGTGAATGAGAGAGGTAGAGGCGAGAGAGTCAGGTGACAGAGGAAGAAGAAAGAGGTGCAATGAGAAAACATTTCGAAGCCCTTCAGATGTTAGGGTTTCGCATAATTTGGTGTAGGAAGGAGTATGATATGCCAATGAATCCACTGATCATCCGCTGACACCTGTATTATTTTGTTTAATTAATAATATAATTAAAATACTCGGTCCGGTTCGGTTTTCAGCGATTTGGAGTAAAAAAATCAGTCCAACCCAATTCAGAGCCGGTTCGGTCGGTTTTTCTTATGGTTCTTTGATTTTTTAGTATAAAAACCGAACCAAACCACCTAAAGCGGTTCGGTTTGGCCGGTTCGGTCAGGTTTTCAGTAATAATGCCCACCCCTAATGAAAACCATGCAACCCTTAAGACATAGTGTTCATCTTAAGTGAAATTTCAATTATTAATCACAAGAAGCCAACATCAATTTCAGGGAACCTTACGACCAAAATTGCATCGAATTACTTTTCTAAAGATCTTAATTGTGATCAAACATTAAGACAATTAGAAAGTTTAAAACAGTGATTAACAATTCAAAGTATGCATGCCATCAATCATAAGCAATTAAATAAAAGTTACATATTCATGCTATGGTTCAAGGCTTTGCCCTAGCTAAAGAGAATTAGTTACGCATATTCATAATTGAAATCGAAGAACATATCATTCGAATGAATAAGAATAAAAACACCTTGAAGTTGAAGATCTTCAAGAACCCTCGCAATTATTCTCTGTCTCCCAAAGTTACGTAAAAGAAAAGTGTCCAAAAAACTAGGGCGGACTAAAACCTTAAATATTTCCCTAAAAACCAGCAGCACAATCCCTGTGAAAACCAGTCTCTTATTCCCGCTAGGAAGCTAACTAAATAGCAAAATAAAATAGAATATAAGAAGTCCTAATTAAGGGGGGGTAAACTGCACAGAAACTGTCCAGCCATGCTTTAGCCTCAAATCTCCTCCAAATCCGGCCCAATATAGCTTGTTTTAAAGAGAGATACGGTCTGAACACATCACCACAAGGCCCCGAACCCATCCGAGGTCACCTTGGGCTCCAAAAACGCAATTCAAGCCCAAAACGTCACTATTTCAGCACTGCACATCGCTTCTTTATTTATTCGCCAGGAAATCACCGCTTGGTGGACAAATATGATATTTTGAAACGATTAAGCTAAGTGATTCGCGAATGTCCTCCAACTGGAATTACTCCAAAATTCGTCCATTTGATTATGTTTTGCTCCAAAAGAAGTTCGACAGTCCTATAGTGAAAATATAATTCAAAGTATCAAAATTCTTCCAAAATATAAACCAAAATATACTAAGAATAAGGTTAAATATATAATATAAAATCTACTCATCATATAGCATTCGTAAAAATACAAGTTCAACCTTGATTTTTCTGCTAAAGTTCATTTTATATATATCTCCATAAATATGTAAGAAAAATTTAGCCCACGCTACTTTCAAATTCTGAATCCGTCCCTGTGCGAAGTGAGTCGTCTTCTTCGTATAACGTGCTTGTCATCCCAAATCACCTTGCCGCAAATCCAACCAGCTGCTATCTTCTTGTAAGCCTCCAATCTCTCACTCTCTCTCTCTCTCTCTCTCTCTCTCTCTCTCTCTCTCTCTCTCTCTCTCTCTCTCTCTCTCTCATTATTTTTTTTTCTCTTTCTTTTTATTTTTGTTTTGATACTGGGTTATGCTTTGGAAAATCTTATCGTATTCATATGCTTTTACCTCGTGGGTTGTTGGTTTGCGGCAAACAAAAGAAGATGTGTTTCAGTATTGTATTTGTGTGGGTTTTGTTGAACTGGTGATTTGGGTAGGCTTACAAGACTTAGTCCAAGTCAAGCTAATCCTAACTAATCTTTGTGATTAGTCCTGTCCAAATCAATTCCATGTAACAAACGAGAGCTTAAAGTCATCTAGAAGCCAGACCCTAGCCGTTACGCAGTCCTTTTTTCTTGCGGAACAAATAATATACAGCTGCCAAAGAATATTCAACGTCTAAACAAAGAAAGATCAGTCAATGCCCAAACTAATTAACCAATGACTTATGCCCCAAGTCCTGACTTAATATAAAATACACCCACTTCAACGACAAGGCCACCATCAGACACAAAACAAAACAAAACTTGAAAGAGCTTTCCGACTGCGTTTGAGCCATATCCATCCATGTCTGGCCTCCTCCAATACAACTTCTTTCCCACTGATTTCTTCTACCCTCGGCCGCTACCCGTCAACTGCGACAGTGACGCTACCAATAAAGCGCTTGTGCCGGTTCAAAATCGTCAAAGAAAGGCCGGAGAAGATCGAGTTGATGATCAACAATGGGCTAATGTAATGGTTCGTCTTCATTACAACATGGGCGAGGATCACAATAAATTTTGCCAAGAAGCCTCTTCTTCAACAGGGCTACTTTCTCCCTGTGTGGCGATCAAGAAGCGTAAGCCAAGGTTGGATGTGTAGATCGACCGACTATACTGCTGGGCTGTGCATTTGATTCTTTACTATTTACTAACACATTCGTCTTCCCGTGCCTACAAAATATATGTTGCGACGTTGTCTCAAACTATAAAGTTATACCCACTCCAAAAAAAAAACCAATGAAGTCATACTTCTATGAAAATTTTCTCTACGTTGTAAATTGTATATTTATTTTCTCATTCGCCATGCCCAATTCTAAGAAATTCGCAGTGGGGGAACATTCTGATTTCATACTTTAAGGGCTTCTCAGAAAATCCATTTTTTTAAACAAACAAAACTACATAAGAACTTTCTTTGAATAAACAATAATAATAATAAAAACTTTAAAATATATGTACACATTTAGTCCATTCCCTCTCATCTAAGGACCTGAAAATGAGGTCATATGAGGACCTATTTGATAAAGGTCCTTGGATTAATCCAATAACGCATATAATTAGTAATTTTAAACCCTCACTCATGCTCCATATTTTACCAAAATAAACCCCAATTATTCTAATTAAAAAACAAAGATGGAAACAATATTCAAAGTTCTTTTTTTTTTTTTTCCTTTTCATTTTTTGGTTTTTGAAATTGCAGAGAGATGGGTAGCGAAAAAGGAGTTGAGGAAGTGAGATCCATCAATGTTGTTGGGGGTTGGGGGAAGAGTGCGGTGGTGGGTGAATAGAGGGGAGCAATTGCTATGATGGGTGGGGGTGTGGCTTGGGCATGGGGTTTGGGAGTTCGCAGTTGCTGGCGTGGCTGGACCTCTGTGGCCAACAATGGTGCCTCAAATCAAAGCCTTGGTGACTACTGCACATGTTGAATTTTTTTTTTTTTTAAAAAAAAAGATATACTTCCTAGCTAGGATTAATATGTTTTTTTTTTTTTTTTTGGCAACTCGTGGACTTTACCTCCTTAGTAGCCTTTGTACTGAAAGCAAAAAAATCTATTTTAGAGGCCATGCTTCTTAGTTTGATTTTAGAATTTGAAACTGCGTTGATTTTTTGTTGTTGCTTTTTTTCTTTTTGGGTGAGTAAGGCTAATTGGAGATGATAGGACCTGTTTCGAATTTTTTGGAATTCGTGATGGACTCTGCTGTTTTTTCGACATCTAACAAATGCCGGTCCCACTTACTAAAAACATCCTCCTCCCCTGAAAAATGAACTTACCAAATTTTCCACTTGTCAAAAACAATAGAATAACAACCAACTAACAGCACTACACAATGCAGTAGTATACAGAAATTACAAAATGGGCCTTTGACTTCATAAACAATCCTTTAATACAATGTACTAGAACATATCAAACAAAACTCAAACATATGAATTTGCGGGCTGCACCTAGGTTGCCTACTTACCCTTAAAGAGGGATCAAGCCACACGTAGTTCTTCTGACTAAAAGGATCACAATTCGGAAAATATACAGATATTGTACAAGTAAAACCAACAATAAAATTTAGATTCATTCTCAACTTCAATTTTCAAAGGCATAAAACTAAATATTTTATAAATTCCTTTCTCCCCATGATTCATAACTAAATACCATTTCCCTGTAAAAACTCACATGTACTATGCATAACTCTTTTAAAACTAACCATTTACTCTGAAACTCCAATTACTTTTCCAAAATCATTTATTTCCCGCAACCATATCCTATCCAAGGCGTATATTGCAAAACAACATTGTCCAAACATCAAAACAATGATCACACCCATGCAGAGCACTCACCATGCACATGCTCAAGAAACTCCAACCTGGAAACGGATCCACAAATTTTTTTCACATATATAAATGAATAAATATATATATATACTCCCCACACCATCATCATGTACCAGGGGACGAGCCGTCCAACTGGGGGACTGGACTCCCAGACAAGCACAATATAATCAACAATACTCGTGCATCTGTATTAAGTCTTATGCACGCAGACTGTCAGGCCAAGGGCCTACGAAACACCCCAACAAGGGTGCTCGGGTTCCGACATATCCAAGTATCCATATCCACAGTTTCCAATATCATTGTTCAAGGGAGGTATATATCATGGTGCACGTCATGTACCGGGGGAAAATAATCCAATCGGGGAATTGTTTGACTAGACCACATGCAAGAATCCTCAATAACAATGTGCCTAGGGAACGAGTCATCCAATCGAGCACTAGGCTTCCAAACAAGCACAGCAGAATCCTCAATTCTCGTGCAGATAAACTAAGTCTTATGCATGCAAATTGCCCCGCCAAGGGCCTACGGCACACCCAGCCAAGGGTGCATGGTTTCCAATATATCCAATATCCATAATTTCCCAGGTATCCATTGTTTCCAAGTATCAGTATCCAAGTACCAGTATCCAAGGGGAGGTACATATGATGGCATGTAACCCATAGCCAAAATCTAAAATCCACTTTCATCAACCCACATATATATAATATAAAATGATATACCCTCTCTTAATTCAATTTTTTTTTTTTTCCAAATTCTCAATACTCAAATGTACCCAAATATTTATTCATAGTGTAGAAAATAAAATCTCAAAAGCATAAATTCCATAAGAACTAAAAAATATCATTCAAATAATAATCAAAACTTTCTTACACATGCAATTTTCACAAAACACTTTCATAATTGAACCCCATATCACCCAATCCTTATATTTTAATAATAACCATAATAATAGTAACTATGTATTCTCTGTAATTCTCAAGTCACATTGTAAAAGACGAAACCAATCCGATAGCACATTTTTATAACTCCATTAAGCACGTACTAATTTCCAAACCATTCAATTTTCCACAATCAAATTCAAATTCTAGGCTCGCACAGAAATATCGTCATTCAACATCAAATCATGCATCAATTCACACCATCCCCATAACCCAATTTGTATCACAAATAAACACACACATTAATGTACATACATTCCAAAATTTTGAAAGCAATGCATATTTAAAACAATTGTCCAACTATCATAACTCAGTAATCAACCTCAACCACGAATTAAATTCAAAACCCTAGTTCCTAGAAACTTAACGTGTGTACACAACTCTAGAAAGGTCTTAAGGCCATTCTAGTACTTTCCCCAAAGGACGAGACGGTCTCAAAAGACCCAGTAACCGGTTTACATAAACCTAAATTCATTGACTCGGAGTATCCGGGACACCGATTCTTGATCCACAAGTTTTCACATGATCCTAGAGATATGAGGAACGACATATTTAAAGTTGGGACCGATCGAGCGGTTTGAACCCATCGAACCCAGATATCTCATATTGGGTGCAATATCCGTTTGACTATCAAACGTAACCAATTTCAAATCCGAGCATACCGTCTTACTCAGGACGACAAGGAGAACATTTTAAAACTTAATGGGTCGTCACACAGTGGCCCACGAGCCGCCATCCTTCGCGGGCAGGGTGTGGGTGTCTTGAGAAATTTTCGGGAACGGAAATGTCTCGAAACACTCTACAATACCTATACCAATACGTTTATTACACATAGGGGTGCATTTTTGTTTCTTGGACTATGGCCAAAAAGTGCCCGGAGTGGCCAAAAAATCAACTCAACCGTAGGAGAATTTCTAGGTTTTAGGTTGAGTTTCCAAACCCCAAAATCGATCCTCATAACCTACATAAACAGCAATAACACACGGAGAGGATCAGATTTCATACTTGGATCGACAAAAATTATTGCCCGAGCCGCCTGAAATGGCGTAAGAAAAACCAGGAACTATCAAGCCTTTTTTAAGCTCTTACCGAAGCTGGAAGGCCTGGGTTCGTCAGAACAGGTGAGGGATGGGAAAAGGAGGCCAACTCGGTTCTTTTGGGTCTGTGTCTCGTGGCTAAGCTAGCTAGATGGCGCCGCTCCACTCCTTGGAGCCCACGGCTGTTGTGCAGAGAGAGAGAGAGAGGGTCGGGGAGAGAGAGAGACAGAGGAGAGAGAGAGAGAGAGAGAGAGAGAGAGGGAGGGAGAATCGGGTATTTAGAGATTTTTGCCAAATTTCAAAATTTCCTCTACGTCCTTTCGGTTTTCAGACCTTTACTGGCTCGTTACATCTTAGAATTTAGTAGTGCCGCCTGTTTACGGATTCGTATCGGCGAGCTCTAAGGTCCAACAAGGTGCAGGTGGTGGGAGAAGTTGAGAGATTGAATGTGAATCCTTAATTTTAATTTTAATTTTCTTGTTTTTAAAATTAGAATAAGTGGGTTTTTTTTTTTTTTTTGGGGGTAGTAAAATAAAGAGTGTGACTGAGGATTTAACCATTAATTATATGCGCCATTAAATTTATCCAAGGGCTTTTATCAAATAGGTCCTCATAGAACCTCATTTTTAGGTTCTTAAGTGAGTAGGACTGATATTTAGTCTATATTATTATTATGCATTGTATTTAGTCCAATTTTAAAAATATTTAATCTTAGATATGCCGTTGAATAATTTTTTCACTTCAGACTTCACCAAGCTCGGCCTGCATGATCATTTTCGTTGAGACATATTTCAGGTCGAGACAAACCCGAATTATGTCTATTTCCTAATATGATTCAGCCCAAGCTCGACCCAAACTCGAAAGTCCTAACCCGCCTCATTGTATATAATACATATATAATAAAGACTGTATGTTTTTGCATATGAGGGTGAGTTTGTGGAGCAGAAATTAAGGGCCCTTTTGGTATCCTATTAAAAAAAAATACATTCAAAAATCATGATTTGTTTAAAACATGAGTTTTTAAATATTTATTTTAAGATCTAAAAACTTGTTTGGTATTGAATTCCAAAATATTTTTAAGATCTAACAAAAAATTGAAATGAAAATCAGAAACACTAGATTCCCAAATTGAAATTAACAAAAGAGAAGTAGATAGGGAGGAGAGAGAGAGAGAGAGAGAGAGAGAGAGAGAGAGAGAGAGAGAGAGAGAGAGAGAAGAACTGTAAAACCTCTCTTTTTTGTTTTTAAAAGTGGGCATTTTTTAAGTTGTTTTGAGTTGGACTTTACCAAATGCAAATTATGGGCTTTGGAATCAAAAATTGTTATTGACTTTAAAAAAGATGGATCCAAGTAGGATACCAAACGGGCGCTAAATATTTAATGGGGCTTCTTCATGCATGCTACTTGACTGAAAAAGTTCAAAGGAATTATCTCAATTAAACTAATTAAGCCAATAATTACCAAATAATATTTCATAGCATCTTCAATGGTTATTATTCCAAAGTAAAAAAATCCTCTATTTTAGAATATTATATGTACTTTTTCAAAAAAAAAAAAAAAAAAAGAAGAAGGGGGATTTTACTATATAAGAACAAATAGGAGAGCACTAAGACAAAATGGTCTAGTCTCTCAAAAATTGAATAAATAGATCCAGTCATTGTCAAATAGTGATATAAAATAACTCTTATGTTACTTGCTGAGAGTAACATTGAACAATTCTCGAGTTACTGTTCGACAGTGACGTAAAAGTTATTTCATATCATTGTCGAACAGCGACTGGACTAAATTGTCCAATTTTGAAGAGACTAAATTATTTTAATGTTTTGTCTTGTGTGAAGGACTTTTTATCATTTTCTAAAGACAAAAAAAATATATATATTATATATACATCCGCCAAAATACAATCACCTATAAGGAAAACCAACAAAAAATAAAAGAAGACAAAATTAATTATTACTCAGCTAGCATGAAGACAAAATTAATTATTACTCAGCTAGCATGGGAACATAGCACCTCCTAGGTACATCACCAATCAAAATCCCAAAACCTATGGCGGTGGCTCCGGGCACGAACGCAACGTGCAAATCTAAACACTGTGGGTTCATGATCACGCGTTGCGCCGACCGCCCCCACACACTCCTATACGTCGCCCAAATTGCCATCTGGACACTAAATCTCACACCACCAAGCTTTCTATCCCTCTTCATCTTCTTCAACATCCCTTGTTTAAGCGCCGGTTGATCCCCTTCCCAATTCACCATTCTAAGCCTGAGCCGCACTTGGTTCTTCGTCTTCATAGGCAGACCGAACGGCTCCACCTGCTCGATGGCCAGCGTTCTGTCTTCGTACAGAACAAAGCCTTCGATCCGGTCGAACCAAATTTGAGAGACAAGATTAGGGTTTCCAATTTTCAACTTGACGTCCCATTCGGCCGTCAGGTTTGTTTCGGAGACGTTGAATTTGTGGATGGTTAAGGCGGTAAGTTCAACCACGGGGGCTTGGGGGCCGAAAGTAAGCTCCTTCCGTATTAATGGCAAAAATACAACAATGGCAAGAGCGACAAGGGAGAGAAAAATGACAAGGGTGAATTTGGCAATTATTGGTACAGAGGAGACCTTGTCATTACACCTTGTAGGAACATGAGATTTTGAATAAGGGTTGTGTGAAACCGGGAGCAATGGAACCTTGGCTGAGCGCTCAGCGTTTGCATGCTTTGAAATCGGAATCTCCATCACCGACGACGTTGAAGCCATGTTGATGCAGCTTTATATAAAGCTGATCAATATTTAGGGTAAATTGGTGGTCGCATGCATGCAAGAGGAGAGCTCCTTTTCGCAGTGGGCCGCGGCGTCAGGTTTCCCCTGCAAGCGAACCACTATGGCGGAGGCGGTTTTAGTCCTTGCATATGTCGCTAGAGCAAGTTGGAGAGGATGTGCCCAGCTTGGGGTTGGGTCACGGATCTCCAATCCTGCTCAGCTCATGCGTGCATGCGCGCGTTCGTTGAGGAGTGCTGGTCCTGGGTTTGCCTGGACCTTGTGCACAAAAACAGCCTGGGAGTTGGATAAGGATCACACATTTGTCTGGTGGAGATTTTTTCCAGCTCCTTGTGGTGACTTTAATACCAAAATTAGATTGGATTTAGATTGAAACTTGAATGGCTTTGTAAATCTAATATAATTTAGCTGTTTAGGAAAATATTTTAATGTGATAAACATACCAAAATATTACTCTACCTTTATTACCAAGAAAAAGACCTAGCTTTTAAAAAAGAACTCCACCTCATATGAAAGTACTTCAATCAGTACCACTTTCATTATTTACATAAGTTGCCATGTGAAATTATCATTCAAATCCATGAACTAAACCAACTAGCCTTTGGTTTATGGTATTTGTCTCAAAATTGGTTTGAGGAGGGTCTTGTTCGACTCACTTGATGAGATACACTTTTGATACATTCGATACTGTTGTAGCTAGTCTCATTTGTTTATACCAAAATCAACATTCAATAAGAGCAAGACACGTGGGCAAAACAGAGCATCGATAAGGAAGCCCTCGACACCCAGGTTTACCAATTGCGTGATTAGGGCAAACTCACTCTCTGGACACGTGGAGCATCCACAGTGAATGCCAACAGTCCCACATCGAAATTCTACACAACATGCACACCTCTCAAGGCTTATAATGAGGAGCACAATTCCCAAAAGGGAGGTAATCAGAATTTTCGGCATATTAGCCATCGATCTGTCAATTTTATTTACTAAATCCGTACTTATTTAAGTATCGGAGAGCCTTCGGCCGGTGCCACACTGGTACCCAAGGTCTTACCGAGCGTGTCTTGTCTTGCAAGTCAGGCGCTCCTATTGAGGTCCAGAGCGTTCCGAAGACCCATACATTACTAAGTTGAGTCCGAAAATGGTAAACCACTTTTTCGCATCAATATCATTAATTATGGTGACATGAATTTTTTATGAGTGCGTTGATCGTTATAAAAGTACTTTGTAAATATCCTATTGTTTGTCAAATATAAATCCATAATATTAAACCTTTAAAATACGAATTCCGAAATTGAATAGACTAAGATAATAACAGCTTGGAGCACTAGTCATCTGCATTTGTATTGTTTCCTTTTTTGGGGACTATTTCTTTACAACCGTCTTGTTAATGGTATCATGTTCGGGCTGACACATATAATTTCTCTATTGGCAGCCAGTTGACCTAATTGTCAATTTACACTCTACTAAAAACTAGGACATGCCGGGCTATGGTCACGATGATGATATTTCCTCTATAGTTGTAAGATTTCATTGATTAAAGAATGCAAGGCATTTATGATATGTGATTGATGTAAAATATTTATATTGTTATCTTTTAACTCATATACTATTATTTTGCTAAATTTATAAACTTTTATATAGATATGGGCTAGTCAAGAATAACCCTATAAATAACTGAATTGACATAAGTTGGTTGACACTGAAGTACTCTTTTCTCATTTTCTACTCGGGGTTTTACCATAAGACTCATCTATGCTAAAATTGTTGCAAAAAAACCTTGCGTTACGCTTATTGAATGGAGGTTCAATTTGAATTTATTATTATTTTTTATGGTGTCTTGCCAAGGTAAATAATGAAAACAAATTCAAAGTAATTTATTCAAGGCATTGTTACTCTTAAATTTTGAATTTGATTTCGAAACATTTATGGCTAAAAAAAAAATCATAACTCATATACATCAAATAAAAAAAATTGGTATTACAAAAAGGACAATATATAGGATGGGAGAAGTTGTGATACTTGGCTCGATCCATGATCCAAAAACGCAGGATCAGGATATTCAGGATATTCAGGATATTCAGGATATAATAATATATAAAAAAAGAATATACTAAACTAATATAAAAAAAATATTATAAGAATACACCAATCCTAAGGATCCATATGATTAATTGTGGATCCAACCCAACAATAAAAGAATTAGTTGTTTCGTCTTATATTTTTGTATTTAAGATAATGCACGTAAGATATATATAATCTCTACCCAACTAAAGGGTCAAAATAAAGTTTTGTGCACAGGGCAAGTTGGGTGCTTGCCCAGCCCACACCAAAAAAAAAAAAAAAAAAAAAAAAAAAAAAAAAAAAAAAAAAAACTTATATATGTTATAAACCCAGTCCAAAATTAAAAAAAATTAAAAGCAAACCCTACACACATGCTACTCATCCATGTGATCTCATATCTTCTCTCTCCTTCTCTTTTGGCTATGCGACATCAGCTTGTCTCTCTCTCTCTCTCTCTCTCTCTCTTAGGGCTAGTTTGGGATTGCTGTCACTTAAAAAAAAAAAAAAAAATTTTACTGTGCTTTGAAAATAATTAGCTGTAAAATAAAACAGTTCCATGTTTGGTAAATAATTCTTTAAAGTGCTATTAGTACAAAAGCAATTTAAAAAACGTTTGGTAAATTTTAATATAAAACTGTTGTAATTGTGAATAATGACTCAAATAGATATGATGTTGAAAGTGTTATGCGCTAATTATGTGGTGGTAGTGGAGGTGGTGAAAGAGATGGAGGTGAAGATGGTGGTGGTGGAGGTGGTGGTTGTGGTAGTGGTGGTGGTGGAGGTGATGGTGAAGGTGGAGGTGGTGGAGATGGAAGAGGAGGAGGTGGTGGAGGTGGTGGTTGTGATAGTGGTGGTGGTGGAGGTGATGGTGAAGGTGGAGGTGGTGGAG
The DNA here is from genome assembly GCF_902201215.1 of Prunus dulcis. NCBI lineage: Eukaryota > Viridiplantae > Streptophyta > Magnoliopsida > Rosales > Rosaceae > Prunus > Prunus dulcis. Next base: position 7,166,162 of record NC_047656.1, on the reverse strand, counting down.
ATGGAGGAGGAGGAGGCGGTGGTTGTGGTGGTGGTGGCGGAGGAGGATGTGGTGGTGATGGTGGTAGTTGTGGTGATGAAGGTGGAGGTTGTGGAGGTGAAGGTGGTGTTAGTGGTGGAGGAGGTGGTGGTGACGGAGGAGGATGTGGTGGTGGTGGTGGTGGCGACTGTGGCGATGGTGGTGAAGGTGGTAGAGTTGGATGTGGAGGTGGAGGTGGAGGTGGTGTCATTTTAAAAAATGAATGAGGGCATTTTGGGAATTAAAAAAATTCATTATAGGCTTATCTCTGCTTCTTTGAAAGCAGCTTTGAAAAGCAAACTAGAGCCTACTTTTAAAAGTTGCTGTCAAAAGGTTACTGCTTTTAAAATAATCAAGATATTTTATTTTTACCAAACACCTTAAACTGCTTAACTTTAAAGTGAAGCAGGTTTTTGGCCAAAAAAAGCAATCCCAAACGGGACCTTAGCTACCCGACATCAACAGCTTCTTTCTTCCTCTATTTTCTATATATCTTTAATTATAGTTTTAATTTAAAATTGAGTATTGGGGTTTAATTAAGGATAAAAGAGAGTTTGCTAATAATATCAATAATGCATTGATAATTGAGGAATTTAAGAGTTGTAAGTCTCGCATGGTTAAATTTTAGATTTAAAATAGTGTTGTTTTATTCTGTATTGCACTTACTTTTGGTTTTAGTTTTTATCTTTGTATTTGTTGAACTTTTATTTATGGATAGAGATACATTTGAGGGTAAGGCTCATTACGTCCTCCCTGACTAGGTGTATCTTTTTATGTTTAATAATGAAATTCACTGGTGCCGTTGAGTTTAGTATGTAAGTTTTGCTCAGCTGGTTTTCGAATCTTGAAACCGCACATTAAGAAAACATGCATGAAGAGAAATATAAAATTGTGTTACCTTATTAATATGAAGATTTGAATTAGTCCATATGTATATTATTCAGAAATCGTATTCTCCTTTGTTAAGTAAACTACTTCGACACTTGAACCTATTTGGTAAGTATTTAATAATATGTAAAAGCCTTCTACCTAGGTACACAATTGACCTAGACAAATCTTTATCACACTGAACAACAATCTATTAAAAGAACCAAGAAGACCAAGAAAATAATAAGTGAAGCAGAAGAAGAAAAAGAAAAAGAAAAGAAAAGAAAAAGGAAAAGGAGAAAGAAAAAAAATGGATAAGAAAATTGATAAAGATGCCTACGTACGTATCATGAAAGGTGTCGTTTGGACTTGAATTTTGCTGTAGTGATATCTTATCGGACTTACATAGCAAGGCAATGAACATGATCATCTTGAATTCTTTGGAATTATAGTAAAATGAGACAATATGCATTACACATATAACACGTGAAACAAATTTCAGTTCCTTCGGTAGTGAGGACACATTTCAGATATGACAAACAACTTTAGATATGGACAATTTTTTGCAAGCATAACTTAAAATATAGACAATTCTGATTATCGAAATACATTGTTGGGTAACTCTAGAAAAAATGGGTGCAATTTTCTTACCATGTACTGTTGAAGTTTTAGATTGCCCACTTCAAACACACGTCATGGTGAAGTTCTAGGAGTGCATATTTTCAGAATCATGTGCAAAGCCAAAAAAGAGAGTAGTAGTCAATAACAAAATGCCCCAATTTGTATTAATAGATTCCAATGTTATCTGCCGTTTATTACTCATTTTTTTGGTAGTTACACATGATCAAACATAATAGTTTTGAAGTATGAACCTGGGTTTGGTAAAAGTCAATAATTATTGAAGCAAAGTGTCAGTTCTACATCATACATGGATCTGTTGTTCAAGAGTGAAAGGACAGAACCAGTACCTCATATTATCTTTTGTGTGTGTGTGTTTTTTTTTTCTTTCATTTATGTTGAAAATTTTGTGTTAAGTCTATTATGGGAGAGAAACTCTCATGCAACGGGATAATTTTTTTACGTGTCATTATGTTACTGGCGGGATAGCAAAATAGTGATATCCCCGTTACAAGTAAGTTTTTTTCTTCCTATTATGGATGTTATCTATGTTTTTAAAAATAAAAAATGAACTTCATTAGATAAACTTTAATAGTACAATCAAAGACATCAATAAGACATTGAAAGTACCAATCCCCAGACGGCGACAAACTAACATGTTAAAAACAAAACTATAGCAACTATAGCGGACAAAAGCCGCACTAAAACTACTAGCTCACATAACCACAATTAACCATAAGCCTAAACAAAGCCCACATACAACATAACTGAAACCGTAAAGTAACGCATGAGCCTAAACGAACCCTACCACCACCACCTGAAGAAGCGTCATTGCGGCTACACCCACTACCGCATTCGTAATAGGTCTGGAGAAAACATGATTTCCAGTGATCTACTTGTACATAAAAAAGAATGCATAAACGAAAACAAGTATCTTGACAAAGAACAATTGAGATGAATGTTATCTATATTATTAATTATTGTGATTCATCTTTTTAATTTTTAACTTTGAACCGGTTTAAATTTTAAACATTTTCTTTAACGTCATTTGAATGTAAACATTGAAATTCTTCAAGAATTTTGTTTTTGAGGTAATCATTATTCACCCCAAAAAAAAAAAAAATTTACCCAAACATGCCAAAATTATTTATTTATTTATTTGCAAATTCCTCCATCAGAAAAGAAAAAACAAAAATACTCACAGTTGACCGCAGTGACTCTCAGTTAAAATTTGTAAAATTCTTCACTGATGCCCAAGTATTTTCCTATTCTTTTCGTACAAACCTTTCAGAGCCCGCTTTGTTTTCATCTCTCTCTCTCTCTCTCTCCCCACAACTGTATATGAACTTCCAGACGAAGTTGCTGCCTCAACAAGTTTTTAAATATGGAATATTCAGTGTCCTTTGAAATTCCAAAGTGGCCCAACTCAGTTTGTTTTAAAGGCACACCTTCTCTGTTACTCTTACATTTGCCTACAGTTTTCACATTCTCTGTTTTTCTAGTTTCAATCTTAGTCTCTTCCCAAAGATCACAATCTTAGTTTCTTCTTGATCAGTTTCTGTAAGTCCCTTCCCCCTTTCTTTAACTTGTTGGCATTAACACGCCGTTTGTTTCTTTGCAATTTGGGCACCGATTCGAATTTGTTGTCCTTTATGTTTTAGTTACTCTGTGAACAAATGGGTTTGTTTTTTGTTTTTGCTTTGTGAATGATGCAGGGAGAAACTGTGGAACCAATTAACATGGAGATAGACGGAACCCAACAACAATCTGCTGCTCCTCTTCTTGTGGAAGAAGCGACACAAGAGTTTGGTAACTTCTCTAACCTCTGCCCATGCCTTGACTGCCTTTTATAAGTTATACCTGTAGAATTATTAGTTTACAACACTTTCTGTTGTTTAAAATCCTTTCCATTTTTGTTGTTTTTACAAATTTTTCCGGTACATAAATTTCTTTTGCCATTTCTAGTTGCCATATGTGCAGAGAGTGAGCCTTATGATGATGAACAACCCAGTTATGTCCCAGCTGAGCTTGTCAAACCTTGGTGTTCAAATGATGCTAGTGCATTGTATCATTGCTATTTAATTCAGATGAAGCCGAATTTTTGTTATGATATTCCAGTTAATGATATCGTACTTGGCATGAGGAGCGAACTTGATTGCGATATTGCAAATATGACTTTTGACTTGGAAGTTGGCAGGGGTTCTATAACTGTAAACTTTAAAAAGGCCACAGAGATTCATCTTAGTTCAGAGCAAGTAATGTTTCCTGCATTTCAATATTTTTTTAGTATTATTATTATATCATATGAAAAATGAATTAACGGTTTCCCTTGTTTCTGTAATTTTATTTGCCAGGTTCTTCAATGCAGAAGGTTCCAAATCACAATTTTTCGAATTCTACTGGATCACGAATTGCCAAATTTGGGAAAAGTTTTAGAGAGACTTTGTTTGGCACAAAATCTTGGGATTGAATCAATTGATTACCTTTTGCTCCCTGCAGCAAGAATGCACCAGAGACCTTCAATCATTGATTGGGAATGTGTGACGTCTGTTTCGTTTCAATGTGAAGAAAATTCTGAGTATCATGTAGATTGTTCTCCACCCAAAAATTGTTCTCGTGTTCTACATACCAAAAATGGTATGGTTTGTACTTGCAGGATCCAGAATTCCTTGGTCTATACCCCTCATACTGGTCTCCTGTATTGCATCACTGGTTTGTTGGATGACTTGAATGGGAACTCACTTCTGAGACCTAGGGGCAGGAGAGCTCGTAGCTACAAGACGCACTATGAAGAAAAGTATATTCTTGCATCATATACCTCTATAATTTGCACGAGTCATCTTTGCATTTTAGTGATCATGTGTATCCAAAGAGAGAACATCATGAAATATTCAGAGTAGTTTCTGTTTCTATTGGATGAAATGTTGTTTCTTTTGCCATTAGGGCAGTATTTACGTACGTGGAGTATGTTTTCTCTTGTATGCAATCCATTTATAAATAACTTGAATCATTCTCTTGTTTCAGGCATGGGATCAAGTTGCGTTTTGATCAGCAGTTATTGCTCAAGGGGAAACACATTTTCAAAGTACAAAATTATCTTAAGAGTTGCAGACTACATGCAGAAAGAGGTCTGATTTTCTAATCTCTTTTAGATAAGGAAGCCTAGTTTCATTTAATTGTTCGGTATGTTTTCTGCTCATCTTTGCAGTCTAGTTTCATAACCTATTTCTAATATATCATAATGCGGTTTGGAGATGCTTTGTGTTTTTAGAGTCTTTCTTGTTGTCCCCTCATGCATATGTTTGTTTTTAGAGTCTTTCTTGTTGCCTGAATTGTGGAAATTTAAATGTTGCGTTTTTATCACTTTGATTTATTAATTGCAATTCAGTGGATTAGGTGTGACGACTTTATATGCTGATTTTACAATACTTTCTTTGCAGATTCATGTCATACATCTGTTGAATTGCCGCCTGAACTTTGCTCTATAGTCATGTCGCCTTTATCAGTCAGCAATTTATATTCATTCTCCTTTGTTCCATCCATCATGCATCGTCTTGAATCTTTACTTCTTGCTGTCAACTTGAAAAGGATGGTTTTGGATCGCTGCACAGAAAATGTTACTATTCCAACCATTAAGGTAAGCTACATTTGTTCACAGGACAAAGTATTATGCTATATTTTTCATCGAGGCGGCACATTTCTGTGCCCAGGTGCTTGCTGATATTTCCATAGTCATTTCCTTTTTTTCTTTTTCCCTTTAAGTTGATGAAAATGAATGTCAGGCTAGGTTGTTTTCCATGACACCAGGATGACCCCATTCCTCTGTTTTCCTTATAAAATCCTCTATGTTTTCATGATACAACTTAGATAATTGATTATTGTTAGTGGTTATCCGTGCTGGCTTTACGACCTCCTTGTTGTCATAGTATTTAGAGAATGAGTGTGATGAAGCAAGGTTTGAGTAATACATCTTCTTTTTTATGATGATAAACAAACTTTCATTGAATGAAAAAGAGAGGGTAAAAAGAACAGAGGACAAGGTGTCCTCTGGCCTATAAGAACTGACGACCAAGTGATTATTTATCTGCGTATCCTTGATTTTTTGTGTTCTGAACGTTACATCTGAGTTTGTTCTGTATCCAATATCTACCGTAGGTATTGGAAGCTATTACCACAAAGCATTGCAAAGAGAACTTGCATTTGGAATCCTTAGAGGCTCTTGGAGATTCATTTCTTAAGTATGCTGCAAGCCAGCAGCTTTTTAAAACCTATCAAAATGATGATGAGGGGGATCTTACTGTAAAGAGGGAAAAAATAATTTCCAATGATGCCCTTTGCAAGTTTGGCTGTAACCGCAAACTTCCGGTAGCATTCCTTTATTCTATTTACTTTTTGTGTTTTAGATGTTGTTATCCTCATGAACTGAGAGCTGCGTTCAGATTGTTAACCCGCTTGACTTCTCTACGATTGTTTCTGTATTGTAGGGCTTTATTCGTAACGAGTGTTTTGATCCGAAATCGTGGATTATACCTGGAGATTATTCTGGAGGTTCTTTCTTAAATGAGGAGTTGCCTTTTAATGAAAGGAATATCTACATTAGGGGAAGAAGGAAGGTAAAAAGTAAAAGGGTTGCTGATGTAGTTGAGGCACTAATTGGTGCATTTCTTAGCACAGGTGGTGAAATAGCTGCCATATATTTCATGAATTGGGTTGGTATAAAGGTGGATTTAGTCCATATACCATATGAGAGGCACTTCCACGTGCAGCCAGAGAAGCTCATTGATGTCAGACATTTAGAATCCCTGCTTAACAACTATTCCTTTCGTCATCCTCATCTTCTACTGGAAGCACTAACCCATAGATCTTACATGCTTCCTCAGATTCCAGGATGTTATGAGGTACATGCAAATGCAATTATCCAATGACGATGAAATTTATTACATGCATGTCTACTTTGTAAAATATTAATTGTATGGCTCATCCTAACCTATAACTGTTGTTCTTTGCTTGTACGGAAATACAAAACTCAGTTCATTTCACTTCCACGTTTGTTCAATTCTGTCTCTTTGAATTTACTCCTTAAAGCAGCGGTTTAGCGTAAAAAGTTATCAGAAGTGTGTTTTTTGTTGTGCAGCGGCTAGAATTTCTTGGTGATGCCGTGTTGGATTATGTCATCACTGTTTACTTGTACAATAAGTATCCTGGTATGTCACCAGGAGTTTTAACTGATATGAGGTCTGCTTCTGTGAACAACAATTGTTATGCACTATCTGCAGTGAAACGTCGACTACACGAACACATTCTTGCTCCGGACAATGTCCACAGTAATATTGCCAACACTGTTAACAATTTTGAGAGGTTATCCATGGAATCAACTTTTGGATGGGAATCTGAGACATCTTTCTCCGAGGTTGGTTTTTAATGCTTATCATGTTCATGTCATTTCTCTCTACACTTTTTCCTTCTTTCTCTTGGTTGCTACAAGAATCAACGTTTCACCTGGATGAATCAACTTGAATGAACTCAATTGCCTTTAATAAAATCATTTACTAACTCTTTCTGGGAGAGATCCAATTTAACAAAACAAATCTAAATCATATATTTTGTTAGTAAATAAATCATTTACTAACTCCTCTGCATTTTAACATTTTATAACAGGTACTTGCAGATATTATTGAGTCTCTAGCAGGGGCAATTTTTGTTGATTCTGAATATGATAAGAATGCCGTATTTCAAAGTATACGTCCCCTTTTAGAGCCGTTGGTTTCTCCAGAAACGATGCCGCTCAATCCTGTAAAAGAGTTCCATGACTATTGTCAAAAAATGCAGTACATTATGAAGAAACCTGTGAAGTCCATCCAAAACGGTGTGGCTACCAGGACAATAGAGGTTGAAGCGAACGGGGTTGTCAAATACACATATACATCAACAGCTTCTAATAACGATACAGCAAAAAGATTAGCTTGCAAAGAATTTTTGAGGTTGTCGAAAGGAAACTAATCCGAAATGAAACTAGTTTTAAATATATATGTTCCTGCATACATATAGCTTCAGAGACATTATGAATATTTGTGTTGTAGTATTGGGATTTATAATATTCTTGGATAACCATAAGTCTTGTCACATTCAAAGTTATGTAGTTGTCATTCTATACTACTGTTATATGTCAGGCAAGCACTCTGACAAGAGAATTCATGTTCTAATGTACTTCAGTTTGCGTCTTAGATGAACACACAATTTATAGCCAGTTTTGTTCGTAATGCGAAAAAAAGAAGTTCGAAAACTAAGATCCAATATGTAAACTTGGATTGTATTCTTAGGAAAGTGTTTGGGATTAAGTCTGTAAACTCGGATTGTCATTTTTAAAATCAAAAGTATGATAAAACAAAAGGCAGAGAATTGTGAAATATTCAAAGTATCAGAAAATGTCATTGGTTAATGCAAACATTAAGAATTGAAATTATTAATTAAATGAGGATAATATGGTAAATTCATACTTTTTCATATTAAAAAAATTAAAATTAAAATTAAAAAATAAATTTTATTTTAATAGAATACAACTACCTATTATTTTTTTAAATTCTAAAATAAATTTAAAATTTTCGAAAGAAAAGCATCTCGCAGGCTCGTGTGCCGAGAGACTAGTTAAAAATGGTAAAGTTCTCGCATAAAGCATTGTCCTAATCTTTTCGTTCCCAAAGAACTTTTCAGGGCCCGCTTCTCTCTCTCTCTCCCTAACTTTATACGAACCTTACAGACGAAGTGGCTTCCTCCACAAGTTTTTAAATATGGACTATTCAGTGTCCTTTGAAATTCCAAAGTAAAGACACACCTTCTCTGTTACACTTACATTTGCCTACAGTTTTCGGATTCCCTGTCTTTCTAGTTTCAATCTTAGTCTCTTCCCAAAGATCACAATCTTAGTCTCTTCTTGGTCAGTTTCTGTACGTACCGCCCCACTTTCTTTAACTTAACTGTTGGCTTTAACACGCCTTTTGTTTCTTTGCAATTTGGGCACCGATTCGAATTTGTTGTCCTTTATGTTTTAGTTACTCTTTAAACGAATGGGTTTGTTTTTGTTTTTGTTTTGTGAATGATGCAGGGAGAAACTATGGAACCAATTAACATTGAGATAGACGGAACCCAACAACAATCTGCTGCTGCTCTTCTTGTGGAAGAAGCGACACAAGAGCTTGGTAACTTCTCTAACCTCTGCCCATGCCTTTACTGCCTCTTATAAGTTATACAACACTTACTGTTGCTTAAAATTCTTTCCATTTTTGTTCTTTTTACAATTTTTTCTGGTACGTAGATTTCTTTTGAAATTTCTAGTTGCCATGTGTGCAGCAAGTGAACCTTATGATGATCAACAACCCAGTTATGTACCACCTGAGCTTGTCAAACCTTGGTGTTCAAATGATGCTAGTGTATTGTATCATTGCTACTTAATCCAGATGAAGCCAAATTTTTGTTCTGATATTCCTGTTAATGATATCGTGCTTGGCATGAGGAGCGAACTTGATTGCGATGTTGCAAATATGAATTTTGATTTGGGAGTTGGCAAGAGTACTATAACAGTAAACTTTAAAAAGGCCGCAGATATTCATCTTAGTTCAGAGCAAGTAATGTTTCCTGAATTTTATTACTTTTTTAGTATAATACAAGAAAATAAATTAACAGGTTACCTTGTTTCTTTAATTTTATTTGTCAGATTCTTCAATGCAGAAGGTTCCAAATCACAATTTTTCGAATTCTAATGGATCACAATTTGCAAAAGTTGGAAGAAATTTTAGAAAGACTTAGTGTGGGACAAAATCTTGAGGTTGAATCAATTGATTACCTTTTGCTCCCTGCAGCAAGAATGCACCAGAGACCTTTCATCATTGATTGGGAATGTGTTATGTCTGTGCCTTTTAGATCTGAAGAAAATTCTGAGTATCACGTCGATTCTTCTCCACCCAACAATTGTTCTCGTGTTCTACATACCAAAAATGGTATGGTTTGTACTTGCAGGATCCAGAATTCCTTGGTCTATACCCCTCATACTGGTCTCCTGTATTGCATCACTGGTTTGTTGAATGACTTGAATGGGAACTCACGTATGAGACCTAGGCGCAGGAGAGCTCGTACCTACAAGACACACTATGAAGAAAAGTATATTCTTGTATCATATGCCTCTATAATTTGCATGTGTCATCTTTGGATTTTAGTGATCATGTGTATCCAAAGAAAGGACATCATGAAATGTTCAGAGTAGTTTCTGTTTCTATTGGATGAAATGTTGTTTCTTGTGCCATTAGGGAAGTATTTACGTACATGGAGTGTGTTTTCTCTTGTATGCAATCCATTTATAAGGAACTTGAATCATTCTCTTGTTTCAGGCATGGGATCAAGTTGCGTTTTGATCAGCAGTTATTGCTCAAGGGGAAATTCATTTTCAAATTACAAAATTATCTTCAGAGTTGCAGACAACAGACAGAAAAAGGTCTGATTTTCTAACCTCTTTTAGATAAGGAAGCCTAGTTTCATTTAATTGTTCGGTATGTTTTCTGCTCATCTTTGCAGTCTTGTCTTTTGAACGAAAATTTTGATCAATAATTCATAACCCATTTCTAATATATCATAATGCGGTTTGGAGATGCGTTGAGTTTTTAGAGTCTTTCTTGTCGTCCCGTTTGCTATTGTATAATTAAAGAGGAAAAGGGAGTGCATATGCTTGCTATTGCTTTAAAGTTTGCCTGAATTGTGGAAATTTAAATGTTGCGTTTTTATCACTTTGATTTATTAAATGCAATCAGTGGATTAGGTGTGATGAATTTATATGCTGATTTTACAATACTTTCTTTGCAGATTCAAGTCATACATCTGTTGAATTGCCGCCTGAACTTTGCTCTATAGTCATGTCGCCTTTATCAGTCAGCAATTTATATTCATTCTCCTTTGTTCCATCCATCATGCATCGTCTTGAATCTTTACTTCTTGCTGTCAACTTGAAAAGGATGGTTTTGGATCGTTGCACTGAAAATGTTACTATTCCAACCATTAAGGTATGCTACATTTGTTCACAGGACAAGGTATTATGCTATATTTTTCATCGAGACGACACATTTCTGTGCTCAGGTGCTTGCTGATATTTGTATAGTGAATTTCTTTTTTTTTCTTTTCCCCTTTAAGTTGATGAAAATGAATGTCAGGCTAGGTTGTTTTCCAGGACACCTCTTTGAATTTACTCAGGATGACCCCATCCCTCTGTTTTCCTTATAAAATCCTCTATGCTTTCATGATACAACTTTAGATAATTGATTATTGTTAGTGGTAAAGGCTTCAGTGGAATGAGTGTGATGAAGCAAGGTTTGAGTGATACATCTTCTTTTTTATGATGATAAACAAATTTTCATTCAATGAAAAAGAGAGAGTAAAAAAGAACAGAGGACAAGGTGTCCTCTGGCCTATAAGAACTGATGACCAATTTCTAGAGAAATTTAAATCAGCCACAAAAAAACTACGTCAAAATGGCAGAGACAAATTAACAAGAGTCTAAGACACAACAGCTTTCCAATCAGACAGTATAACAGAAATGGAATAGTCCCAAAACTCTGGAGATATCTGAGCCTATAAAGATTCCCCGGATCGGACTCTGCCCCCACAAACTATCAAGTTTGAGTAGATAATGTATCAGTGAGTTGATGCAGTCTTTGGCTTATCCGTTCTCTTTTTCCTTGGCAACTGGTATCAATTGTAGTCGTAGTGTTGTTGTCAACTTCTAAATGGAACATGACTCCAACTCTTTTCTTGTTTTTTTTTCATACATTATGCAAGTGATTATTTGTCTTTATATCCTTGCTTTTTTTGTGGTTCTGAGCTTTACATCTGAGTTTGTTCTACATCAATACATATTGCTAGGTCTTGGAAGCTATTACCACAAAACATTGCCAAGAGAACTTGCATTTGGAATCATTAGAGGCTCTTGGAGATGCATTTCTAAAGTATGCTGCAAGTCAGCAGCTTTTTAAAACCTATCAAAATGATGATGAGGGCGATCTTACTGAAAAGAAGGAAAAAATAATTTCTAATGCTGCCCTATGCAAGCTTGGATGTGACTGCAAACTTCCGGTAGCATTTCGTTATTCTATGTAATTTTTCGTGTTTTAGATCTTGTTATGCTCATGAATCTGGCTGAAAGCTGCATTCAGATTGTTACCATTATCATTTTAGAACTTTGTCTATTTACTTTCAATGCTTTTGTATTGTAGGGCTTTATTCGTAACGAGTGTTTTGATCCAAAAAAGTGGATTATACCTGGAGATTATTCTGGAAGTTCTTTCTTAAATGAGAAGTTGCCTTTTAATGAAAAAAACATCTACATTAGGGGAACAAGGAAGATAAAAGGTAAAAGGGTTGCTGATGTAGTTGAGGCACTAATTGGTGCATTTCTAAGCACAGGTGGTGAAATAGCTGCCATATATTTCATGAATTGGGTTGGTATAAAGGTGGATTTATTCCATATACCTTATGAGAGGCACTTCCAAGTGCAGCCAGAGAAGCTCATTGATGTCAGACATTTAGAATTCCTGCTTAACAACTATTCATTTCGTGATCCTTCTCTTTTACTGGAAGCACTAACCCATGGTTCTTACATGCTTCCTCAGATTCCAGGATGTTATGAGGTACATGCAAATGCAATTATGCAATGACAATGAAATTTATTGCATGCATGCCTACTGTGTAAAATGTTAATTGTATGGTACATCCTAACTCATAACAGTGTTTCTTTTGCGTTGCGGAAATACAAAACTCAGATTTCACTTCCAAGTTTGTTCGGTTCTGTCTCAAATTTTTTTTTTTTCATTCTGTCTCATTGATATGCCATCTTTTACGTGAATATTCTTTGTTGTGCAGCGGCTTGAATTTCTTGGCGATGCAGTGTTGGATTATGTTATCACTGCTCATTTGTACCATAAGTATCCTGATATGTCACCAGGACTTTTAACTGATATGAGGTCTGCTTCCGTGAACAACATTTGTTATGCACGAACTGCTGTGAGAGCTGGATTACACAAACACATTCTTGCTTCGGACAGTGTCCTCCACACTGATATTGCTAACACTGTCAACAATTTTGCGAGCTTATCTGCAGAATCAACTTTTGGATGGGAATCTGAGACATACTTCTCCGAGGTTGATTTTTAATGCTTATCATGCTCATATCATTTCTCTTCTACACTTTTTCCTTCTTTCTTTTGGTTGCTATAGGAATAAACTTTTCTCCTGGATGAATCAACCTGAATGAACTCAATTGCCTTTAATAAAATCATTTACTAACTCTTTTTGGGGAGATCCAATTTAACAAAACAAATCTAACAAAACAAATCTAAATCATATATTTGTTAGTAAATAAATCATTTACTAACTCCTCTGCATTTTAACAATTTATAACAGGTACTTGCAGATATTATTGAGTCTCTAGCAGGGGCAATTTTTGTTGATTCTGAATATGATAAGAATGCCGTATTTAAAAGTATACGTCCCCTTTTGGAGCCGTTGGTTTCTCCAGAAACGGTGCCGCTCAATCCTGTAAAAGAGTTCCATGACTATTGCCAAAAAATGCAGTACATTATGAAGAAACCTGTGAAGTCCATCCAAAATGGTGTGGCCACCAGGACAATAGAGGTTGAAGCAAACGGGGTCGTCAAATACACACATACATCAACAGCTTCTAATAACGATACAGCAAAAAGATTAGCTTGTAGAGAATTTTTGAGGTTGTCCAAAGGAAACTAATCCAAAATGGAACAAGTTTGAAAGATGTACAAGCATACAGATAGCTTCAAAGGGATTATGAATATTTGTGTTGTAATATTGGGATTTATAATAACTCTTGATTAACAATAAGTCTTGTCACATTCAAAGTTATGTAATGATCGATCATTCTATACTACTATTCTGTCACACATAGGGATCTTATATATATGTTTCATTCATAATGTGAAAAAAAGAAGTTCAAAAACTAACATCTCCAATCTGTAAACTTGGATTGTATGTGTGTGTATGTGTATATGTATGCTTTTTGGGCCAAACTTCTTCTTGGTTGATTTGTTTGCTTTGGTGTATGTGTATGCAATTTCTTCGTGGGTGGTTTGTGTGTCGTCATAATCCGTCAATTACAAGATCTTAGAGTGTTTTCATACAACAATGTTCAAAAATGTTACATAACAATTAACACGTGAAAATATGCTCAGCTAAAAATAGAAAAGAAAAAACCAAAATACTCACAATGACTCAGTTAAAAATTAGAAAGTTCTCCCATAAAGCATTTTACTCTTTTTCCTTCCCAACAAACCTTTCACATCTAAATGATTATGACAAAATCTTGTTTTTAACAACCTATATTTCACACAAGAGGACTACTAAACATCCACAAAAAGTAAAGACCCTGTTTCACCACATACGCACTTGTTTATTTGAATTAAACCCAGAAAGAAACCTCATTTGAATTGAACCCAGAAAGAAACCTCACCCATAATCTTTTAGCAATAGCTATAATACCCAATTAACACACAAATCAATCTGTCGAAGAAAATCATGTAGAAATGTGTCTTTAAGGTTTAAGATTTTAAATTGTGGTCTTGATTATCACTCCACTAATAGAAAAACCTAATAATCTTATAAAAAAATGACTGCTTGGTAATACTTGATGATGATACTTACAAACTGGAAGCAACACCACTTGGGTTGTGAGCCTCCGACTATGAGGTGTCCATTGCTGCACAACCAATGTAAAAAAAGAAAAATCAAAATCAAAATTCTCCAAAAGCAAAGGTGAGAGAGAGAGAGAGAGAGAGAGAGAGAGAGAGAGAGATTCGAAGAAAGCTATAATCATAGAATTTGATGAAAGTAGAATAACAGGACTTGATACCTTGAGGAAAATCTGAAACGGGCTCTTCAGTGATGTCCATTGAAGCGGAATCGTTTATCTTTCTTCTTGTTCGTGTTCTTCGCCATTGCTTTGGAGATGGAACTGAAAAATCGTATAAAAAATCATACAAATTAACAATACCCATGAAGGAATAAGAGAGGTATGTAAAGGGAGAGATAAAAAAAACTTGCCTGAGTACAACTTCGAAGAAGAGCAGAGTCGATGTTGAAGGAAACGAGAGAGAGAGAGAGAGAGAGAGAGAGAGAGAGAGAGAGGCGTTCTAGGGCTCGGACTCGCGTGTTCTGTTTAGCGAGCTCGCTATTTTGCGAACCATGTTTCAGGCTCGCTGGATTGAACGAGCGAGTGACGCATTTTTTATACTGTTGGACTATATAATCTCATTTAAGTTAATCGTTCTCACCAAATATGGGTTTTAAGTGCTAATTAACCCAGTCCAGTCCAGTGAAAGGCTTACCAAACATGCCCTTACAATTTTAGGATTCTCTCTGGCTCTGCTTTCAGTCTTTTCCCGAAAATCACAATCTTAGTCTCTTCTTGGATCAGTTTCTGTGAGTCCCTCCCCTTTCTTTAACTTAACTGTTGGCTTTAACATGCCTTTGGTTTTTTTGCAATTTGGGCACCAATTCGAATTTGGTTGCCCTTTAATTATGTTGTAGTTACTCTAATGTTTTTGAGATATGGTATGAGAAAGCTCTTTAGAGAAATGGGTTTGTTTTTGTTTTTGCTTTGGTGAATGATGTCGAAAGAAACAATGGAACCAATTGACATGGAGATAGATGGAACCCAACAATCTGCTGATCCTCTTGTGGTGGAAGAAGCCACACAAGAGCTTGGTAACTTCTCTAAACTCTGCCCATGCCTTGGCTGCCTCTTATAAGTTATATTATACCTATAAAATTATTAGTTTAAAACACTTACTGTTGCTTAAAATTCTTTCCATTTTGGTTATTTTACTCATTTTATGGCTCATAGATTTCTTTTGCATTTCTAATTTCCATGTGTGCAGGCAGTGAGCCTTATGATGATGAACAACCCAGTTATGTCCCAGCAGAGCTTGTCAAACCTTGGTGTTCAAATGATGCTAGTGTATTGTATCATTGCTACTTAATCCAGATGAAGCAGAATTTTTGTTCTCATATTCCTGTTAACAATGTTGTGCTTGGCCTGAGGAGCGAACTTAATTGCGATATTGCAAATATGAATTTTGATTTGGTAGTTGACAAGGGTACTATAACAGTGAACTTTAAAAAGGCCACCGAGATTCATCTTAGTTCAGAGCAAGTAATGTTTCCTGAATTTTATTACTTTTTTTAGTATGATATGATACAAAAAATAAATTAATGGTTTACCTTGTTTCTGTAATTTTATTTGCCAGGTTCTTCAATGCAGAAGGTTCCAAATCACAATTTTTCGAATTCTAGTGGATTGCAATTTGCAAAATTTGAAAGAAGTTCTAGAGAGACTTAGTTTGGGACAAAATCTTGAGGTTGAATCTATTAATTACCTTTTGCTCCCGGCAGCAAGAATGCACCAGAAACCTTTGATCATTGATTGGGAATGCGTTATGTCTGTGCCGTTTCGATCTGAAGAAAATTCTGAGTATCACATAGATTGTTCTCCACCCAACAATTGTTCCGGTGTTCTACATACCAAAAATGGAATGGTTTGTACTTGCAGGGTCCAGAATTCCTTGGTCTATACCCCTCATACTAGTCTCCTGTATTGCATCACTGGTTTGTTGGATGACTTGAATGGAAACTCACTTCTGAGACCTAGGGGCAGGAGAGCTCGTACCTACAAGACGCACTATGAAGAAAAGTATATTCTTGTATCATATACCCCTATAATTTGCATGTGTCATCTTTGAATTTTAGTGATCATGTGTATCCAAAAAAAAAGAACATCATGAAATATTCAGTGTAGTTTCTGTTTATGGTTTGCTGAAATGTTGTTGTTTGTGCCATCAAGGCAGTATATACTACATGGAGTGTGTTTTATGTTATATTCAAGCCATTTATGAGTTGAATGGTTCTCTTGTTTCAGGCATGGGATCAATTTGCGTGTTGATCAACAGTTGTTGCTCAAGGGGAGACACATTTTCAGGGTACAAAATTATCTTCTGAGTTGCAGGCAACAGAGAAAAAAAGGTCTGTTGTGGAAGATCCTTTGAGTATTTAAAATATTTTTTGTTGTCCCCTTTGCTATTAGAGGAAAAGGGAATGCATATGCTTGTTACTGGTTTAAAGGTTTCCTGAATTGTGAAAATTTAGCCTTTTTATCACTTTGATTTATTAATTGCAATTTAGTGCATTAGGTATGATGAATTTAAATGCTGATTTTGTAAGGTTTAGAACAACTACTTTCACCAAAGTTTTCTAGGATATAATTGACAATGCATTTTGATTTGTTAAAAAGCAGAGTTATGCAATCTGCATTGACATTTTAATTATGTGTTAAAATGAGGTAGAAGTAGAAAGAATCAGTGGGGGGATTTCATTCTTTCCATTCGGTCTAGTTCTTGTTTTTCTCATATTTCATTATTATTGAGTAAGAAACTTAATCTATGTTTTCTTTACAGAATCAAAGCCTGTTGAATTGCCGCCTGAACTTTGCTCTATAGTCATGTCACCTTTATCAATCAGCAATTTATATTCATTCTCAATTGTTCCATCCATCATGTATCGTCTTGAATCTTTACTTCTTGCTCTGAACCTGAAGAATATGATTTTGGATCGTTGCACAGAAAATGTTACTATTCCAACCATTAAGGTATGCTACAATTGTTCACGGGACAAGGAACTATGCTACATTTAATGTTTCTACATAAAGACGGCACATTTCTGTGCCCAGGTGCTTGCTGATATTCTATAGTAAATTTATTTTTCTTTTTTTCTTTTAAGTTGTTTTCCATGAAAACTCTTTGAATTTGCTCAGGACCTCTTTTTTCGTTCAAATTCCTCTATGTTTTCATGATACAAAGGTGGTTATCCTTGCTGGCTCTATGATCTCCTCGTTGTCATAGTATTTATGGAATGCGTGTGATAGAGCAAAGTTTGAGTAATACATCTTTCAGAGGACAAGGTGTCGTCTGGCCTATAAGACCTTGTTAGCAATCTCTAAAGAAATTCAAATCAGTCACTAAAAACCTACATCAACATGGCACAGACAAATTAAAAAGAGTCAACAGCTTTCCAAACAGACAGTATAACAGAAAAGGAATAGTCCCTAAACTCTGGAGATGTCTGAGCCATAGAGATGCCCCGAGTAGGACTCTCTCTCAAAACTATCAGGTTTGAGTAGATAACGTATCAGTGAATTTATGTAGTCTTTGTGTCAGCAAGTCATGGTATTTTTCAACTCAAATATGGCCCACGGTTCAATTATTTTTTCCTTGGCACTACATAAGGTATCAATTGCAGTCGTGGTATTGTTGTCAAATTTTATATGGCACATAACTTCAACTCTTTTCTTTTTTTGGGCACATTGTCCAGATGATTATTTATATCTTTACCCTTGGTTTTTTGTGGTTCTGAACTTTATATCTGAGTTTGTTCTATATCCAATATCCGTTGTAGGTCTTGGAAGCTATTACAACAAAAGGATGCCAAGAGAACTTCAATTTGGAATCCTTAGAGACTCTTGGAGATTCATTTCTTAAGTATGCTACAAGTCAGCAACTTTTTAAAACCTATCAAAATAATGCTGAAGGCCTTCTTAGTGGACAGAGGGAAAAAATAGTGTCTAATCCTGCCCTCTGCAAGTTCGGTTGTGACCGCAAACTCCCGGTAACAGTTCTTTATTCAGTTTACCTTTGGTGTTTTAGATCTTGTTATTATCATGGATCTGGCTGAAAGCTGCCTTCAGCTTGTTACCGTTATCATTTTATAAATTTGTTCTGTTTACTGTCAGTGTTTTATCCAAAGCTTCCTGCATGACCTCTCTACCATTGTTTTTGTAATGTAGGGCTTTATTCGTAACGAGTGTTTTGATCCAAAAAAGTGGACTATACCTGGAGATTATTCTGGAACTTCTTTCTTAAGTGAGGACTTGCCTTTTAATGAAAGAAACATCTACATTAGGAGAAGAAGGAAGGTAAAAGATGAAACGGTTGCTGATGTAGTTGAGGCACTAATTGGTGCATTTCTTAGCACAGGTGGTGAAATAGCTGCCATATATTTCATGAATTGGGTTGGTATAAAGGTGGATTTAGTCCATATACCTTATGAGAGGCATTTCCAAGTGCAGCCAGAGAAGCTCATTGATGTCAGATATTTGAAGTCCCTGCTTAACTATTCATTTCGTGATCCTTCTCTTCTACTGGAAGCACTAACCCATAGTTCTTGCATGCTTCCTAAGATTCCAGGATGTTATGAGGTACATGCAAATCCAATTACGCAATGAGAGTTAAATTTGTCACGTGCATGTCTAATGTGTAAAATGTTAATTTGTATGGCACATCCTAATTCATAACAGTGGTTCTTTCCTTGTTTGGAAATACAAAATTCAGCTCATTTCACTTCCAAGTTCGTTCAATTATGTCTATTGATATGCCATCTTTTACATATACAAATTTACTCCCTAAAGAAGCAGTTTAGCTTAAAAGTTCTCTTAGGTCCCATGATGCACTTAATTTATTATTGTTACTTTCTCATGGGCTGAAATCTTTCAAGCCCTATTTGTACTTAGCTCATCAGAAGTATGTTCTTTGTTGTGCAGCGGCTAGAATTTCTGGGTGATGCAGTGTTGGATTATGTGATCACTTTTTATTTGTACAATAAGTATCGTGATATGTCATCACCTGGATTTCTAACTGATATGAGGTCTGCTTCTGTGAACAATGATTGTTATGCACTATCTGCTGTGAAAGCTGGATTGCACAAACATATTCTTGCTTCGGACAATGTCGACAATGATATTGCCAATACTGTTAACAATTTTGGGAGGTTATCTATTGAATCAATTTTTGGATGGGAAATCGAGACATACTTCTCCGAGGTTGGTTTCTAGTACTTATCATGCTCATATCATTTCTCTGCTACACTTTTTCCTTCTGTTTTTTTTTTTTTTTTACTCCGACAATGTTCTTTTTAGGGATTCTAGGACTGCAAACATAGGGTAGGTAGAGGTAGAGATGGAAGAGGTATTTGGATCAAGAAAAGATTGTATGGTGTGAGTTTACCTTGGAGTTAGGTACGGTTGCTTTAACTGCTAGTTCCAGTGCTTCTCTTACTCAACTAAGCCTCTGCCTCTAAAATATTGAGGTAAGTTACATGAGTCATATTTTAAACTTTTTTTTCTTATGAAAAAAAGATTTTGAACTATTTCTCAGCATGAACTCTCCATCTCCAACTCATCTATAGTAACTATATCTTTTCTTTACCATTTCTTTTGGTTCCATCATTGTTACAGTGTTTCTACCTTCACCTTATTGCCTTCATCAACTTGAATTGACTCCATTGGCTTTATGGTTACTTGCAAATCTAAATGATGTAATTTAACTTAGTTTATAACAGGTACTTGCAGATATTATTGAATCTCTAGCAGGAGCAATTTTTGTTGATTCTGAATATGATAAGGATATCGTCTTTCAAAGTATACGTCCTCTCTTAGAGCCCTTGGTTACTCCAGAAACAATGCCGCTCAATCATATAAGAGAGTCCAAGGACATTTGCCAAAAAATGCATTATATTATGAAGAAACCTGTCATCTACACCTCAAATGGTGTTGTCACCAGGACAATAGAAGTTGAAGCTAAGGGGGCCGTCATGTACAAACATACATCAACAGTTTCTAATAACAAAACAGCAGAAAAAGTAGCTTGCAAATATTTTTTGAGGTCGTTGAAGGAAACTAATCTAGAATGAAATAAGTTTGAAGATGTTCCGGCATATTTGTTTATAATATTTGGATTTATAATAACTCTTGGATAACCATAAGTCTTGTCAGATTCAAAGTTATGTATGTATTGTTGCTATAGTTATGCAATTGTCACACTATACTGCTATTATGTGATAATATGGAAATACCCAACACAATTTTTTTCTCTTTTCATGTTGTAATTTGCAAATTTTTCAATGAACTCACAACGACAGTCTAAAGAAACTATTATGTAACACTACTTACGTATTGTTATTCTTTATGGAACAACTCATCCATGTCCCTTCGTTCATTAGATCATATTTATTTCCACAAGAAGTTAGTCATAGTGAGTATTGAAACCCCAATTGATTTCAAAATCCATAATTTCGGGATAAATACCCATTACGATCCACTTTTTGCAAAATTTCGGATGTCGGATTTGATTTGGGATTGTCAAAGTTCAAATTTCGGATGTCGGATTTGATTTGGGATTGTCAAAGTTCAAAATTGGCCGGAATCAGAATTTCCTATCCAACTTGCACCCCTACACTACAATTTATCATGGACACCGTCAAGAGCCAGTTAATCTAGGCAGCAAGTTCCTTGCTGTTACCAAACCCGTTTCAAATTTAAGGCTTATAAAAGGTGGAACTCTCTCAAACGCTACCATCACAGAAGTTCAAAGATTTACAACACCACCTGTATAAGGATTTATGAACTTTTATGAAGAATTTTTTACAAAACTGACCTCAAAATTGGCGTTTTGAAACCCCTTCCCCCTACACCTCCCCCACCCCCCAACAATAATACATATGAAGAGAAACACAAATAAACCTCAAGGCATAGTACAGAGGAAATAAAAAGAATTTTATTACATCATCCACTTTCCAAACTTCCTAACATGATGACTTACATCTGCATACGGTATACTTTCTGACTTTTAAATGATGCAATAAACTACAGCTTACTATTTCAACTGAGGTTTTATACTACGGACATGCCTGCTCATTATGAAGTTGTGGAGTCATCCAACCATAGAGCTTCTTCTAGTTGTCATTCCTGTAAAATATTTAAAGGCAGACTGATGAGTTTCTATTCATACTTTAGAGTAGAATATGCCCTATTTTGTCCAATCTAAAACCAACAATGGTTGGGATATTATTTTTGTCCTACTTCCTTAGCTTGTTCTTTACATGGATTTCTGAGCTTCACTAAGAAAAATGTATATAATCTGTAAATGGAAATGAAAACTTGGAGGAGCATTTTTTTATTTTTTTTACCTTAAATCAGTGAGTAGCTTGTGGCTTGAACGGGTTTGGAATTCCATTGCTTGGAATGACTGTTTCGAAAGCCTCTACAAGCAGTGATACTTTTCTTTTGCGAGCAGGAGTTAATCTGGAAACAGCCTGTTGAAGGGCATAATCAAGCATCCATTCCTCAGAATTCTTCCTCCCATCCATGTTCTGATGCTTGAGATGAACTCTATCTGCTTCCAGGTCAGGCTCCAAGGGCAGATATCGCGGCCCTCGTGGGTTGAACTTCTTTACATTTTCCAATGCCTTGATAAATCTATTAAGCAGGATCATTTTCTTCAGATTGCTCCAGTTCTTTGACATTTTCTTGTTAGGTTTCTCTTCCACCTTAGCAACTGCTTTTTCTTCTTCTTGGATGGTAGCATTATCAGATTTTGCAGAGCTGAAAGTTGAGATGAAAGATTTCCCTTGTATGTCAACTTGATTTTCTGGAGGTTCGTGGTCTGGAAAGCCTCTAGTGATTGACTTATTATCATCTGATTCATCTTGGTTCTCTGGAAGAATGATATCATCAATCGCTTTCTCTACTTGCTGCTTGATAGCTTCAATATGCCGGAGTTCAATCTTTTTGTTGTCTATTCCAGGCAATCTGTTGGCATCATCTGCTTGTTCCTCTTCTGCTCTATCAAGGAATTCGTCTCCATCTTTTGCATCAATACTTGATACCATGTGCTTATATACTAAGAACCATAAGTTTGTGTATTTCTGCTTTTCCAATTGGATTTCATGTGGTGCACTAGTATCGCATTCCAAATGAGATTCTTCAAGTGGAGGAAATCCTTCAACAAGTCCAGATTCTGGCGTAGCTCCTCCCCTCACTTCTTCTCTTGCTGCCATTGGCTCCTCAGTTGGTTTTATGGAACCTAAAGAGACCACCATGTTATTTGCTGTTGAATCCACATGATTTTCAGTGATCTGTTCCTCAGATGAATCAAATTTTTCATCGGTTTCGATGAATAACTTACTGGTTTCCAATTTGATGTTTTCCACCTTGGAATTCAAGTTGCTAAGTTCCAAACTTGTGATTGAAGTAACTTCTTTGGAGGCTTCTTCAACTGTATCATTTACCAGACCTTCATAAATGGTGCTACCATGTTCATCTTGCTTTAAGAAGGCTTCATCACATGACCTGGGATCTTTGGTTTCTGATAAAGAAACATTGGTAAAATCTATTATATCGTTCCCAACAATGGCTTTGTCATCCCCATCATCAGTGTTGAGAAAAACAATTTGATTCCCCTTCTGATCTTCATTAGTGGCTTTAGGAGCAGCTATAACCCGTTCCGTTTTAATGAAACAATGGTCTGTACTTGGTTCTTTGAGCTTAGAAAAATTCGCTGGACTTTGCTGGTGTTCCAATTGAACATCCCTAGCCTGAGCTGGATACTCATTGAAACTTTTCTCAGAGCCGGACATATTCCCACCCAGGATTTCAGCAGAAATTCCAGAATCACACTCTTTTCCCCTGTGATCAGCACTTAGAACTGAAAAACCATTGCAGACTTGAAGATCTGCTTCAGTGGATTCTATTGCACTGGACCTGTGGCTAGTTTTAATTTCCGGAAATGGGATAACTGTTTCAAAAGCTTCTACAAGCAATGCAACTCTTCTTTGTTGAGCTGGAGGTAGTTTAGATATAACCTGTTGAAGTGCATAATCAAGCATCCATTCCTCAGCATTCTTTCTCTCTTCTGTTTTCTGCTGCCTTAGATTGACTTTTTCTGCTTCTGAATCAGGATCCAAGGGCAGGTATTGTGGTTTCTGGTAATTGAGGTTCCTCACCTTTTCAACTGCCTTGACAAATCTCTTGAGGAGAATGAATTTTTTCAGACTGCTCCAGCTCTTGGGTGTTTTCTTGTCTGTCTTATCTCCTTTTGACACTGTTTTCTCTTCTTTCCGGGAACTAGCAGTTTCAGCTTTGGCCCATGTTTCTTCTGGATTTTGTACCTTACTGTCTTCAGAAGAATGACTGGAACGTGAGGTGCTCTGCTCCCCACACTCATCTTGACTCTGTCCCAATGCTTCCTGGTCTGAACTTATGCCATTAGTCTTTTGATCATCATATGCGCGGTCCTGAACTTCCGGGAGAAGGATGTTATCAAAAGCATCCTGTACCAGCTTAATGGCATCATGGTGGCAGAGCTCAATGTTTTGGTCTCCTCCACTGTGATTTATCAAAGCTGTATGCTCATCTGTTTCAGTAAAACTTAAATTGTTGGTTTCAAATACGGTGTTGGTACCTTCTACTTGCTCTTCCTTGTCCAGTCCACCAAGAGAGAGCTGGTTTTCAACACTTGCAGAAGGTCCTTTTACTGCATGCTTGTACATCAACTGCCACATTCGGATATATTTGTGATCTTTTGACTGAACACTGTGTGCCACTGCCACATTAGTGGCCTCTTTGGGATTAGATTCTGGCTGCACACTTCCATTTTTGTTCTCATTAGCGGCAATTTTTTCCTCCAATGCTTGGCAATCAGAAGAAGAGATTTCATTGTGTTCATTATCAGTTGTTGATTCAACAACTTCATCAGGGATTGCTCTTTCCAATTGATGAGGTGGTTTGACAGCTGCACAATCATCGAATGCCATACTTTTTTCAATCGATTTAGGATCAATATTGCTCAGGCTATTTGTGCAAGTGGATTGAGCACCTTCATTGTGATTAGATGCTGCAATCTTTTCTTCTTTCCTGTCTGTGTTGGTGGCTTCAAAAGCTGTTCCAGTGCAACAACATTCCGGACTTAAACCATCAGGTGCAGAGAGGGACACCAAAGCATGCTGTTCTACAGTGTGCAGGCTCTCCTCTAAAGCTATATGAGGAATTGAAGTTTCACCAAGCAGCTTTTCAGAAATATTTGAAAAATCATCATTATTTTCACCATTTTCACTGTAAGTACCTATGCCACTTGGCTTGGCTTCTGGTTCAGGCTCAGTATAGATTTCTAAAGACATTTCCCTGCTCAATTTTTCTACCACAGGAGAGGTCGTTTCATGAACTGCACCATGTCCGTTGCATATCATCTGATTTGTCTGATCCTCCTTAACCTTGCCAGACCTTTTCACCCTGACCAGGGGTTGAGTTGCCGGTGTCACGCTCCTCTGAGTCTTCAACATGCGCCTCCTTATCGAAATGAGGCGCTTGAGTGGAGGTACACTGGCATGCCGATGGCCATGAAGAGAGCAATAAGTGAATGGACAAACCTTCGTGCCCGAAATTCCCTCAGATTCAGTTCCCTCTGCCTGAAGACCCCGGATGTCAGGGGACTTAGAACCTTTGAGTGCCGAAGAACATGTAGCTCTTTGTACACTCAAGTCTGGAAGTTGAGAGATTTGTTCAGAGTGTTTCCTCATGGAACACTTCTTGGATTTTGCTCTAGCCAATTTTGTTGAGGCATTCAAAGGTGACTTCTGACCAGCAGAAGCTGAGTTTGGCTTTGAAAAAACTGATCTTTTCCTAGTCTCAATACTACTGCAAAAACTTGATTCAGAAGTATGAGGACTTGCCTGGAACTGTTTCTTTCTCCCATTGGAGCTGCAGGTCTCCTTTGAAAAGGTTGATGATGCTGAATCTGTATCACTGGATGAGATGGCAGAAAGCCCAACATGTCCAGATTTCTTTTGTCTTGCAGATGGTCTTGAGCTCTCGGAATTTGCAGGGTTACCCTCCATTCTTGATTTCTTCAGATTATTCATTTGGGTTCCTCCAGAGCTTTTCCTCATCGAAGGGTTCTTGAATTTTAAGCTAGAAATTCTTGTCAAATTCCTTACAGGCTTAAAACTAGACCGCCTTGTTATTGTTCTTGTTGAATTCTACATAGAAACCAAAAAAGGCAAAAAGGGCAATCTTCAATTTCCTGCTATTTTCAGCAAAACACAAAAACAGAAAGCTAGGCTGAGAATTCAATATACTTGCCTGTAGATTCTCTGTACTTGTCTCAGAACAGGTTGACAAATCAGATGAAATTGATTGTGCTGCTGAGCTTGCTGCATCACTGCATACATGGTGATTATTGGATCTTTGCCTGGCCCTTCTTCTAGATGACTTCAGGCTTGGTGATTTTGAGAGCTTGATTGATCTTAAATTTTTCCATCTCTTTTGCAGCTCTTGTGCTCCTTGGCTTCTGCCATTCTGGTTTTGCAAAATGGATGAGTCAATGGCCATTGAAAACTTCTCAGAAATTTGGCTATCACCCAAATCATCTACAACTTCAAGCTCCTTATCAATCATTTTTTCTTCTGTTTTACTGGATTCAAATTTCTGATACGAATTTGGCTTAAGGTGTTTTGGAAGCAGAGATTGGCTTTTTTCTGAAATTTCTAATTGACAACAGTGACTGGTCTTTTGCCTCTAGTTTCTAACTTAATTTTAAATTTCAAGTACGTTCTCAAAACAAATAAATAAAATTCTGGTTTGAGTTGCAGCTCATTTTTTAGGATGAGCCTTGGATTCCAGTCCGATTGACTTGGCCATTCTGAGTTGACACATACCTTTCTTTATGGTGGTAAAGAAAATTCATACATAACTAAAAGTCTTTGGTCAGAAGAAAGACCAAAACTTCAACTAAAAAAAATACTGGTCAAAGAACTTAATTGAAAATGGGAAACAATTGTAAGGAAGAAAAGAAACCCTAAAACATCAAAGTAAACACTTGATTGCGATTTCTTGTAAACATGTAATGCTTTTGGAAAATTCTCATAAAACAAATAAAAATATTGTGGACGGAGCACTTTAGCAAGAGTTCCAATCTTGCACTCTCCTTGTACTAATAAAAAAACTAATTAATAGATAAATAGATTAATACTTACCTGAAAGATATGATAGAAATAATATTCACAGTAATATGATTACTCTAGCGATATATTTGTTACTCAGTGGTGAAAAGAATTCACTTTTATATTTGCACTTGGAGATCACGATCGACTCAATTCTCCCTTCTCTAATATCGCTTGTATTAAAATATTAAAATGAAAAAATAATTGATAATATCACTTGTATTAAAATATCAAAATGAGAAAATGATTGATAAAAGTGCTGGAGAAAGTGATGGATACGGTGGAAACAGTAACATGCAAGCATGACTACTTAGACCTAAAAGCATAATTTTGTCTCCCTGGCCGGGGGCCACTTAGTTGGAAGCCAGTGCTTGAGAACTAGATGCAACCCCCATGTGTATATTATGACAAAGATGGTTAGAGAGGACAAAGATGGTAAGAAAGTTGTGATTTTTTTTTGGATAAATTGAATACATTTAACAAGGGTAAATTTGGAAAGCAAAAGTTAACTTGTATAATATATTAATGACATTGTTTTAAGTGTAAGGAGAATGACACATGTCAAATAAAAAAGAGAGAAGTCCAAAGGAGAAGGTTAGAGAGAAGGTTGCTAACATTCCCCAAACTTTAAACCCACCAAAAAAAGGCCACATATCTGCGGCATTTATATATGTTTGCTAATTTATCTCAAGTAATTAAGAACTAACAAAATGGTTATATTGAATTTTGATTGCATCTCCAAATTAAGATTATATGCAATGTTTAGAAGATTAGAGCACATCTCTATGTTAATTGCATAGTTAGAAACCTCCCTCAGTATCCACGTATTTTTAAACTTTTCTCCTTGTTTTCTCTGAATTTGAATATTGTATGGTACAATTACTTGGACATGTGTGACTTGGATTATTTCTTCTTTGCGTTGATTTTTTTTTTTTTCAAATTAAGGATTAGCTAAATATTGTCTTAAAGAAACGTAATGTATTACATACAAACCACAGTGAGGCTAGCTACAACTATATCTCAACCAAATCATATATATATATATATATATGTCATTGCCATTTATGTGAATCAAACATGAAACATCTTTCATCAAAGTGGAAACAAATGCTATTAAATTAAAAACTTGTTGATGTTAAACACAAAGGCAAAACCATGAATTTTCAGTGGGTGGGCTAGTTAAATTTTTTAACTTAAAATCTAATTTTTTTTTCTTGTAGTGGGCCATATAGATATAGGTTTATTATTGTTTTTTTCTTCAAAACTTCCCTAGGCTACAGCCCACCACAACCTTGGTTGTGGTTCCGCCCCTCGTAAAACAGTTGAAATTGGAGAACAATAAGTGATGTATTTACACTGCAAGTTTATTTACTCAAGTGAATCCCTAAAACAATAAGCACAAACTTTTTTCCTCAAATTCATTTACTAAGTGATGTATTTGTATACATGTTAAATTTAACTTGTGTCAATAATTGAGTAAATAACAAATGAATAATCACAACTTATGTCGTATGGTAATATTCATAAAATAAATTAAAATAATTATAGTGATAAAATTCGGTATGTATAAACATTAATCATTAAACTCAACTTTAACGGCTGTGTTTGTGATGGTAACCAAGTAGAGTCTAGTTTTGTTATCAAGGATCATTTGTTGGAATTGGCATAGAATCAATATGTGCCTAAACTAAAATAGGTATCAATGTAGGAAAAGGAAAGCTGTAGGTTTTTAGGTTAGTTTGGACGCATGCTAACATTAGCTTGATTTCCTAGTTTGCTTAGGATACAGTTTTAGTCTAGGATTTAGTTTCCTATGTATAACAGGATTTGGTTGTAACATATGTCATCTATTAGTATAAAGAGATGACCTTAGGAGCAATGTAGAGATAAGATTGGGAGGCATCTATTTATGTACTTAAGAGCTTTTGGGTTTATGAGTTCTCTTGTATTTCTTTGGTAATTAATAAGAAGTTTCCGTTGGTTAGGGAGATACTCCAATATTGGAGGAACCCTAAATTTTTTTTGTATTCTTTGTTATATCGTTTATTGCTTGGTTTGGTTTCTTGAGGAAGGCATAACAAGTGGCATCAGAGTCCGAGGTTCTTGATCAAGCCAAGCAATGGCAAAGATTGATGACTCCACTAATGGTGGAGATGATGAGGGGAATCCTAGTGCTGAGGTAACCAAAACAACTATTCAAAGTGCTAGGTTTGAGATTGAAAAAGTTAATGAAACAAACAACTTTGCTATGTGGCAGTGTGAGGTTAGAAATTTCTTAACACAATAAGGTATGCTTGTTGTGTTAGGAGACATGCGTTCATCTATCCAAAAGGATGAATGGGTGAGATTGAATGCTCATGGATGTTCTACAATTTGTTTGTACTTAGGATAGCAATAGAAATATGGTGTGATAAATATAACCTTTGTGCAGAAATTGTGGACTACGTTAGAGACAAAATACTTGAAAAAGAGCACTGAGAATCATCTTCATCTCAAGAGCAACTTGTATCGGTTCCAGTATAAAGATGGCACGAAGATGATCAGACATCTTGAAGATTTCAACAAACTTTAGCTAAATTGGCAAATCTAGAAGAAACAATCAAGGATGAGAGGACAAGGCTTTGATCTTGATGAACTCATTGCCTGAATCCTATGAACCCTTTGTCACTACATGAATTTATGGTTGGGAGACAATAAAATACGAGGAGATTTATAGTGCTCTTATGAATTGAGACATCTTGATAGGCAAGAAAGAAATAATTTTGAAGCTTTGATGGTGAGAGGAAGATCGAAAGATAGGAAAAACTCCATTAGAAAAAGTAGCATATCTCGTACTAGAATAGCCTCAAGTAATAGGCAATTCTTGGACAAAGATGAGTATGCCTTTTGTAATGAGAAAGGACATTGGAAGAAGGACTATCCTAAGATAAAAGCAAAGCATAAAGGAAAGAAAGGATGACTCATAGGCAAATACAGTTGAGGCAGATGATGAAGAATTTGTTTGTGCCTTAACGGCATCAAGATTGTGGACTACATGAAAGAATGGGTGCTTGACATTGGCTGTACTCACCATATAATATCTCAACAACATTGGCTTTCAAGCTTCAGAGCTATGAATGGAACTATTTTCAAGCTTCAGAGCTATGAATGGAACTATGTACATGGGAAATGATAACCCATGTTCAACTCAAGCGGTTGGCATCATCAGAATTAGAATCATGATGTAATGATTCGAGAATTACATGGAGTTAGGTATGTTCCAAACTTCAAAAAGAATTTGATCTCATTAGGCACTTTTGAATCTCAAGACCACAAATTTTACTCTGATAAAAATGTGCTTAAAATTACAAAATGAGCACTAGTGATAATGAAAAGACCCATGAATGGCTTTCTTTATCTGCTAGAAGGCAAGATATTAGAGAATAGAATGGCTATGGTGGTTGATGAAGGGCAAACAGATCTGAATGATTTGTCTACTTTATGGCATATGAGGTTGGGATATGTAGGAGAAAAGGTCTTGCAAGGACTGCTTAAGCAAGAAGTCTTAAAAGGAGCAAAAACTGGTAAGGTCGACTTCTGTGAACATTGCATTCTTGGCAAACAAACAAATTTAAAATTCAACTCGGCAATTCATCAAAAAAAAGGCATATTGGATTATGTCCACTTTGATGTTTGCGGACTTGCAAAGAATGCTTCTCTAAGTGGAAAACGATGGTTTGTGTCATTTATTGATGACTATTCCCGCAGGTCTTGGGTATACATGATGAAGTACAAGTATGAAGTACTAGATATTTTCTTAGATGGAAGAAGATGGTGAAGAACAAGACTGATAAGAAAATAAAAGTATTGAGGTGTGATAATGGAGGGGAATATACTTCTGATCCTTCCTTTAAGTTGTGCAACAAAGAAGGAATCAGCCATCATTTCAGTGTAAAAGGAATTCCACATAAGAATGAGATTGCCGAGAGATTGAATATAACTTTGCTTGAGAATGTTAGATGTATGCTATTGCAAGCCAAGTTACCAAAAAGATTTTGGGCAGAAGCTCTAAACTATGCATGTCATGTTTTGAATCGATTACCATCAACTGCGTTAAAAGGAAAAACTCTAATAGAGTTGTGGCCTGGAGAACCAGCTCATGATTCTGATAGCCTGCACATCTTTGGGTGCAGTGCTGACTTTCATGTGAAAGAAAATAAATTGGACCCACGAGCAAAGAAAGATGTGTTTATGGGATACAATAATGGTGTGAAAGGTTTTAGATTCTAGTTATGGTTAGTAGGGATGTGATGTTTGATGAAAGTCATATGAAGCTAAAGGAAGAGAAGAATGTTCTTCAAAAAGTGGAGCTTGAGGAGAAAGTAACCGAGAGCTTAAGTCTTAGAAAAGAAATTGTGGAAGAGGAAAGACAAGATGATTCACATGAGAGTGATCATGATGAAGAGGAGATGATTGCACAAGATGAATGCATAGCTAAGAGAAAGAGAAAAAGAGAAAAATTGATACCTGCCAAATACAAAGATTGTGTGGCTTGCATGGCATATGCATTGCTAGTAATTAAAGCTGACATCCCTACAAATTTTAATAAAGCAGTGAGCAATAAGGAAGAGAAACAATGACGTGAAGCAATGGATGATGAGATGTTTTCTCTTAAGAAGAACAAAACCTGGGAATTAGTAGAACTACCTAGAGGAAGAAAAACTATGGGGTGCACATGGGTATATGCAAAAAAGGAAGGAGTAAATGATAAGAGCTTGGTGAGATTTAAATCCAGATTAGTGGCCAATGGATATGCTCAGAAAGAGGGAATAGATTACAACGAAATCTTTTCCCCAGTGGTGAAACACTCTGCAATCCGAATTTTGCTTGCTCTAGTTGCACAATTCAATCTTGAGTTAGTACAACTAGATGTGAAACTACTTTTCTCCATGGGAATTTATTTGAAGAAATTTATATGAGACAACCTGAATGGTATCAAGAAAAATGAGAAGCGAATTTGGTATGCGAGCTCAAGAAGTCTCTCTATGGATTGAAGCAGCCACCTAGATAGTGGTACTTGAGATTTGATAAGTTTATGAAGGATTAGGATTATACAAGGAGTCACTATGACCATTGTGTGTATCATAAGAAACTAAAAGAATGATCATTCATTTAATTATTAATCTATGTAGACGACATACTCATAGCTTCAAGCAACATCTCTGAGTTGATAAGTTGAAAACAGAGATGCAAAAGGAGTTCGAGATGAAGGATCTCGATGAATCAAGAAAGAATTTGGGAATGGAAATTACAAAGGATAGAAAGAGTGGTTTGGCGTGTTTGTCTCAAAAATAATATATTGAGAAATTACTACACAAGTTTGGAATAAATGAAGACACTAAACCTGTAAGTACCCCATTGGCCTCGCACTTTAAGTTAAGTACTCAACTATGTCCTAAAATTGATGAAGAAATAATCAAGATGAAAGATGTCTCTTATTCCAGTTTGGTGGGTGGATTGATGTATGTTATAGTATGTTCTCACCCGAATATTGCTCATGCAGTTGGAATAATTAGTAGATTCATGCACAATCTTGGAAAGGAGCATTGGAATGTTGCTAAATGTATATTAAGGGAAAAATGGATATGTTTTGAGAATAATTATTATGAAGGAATTGACAAGTTCTCAGTTGAATATGTAGACTCAGATTTTGCTGGTGATTTAGACAAGAGAAGGTCAACACCAGGGTATGTGTTTACTATGGCAAAAGGTCTGATATGCTAAAGATCAATATTACAACCAACAGTTGTACCATCAACCACAGAAGCAGAATACATGGAAATCGCTGAAGCAACCAAAGAATCAATTTGGACTTTGGGGTTGATTGTAGATTTAGGTGTGGAAGAAAACAAGTTGGATGTGTATTTTGATAGTCAAAGCGCCATTTATTTGGAAAAATATCAAGTACATCATGGAAGGACGAAACAAATAGATGTACAATATCATTTCGTAAGAAAGGTAATGGCTGAAGGTGAGATTCGTCTTAGGAAGATTGCTACTAAAGATAATCTAGCTGACATGTTAACCACGGTGGTTGATGCATCCAAGTTCAAGCATTGTTTGGATTTGGTGCATGTGAAGCAAGTTTGATCTTGCAATATGGTGGAGCAACGAATGTTGCTATGTGTAATGTCTCAGTATGGATTTCATGCCAAGGTGGAGTTTGTTGGAATTGGCATAAAATCAATATGTGCCTAAACTAAAATAGGTATCAATGTAGGAAAATGAAAGCTGTAGGTTTTTGGGTTAGCTTGGACGCAAGCTAACATTAGCTTAATTTCCTAGTTTGGTTAGGATACAGTTTTAGTCTAGAATTTGGTTTCCTATGTATAACAGGATTTGGTTGTAACCTATGTCATCTATTGGTATAAATAGATGACCTTAGGAGCAGTGTAGAGATAAGATTGTGAGGCATTTGTTTGTGTACTTGAGAGTTGTTGGGTTTGTGAGTTCTCTTGTATTTCTTTGGTAATTAATAAGAAGTTTCTATTGGTTATGGAGGTACTCCAATATTGGAGGAACCCTTAAATTATTTTGTGTTCTTTGTTATATCGTTTATTGCTTGGTTTGGTTTCTTGAGGAAGGCATGACATCACTCTAGTTATACATTATATGCAGGAACTAGGAACATTGGCCAAACTGATGTCCTAATTACGAAGGGACAAACTTCGCTAGATGGGTTGCTCTTCGCTGGAACCAAATATATCCAAAGGGTAAATTACTCAAATGGTCCTCAAACTTGTACGCGATTTACATTTTGGTCCCTAAATTAAATTATTAGTCCAAATGGTACATAAATTCTATTTTAATCGCCCATTTGATCCAACCGTTACATTCTGTCAATATTGCTGTTAAATATGGTACATCACAAGACCAATCATTTTAACTATCTGTAAATGTTAAACATCTCTTCCCGTATATTAAGTACTTTTTATAGGACTAACTAAATGTGAATGTTTTAAAAAGGAAAATAAAGGGCAATGAAATGAAGCAACAAAAAATAGTGGAGAAGTTGGATATTAAGGTGAGAAATTGATAAGAATACATTTAAATAGAGACGTTACAACTCACAATTTATAATGAATTGATTGAATTTTTTTTTTCTTCTTCATACCAAGAAGGAAATCATTGATATGTGGAAACAGTTGGAAGCCACTCAAAAAGTAGAGTATGAACCTAAAATCATTCAACGCACGTCTCGAACAAGAGTTGTTTAAAGATAGCCACACGATGCAATTTGAGGAATGTAAATGACACCATAAATGTTTTAAGTGATGAGAAAAAAGCAGCCATCCAAGAAATTGGATTTGTTTTGTTGTTCGAAATGAAGTGTAGAAAAGTATCTCATTCAATGTGTCCTTTCTAAATCATCAATCGTGCTACATGGGAAAACACTTAAGATATTTGTGGATGACTTCGTGCACATAATGGGTGTTAAGAATGGAGGATTGAAAGTTGACTTCACTAGATCCATGGATGAGCAACACATTTTAAAGGTGTGAAATTCTTTTTTGGTTAGGAAGAAGCTTTTAAAAGAATAATGAGTTGAAGTAGATGATGGTGGGGACACAAGAAGCAGGTGACTTTTTCAAAGTTGGTTTTGTCATGTTTGTTTTATGCACATTGCTACGTCCAACCATTTCTATGTATGTGAATCTAAAATGTCTGCTTCTGTTAAGAAATAGCAAAGCAATAGTGAGGAAAAACTGGGCAAGTTATTCATTCAATTTTTTATTGGATAGTGTCAAGTCATTTAAAGAGAACAATCAAGTTTACATCGGTTGTTTCTTGTTATTCCTTCAATTGTTTTACCTTGATACTATAGCTCATGGTAGCCTACTTATGGATAGGTCTGTGCCACCACTCATTGTGTAGGGGAAAGTAGAGACTGAAAAAATGAAGAAGTGGCTAAAGAAAATAGGGGGTTTGAAAGTGACAAGGTAGTTGTTATCAAAGCTGAATCTGGAGGTCTTAGAGAGTATGCAAAAACAATGACTCACTTTGCCAAAAAGTTGAGTTCAATAAAAAAAAAGTATGTGGCAACTTTGGTGGCCACTGTCGCTCATATGAACAAATCACTCTTCAAGATTAGAGTTGATATTTCTGAGTTAGCATGAAAAAATGAGGAGAAAGATAGAACATTGAACACTCCACACCCTCATGAATGTAAATGTTAAACATGATAACATGTTTAATATGGGTGATGGGGGACAAATAGACCCTAGAAATACTAAACCTCCAAAAAGTTGGCAAGACAAACAAGGCAAAAATCTTAACGCACAAGGTGACAATGCCAAGGGATATGTAAATCTCGATAAAATTTTGGCTCTCACGGTTGAAGTCATTCATGAGAGCAAACATGCAAAACTACCTCATAATGAGGTATGATGAGTAGTGATTGTAGCTTATTTGTATGTGTTTAAACAATTTCACTTGTCGGTTTACATGATTGGATGTTGAAAATCATTGATTACTTGATTTGCATAAATTATTATACTGTGGATTATGTTGTATTTTTATTCGGTTTTCTCCCGATGTAATAACGAAGTTAAATGTCCTTATTTCGTGTAGACTCATTGTATCATCTAATATTTTTTTGTGTTACTTAGATTGATTTGAAAATTCTATTTTGTAATGATTTATGTGCACTAGGATAAAATGGGTCACAACGATGTAAGAAGTTTGTTCATAAAGTATTGTTGTTCTACTTCAACAAGGGATTGGATAGTGACTCGTGCAATAGCAGATAGAAAGTCATGTCCCTACAAGAGAACTCCTTATGAAGACTTTGATGCATTCAAAGTTAAAGTAAATGCGAAAATTCGACAAGGAATTGCGCACTAGTGGATTGTGAAGAGATTGAATGTCGGTCCATTCCGAATGACCAACGATATTTCTGAAGATGATAGAGATCAACTAAGTTTTGCATTTTGTTGCAATCTATTGGATCCAAAACCTTGGAAGTATACCCTGAACCAAATTTGTGAAAATAAGATTATTATATCACCCATCCCTACACACATACACAGAGAATGTACCATTGTTACTTATGACAACCAAAATACCCAATCGCAAGGAATTATAATAATCATTTAGTTTGATAATATAAAATTATTCACCTCCCAGTCTGGCAATACCCTCCTAAACTTGACACTATCCTTCTAAACATAGCATCCATCGACATATACAACCATGACAACCCAACCCCGCCCCATTTCTACTCTTTAATCTCATCGACTTTTGCCAGACTGGGAATGTAGTATAGATAAATAGAGTCGCTCTTATGAATACATACAATGATGCTGATCAATGCGAGAATGAAGACTCGAGTTAACTAGTTTTCTTGTACAGCAGTTTATGGCTTCCATTCTATATACTTATCCCTAATATACTTGTATTTTATCTTGATATTAATTATGTTTGCAATGGAGTTCACGAATAACCTCACTACCTCCTTAGTGTTTGTGTGGGCCTCCATGTTATATTTTAAAGGCTTCCCACAAACGGGTAAACCAGTGATCGCACTAAAGTGCTTTGGGGTCATTGTAAGCTCCCCGACCTCATCCAGATGGAATGTATGTGTAGTGTCCCACCAACGCTCTGCCAATGCCATAATGAGGTGTTTGTCTCTCTTTCTCTTTCTTGCAAGTAAATTTGCAAACTCAGATAACCATGTTGCTTTAACTTTATCCTTCATTGGACCAGGCAAATGATTTTGAAACCATAAACCACAAAGTTTGTCATTTTTTGCATGCCTTAATGTGGCTACCCGAATTCTGCAAGTGTCAAACATTGAATTAGTCACAAGAATACTTTCCATGCAACATATTCAGAAAACTTGAAATGCAATTAGATTTACAAAAACAAGTTAAGGAAAACTAAACATACTCCCAACAATCATCAAATTGCAAAGGATTTACTTAGCACGCAACTGGATTAATTGAACATAAAAACAAAATGATGCTTACAAAACAAAACATAAAAACAAAAATTAATCAAATGAGCTCACAATAATTACCAATATCTACCTTGTAAGATAAATGGTCAATGACTTTGACATGTAGCATGTGATCGAATGCATTGTGGTTCTTGTGTATGCATCATCTCACCCCAAACAATGGGTGATTAGCAGGGCTTTTGTGTTTTGGTCTAGAACCTAACCTTGCTCAGTAGATACAATAGAATTGTTGTTGTTTTCCCTTGCATTTTTCCAAAGGGGGCTCCCCAATAGTCTTCTTACCCTTGCGCAACGTGCCTCAAAAAAGGGTTCAGGGGGCACCTCAATGAGACTTTATGTCACTTAAGGGAAGATCAAGTTTGTGTAAATTTTATTTACAAAAGTCAAAAACTTGTTTTACAAGAAGGATCCATGATAGAAAAAAAGGAGTGGGGGCCAAGCAACATGGTGGAAGATTGAGAAGACCAAGACCCAACACTTCTCAAAGCCTAAATTGAGAAGGTTTCTTTGGATTTCCAAGTCTCAAAGTCACAAGCTAGATTTCTCTAATGCTAAAAGTGTATCAATTAGCAAATAATTGATACAAAAGTCCTAAATTTTCCAAGTGGTGCAAAACCACACCAAAACTCAAATTCCCACAAAATTCTTTCAAGGGGTCATCCACTCTTTGAAAGCCCTTGTTAAATTATTAAAATTTTATTTTCTGAACTACGTCCGGTTTCAAGATACTCTTACTTAGGGCTGGCAATGGGTCGTGTCGTGTCTGATTCATGTTGTGTCGGGATAATAAACATGTCATCCAACCCATTTAATAAACGTGTTGTGTCGGATTCGGGTCGTCTTTTATTGTGCGGGTTTCAAGTCCTGTAACAAGTTCATAAATAATAACATGCATGTTAAGAAACTCACAACTTAAAAAATATAAATAAAATAAAAAACAGAGATAGGAGAGAAAATATAAGGAAAAGAAAGAAAAAAAATAGAGAGAAGGAAAAGAAAGAAAAAAAAAATAGAGAGAGATGAGAGAAGAGAGAAGGAAAGAAAGAAAGAAAAAGGGAGAGGAGAGAAAACTAAAGAGAAGGAAAAGAAAGAAAAAAAAAAAAAAAGAGAAGAGAGAAGGAAAAGAAAGAAAAAAAAAAGAAGAGAGAAGAGAGAAGGAAAAGAAAGAAAGAAAAAAAAAAAAAAGAGAGAAGAGAGAAGGAAAAAAAAGAAAAAAAAAAGAGAGAGGAGAAAGAAGAGAGAAGGAAAAGAAAGAGAGAAAAAAAAGGAGAAAAGAGACAGAAAACAAAGGAAAACAAAAGAAGAAAAAGAAACATTATAAATATCAAAAGGCATACCATATAATCACAAAGTTGTTTGTAGCATGGTTGATAAGATGTTAGAGAGAAATGAGGATGGTAGGGGTTTGAAACTCCTTGTGTGTGTGTGCTGAAGTCTTCATTTCTCTTCATTTTTTAGCGGGTTAGTGTGTATTATACAGGTTGACACGACCCGTTTAATAAACGGATTAAACATATGTTTTAACGGGTTGGCGGGTTGACATGAAACCCACCCGTTTAATAAACGGGTCATAAAGAGTTGACCCGAAAATTACCCAATTATTAATCGTGCGGGTTCGGGTTGTGTTTTTTCCATGCAGGTTTCGAGTCGTGTAACGGGTCGTGTAGAAATTGCCACCCCTACTCTTACTCCATTTTGTGCACTCCAAGTGGCTTAATTCATGATCGCATATCCAAGTTGTCATTGTATCTTCTTGATTCTCAATAGGAATCTATAAGACAATAAAAAGTCTATACCAAAATTTTGTACCAAGACCATCATTAATTGCACACATTTTCATATCAAAATTTAAGACAAATTAGTCTCATAGTAAAATTTCATAGTATAAGAAAACTTCACTCACACCAAGTTCTCCAAAAATACTCATTTTATAATTACTTAAAGATAATACCAAGGTTATGAAATTAAGGCAACCCACACATTTTAAAATATGTTTACCTAGAACCCATCCCTTCTATGTTTCCAACTTTGGCCACAAAATAAAAATAATAAATAATAAATTACAAAGCAAAAAGAATGCAAGATAACAACACCCACAAGTTAAGGAAATTTTCAACCCCCACTAGTTGAGGAAAGTCTGAAGGTATATTAAGACACTAGTATTAAATTTCAAAAAAAAAAAATTTCAAGAGATCAGAGTCAATTAAATTGGCTTGCACATATAATTAATATCCAACATTAGCTGCAGTAATTACATAATTCACGTAACTGAGGCCAAATGCTTCAAAGGATTTAAGAGTCGAAACCTTTATACCAAAATTCAAAGTTAATTGTTACTTACAGTGATATTAAATTTATCATTTTATGTGAATCTTCTCTATGTACACTTTATGACAGTCAACTCAATGTGACTAATGTCAAAACTTTACAATCAGAAAACATTAGTTCACTTACAAGTTCAAGCACAAATAATTCAATTTGATTTCACATTCTGAGGACAAAAAATTGTGTTTAAACTACCAACATACATTAAATTGGACAAACAAATTATTAGCATTAGTGCGCATTATGAAGGAACAAAGCATTAAACCACATAAAGATAATGCATAAAACTGAATGTTAAAAGCAATTAAACGCCAATTAACAACAAGATTTAATGTCAAGTATAAATACCAATTTAAGGCAAATTCATATTAAATCTATTTAAACTAATTTGTTGTTTTCAAAAATGAAAGCAAAGAAGCATTTTAGGCCAAAACGGATGCAAATGTTAACTTCTGCAGTAAGACTATATAACTGAATTAAGCTCCAGCCAAGCTTAACAATATTAAAACAAAAATGCAATTAAGTTTTATAATCATGTTAATGGAAATAATCACTCAACATTACCGACAACTTTATTGCCAAAATAAATATAGGAATTGAAAACAAAAGTGTGACCATTAGGCAAAATCTGGACAATTAATTTCAATAAAGAAAAATTAAATTTATATTTGTATTTTGAAAACTATATCCATATGCACAAATTAGAAGGGAATAGTCAAATTTGATTTTTCCATAAATGTAAAAGTTCTAATTCTCAATAAATTGAAGTTGGTTTCAAACAAGTAATCATAGAATTGATTTCTCCAAATTAAAGTTTCACAAGATTGGGCATTCACACCAATATAAAGAAATTCCATAGAGAAAAGAAAAGGTATAAGTGTATGCAATCAAGAAAAAGCATTCTCATGAATTGACATTTCTAGATTAAATAAAACAGTAAACAAGCACAATACAAACTCTGATTTGTAAAGAACAAAAGGACCATGTAGATAAGATCATGAAATAGATTTCTGTTTTCCATTTCCAGTTCAGGTTATTTATTTATTTATTTAAAATTTGACAAAACTAAACAAGTGGAAAATAATAAGTTTCTTGTATTGTCTTATTTTACAAAATTCAAACTAAGTTAGTTTCTTGGAATCGCATACATTTGTAGCAACGATCACACTTGCAAAACATAGAGTATTAATTGGTAGCACTTATCTCTTGGCATATGATATTGGACCCCTAATATATTGATTTCATCATAACTCCCGTTTGAAACTCACATAAATCTCTATTCCCATAAATAAGATAAGCTTTGGACAAGATCGTTAGTGCAATATATATGTATAGTTATATAAAATATTCGAAAATTCAAAGTACAAGAAATTATCCTAGAGGTCATTAAAAAAAAGGTATGAAAGCATGTATGAGAATCGGGCATAGGAGGGTGAGATTTGTTATGTGATTTGGTATTTATATCACACACTCAAAAGTCTCACACAATACACCATTTAATGACATACATTAAAATCAGTAAGTTTCTTAGTACCACGGTACTTTTAAGTTTCAAAACAATCCATTAAGATCTCAATTAGATACACTTCCTTAATTTCAACTTGTTCCAGCAACCACAAATATGCATGTCATCACCTGCAAAATTTTATTATATAACAAACAAAGAGAAGAGTAAGTAAGAGTAAGTAAAGGATCCAACAAAGTCAAAACAAAAACACACACAACAACAACATAAGACAATAGCAAAACCAACAGAAATATTTTAGGGATATGAAATCCACAAAATTTCTTGGGAACTATAACTAGATTTTCTAACCAATCAAAGTACGAAACCAAAAAAAAAAAAAAAAGAAAGACAAAAGACTGATTTTAAATTTCGAGCCTCATCACATGATACTTGCAAAGACTGATATGCTATCCTTAAAAAAGCAACAAATTTATATGAAGACAATCAGCGCCATTCTCTAGCAGGCAAGTACTTTGCAATAATTGGATAAAAATTTACCTAAAAAATGAATTCCATTATGTGTTGCAGATGATATATAACTTGTATAAATATCAATACAAAATAATTTTTGTAGCCTTGAAAGTGATAGTCCCGGGCTGCTTATGGTTAAATCGTCTTTGTCAAAAGAACAAATTCATGATGTCGTTTGTTCTCTTCAACTTTAGTCTCTAATCTAGAAAAACTACACTAGATAAAACTCTTAATACTAAATTTTAACAAGGAAAGAGGCCATGGAGGCTAGGAGAGAGCTTGAATGACATCCACTTTGTTCTGCAACTCCTGTGCAGATTTGTTAAGCTGGACAGTGATCTATTTCCCAAAAAGATAAAAATTAATCGTAAATTTTATAACAAATAAAGAAAATTAAAGTAAATGGAAAAAACTAACACTATTCAGATAGTCTGTAACCTTATGTACTTTAGCCACACTATTATCCAACTGGTTCTGTTGCTCAAAAATTTTCGACCTGTTGAACCAGTCATAAATTACAGCTCCAGCACCAGCAGCAATGAGTATAATAGTCATTGTTATCATCTTCGCATCCTCTACTATACCCCAAAGGTCTTTGATTTTTTCCCTTACAACTTTGTGAATCTCGATAAAATTTTGGCTCCCTCTGTTAAAGTCATTCATGAGAGCAAACATGCAAAACTACCTCATAATGAGGTATAATGAGTAATGGTTCTAGCTTAATTCTATGTGTTTAAATAATTTCATTTTTCGGTTTACATGTTTGGATTCAAATAGTGGTTGTAGCTTATTTCTATGTGTTTAAAATTTCTTGGGAACGATAACTAGATTTTCTAACCAATCAAAGTACGACACCAAAAAAACAAAAAAAACAAAAAATGACAAATTATTGATTTTAAATTTAGAGCCCCATCACATGACACTTGTAAAGACTGATATGCTATCCTTACAAAAGCAACAAATTTATATGAAGACAATCAGTGCCATTCTCTAGCAGGAAAGTACTTTGCAATAATTGGATAAAAATTTACTTGAAAAATGTATTCCATTATGTTTTGCAGATGATATATAACTTGTATAAATATCAATACCAAATAATTTTTGCAGCCCTGAAAGTGATAGTCCCGGGCTGCTTATGGTTAAACCGTCTTTGTCAAAAGAACAAATTCATGCTGTCGTTTGTTCTTTCCAACTTTAGTCTCTAATCTAGAAAAACTACACTCGATAAAACTCTCAATACTAAATTTTAAAATAAGTTTACCAGAACAAGGAAAGAGACCATGGAGGCCTGGAGGGAGCTTGAATGACATCCACTTTGCTCTGCAACTCTTGCGTAGATTTGTTAAGCTGGACAGTGATCTATTTCCCCAAAGGAAAAAATTAATTGTAAATTTTAAAACAAATAAACCCAGAGGTCTTTGATTTTTTCCCTTACAACTTTGTAAATCTCTATAAAATTTTGGCTACCTCGGTTGAAGTCATTCGTGCGCGTGCGAGCAAACATGCAAAACTACCTCATAATGTGGTATGATGAGTAGTGGTTGTAGCTTATTTCTATGTGTTTAAATAGGTTCACTTGTCTACTTACACGTTTGGATTTTAAATAATGATTGTAGCTTATTTCTATGTATTTAAAATTTCTTGGGAACTATAACTAGATTTTCTAACCAATCAAAGTAAGAAACAAAAAAACAAAAAAACAAAAAATGGCAAAAGACTGATTTTAAATTTAGAGCCTCATCACATAACACTTGCAAAGACTGATATGCTATCTTTACAAAAGCAACAAATTTAAACGAAGACAATCAGCGCTATTCTCTAGCAAGCAAGTACTTTGCAATAATTGGATAAAAATTTACCTGAAAATTTAATTACATTATGTGTTGTAGTTGTTATTTAATTTGTATAAATATCAATACAAAATAATTTTTGCAGCCCTAAAAGTGATAGTCTCGGGCTGCTTATGGTTAAACCGCCTTGGTCAAAAAAACAAATTCATGCTATCGTTTGTTCTCTCCAACTTTAGTCTCTAATCTAGAAAAACTACACTAGATAAAACTCTGAATACTAAATTTTAAATTAAGTTTTCTAGAACAAGGAAAAAGGCCATGGAGGCTGGGAGGGAGCTTGAATGACATCCACTTTGCTCTGCAACTCCTATGCAGATTTGTTAAGCTGGACTATGATCTATTTCCTAAAAAGATGAAATTAATTGAAAAATTTTAAAACAAATAAAGAAAATTAAAGTAAATGGAAAAAACTAACACTATTCAGATCTTCTGTAACCTTATGTAAGTTGGCCACACCGTTATCCAACTGGTTCTGATGCTTAGAAATTTTCAACCTGTTGAACCAGTCATAAATTACAGCTCCGACCCCAGCAGCAATGAGTATAAAAGTCATTGTTATCATCTTCGCATCCTCTACTCTACCCCAAAGTTCTTTGATTTTTTCCCCTTACAACTTTGTAAATCTCGATAAAATTTTGGCTCCCTCTGTTGAAGTCATTCGTGTGAGCAAACATGCAAAACTACCTAATAATGAGGTATGATGAGTAGTGGTTGTAGCTTATTTGTATGTATTTAAATAATTTCACTTGTCGGTTTACATGTTTGGATTTTAAATAGTGGTTATAGCTTATTTCTATGTGTTTAAAATTTATTGAGAAATATAACTAGATTTTCTAACCAATCAAAGTACAAAAAAAAAAAAAAAAAAGACAAAAGATTGATTTTAA
Source organism: Prunus dulcis (assembly GCF_902201215.1). Lineage (NCBI taxonomy): Eukaryota > Viridiplantae > Streptophyta > Magnoliopsida > Rosales > Rosaceae > Prunus > Prunus dulcis. Next base: position 7,122,737 of record NC_047656.1, on the reverse strand, counting down.
ATTTAGAGCCTCATCACATGACACTTGTAAAGGCTGATATGCTATCCTTACAAAAGCAACAAATTTATATGAAGACAATCAACGCTATTCTCTAGCGTGCAAGTACTTTGCAATAATTGGATAAAAATTTACCTGAAAAATGAATTCCATTATGTGTTGCAGATGATATATAACTTGTATAAATATCAATACAAAATAATTTTTGCAGCCCTGAAAGTGATAGTCTCGGGCTGCTTATGGTTAAACCGTCTTAGTCAAAATAACAAATTCTTGCTATCGTTTGTTCTCTCCAACTTTAGTCTCTAATCTAGAAAAACCACACTAGATAAAACTCTTAATACTAAATTTTAAAATAAGTTTACTAGAACAAGGAAAGAGGCCATGGAGGCCGGGAGGGAGCTTGAATGACATCCACTTTGCTCTGCAACTCCTGTGCAGATTTGTTAAGCTGGACTTTGATCTATTTCCCAAAAAGATGAAATTAATTGTAAAGTTTAAAACAAATAAAAAAAGTTAAAGTAAATGGAAAAAACTAACACTATTCAGATCATCTGCAACCTTATGTAAGTTAGCCACACTATTGTCTCACTGGTTCTGTTGCTTAGAAATTTTTGACCTGTTGAACTAGTCATAAATTATAGTTCCAGCCCCAGCAGCAATGAGTATAATAGTCATTGTTATCATCTTCGCATCCTCTACTCTACCCCAAAGGTCTTTGATTTTTTTCCCTTACAACTTTGTAAATCTTGATAAAATTTTGGCTTCCTCTGTTGAAGTCATTCGTGCGAGCAGACATGCAAAACTACCTCATAATGAAGTATGATGAGTAGTGGTTGTAGCTTATTTCTATCTGTTTAAATAATTTCACTTGCCGGTTTACATGTTTAGATTTTAAATAGGGGTTATAGCTTATTTCTGTGTGTTTAAAATTTCTTGGGAACTATAACTAGATTTTCTAACCAATCAAAGTACAAAACAAAACAAAACAAAAACAAAAACAAAAAAAAAAGACAAAAGATTGATTTTAAATTTAGAGCCTCATCACATGACACTTGCAAAGACTGATAAGCTATCCTTACAAAAGCAACAAATTTATATGAAGACAATCAGCGCTATTCTCTAGCGCGCAAGTACTTTGCAATAATTGGATAAAAATTTACCTGAAAAATGAATTCCATTATGTGTTGCAGATGATATATAACTTGTATAAATATCAATACAAAAGAAGTTTTGCAGCCCTGAAAGTGATAGTCCCGGGCTGCTTATGGTTAAACCGTCTTTGTCAAAAGAACAAATTCATGTTGTCGTTTGTTCTCTCCAACTTTAGTCTCTAATCTAGAAAAACTACACTAGATAAAACTCTTCATACTAAATTTTAAAATAACTTTACTAGAACAAGGAAAGAGGCCATGGAGGCCGGGAGGGAGCTTGAATGACATCCACTTTACTCTGCAACTCCTGTGCAGTTTTGTTAAGCTGGACAGTGATCTATTTCCCAAAAAGATGAAATTAATTGTAAATTTTATAACAAATAAAGAAAATTAAAATAGATGAAAAAAAACTAACACTATTCAAATTGTCTGTAACATTATGTATGTTAGCCACACTATTTTCCATCTGGTTCTGCTGCTCAAAAATTTTCCACCTGTTGAACCAGTCATAAATTACAGCTCCAGCCCCAGCAGCAATGAGTATAATAGTCATTGTTATCATCTTCGCATCCTCTACTCTACCCCAAAGGTCTTTGATTTTTTACCTTACAACTTTGTAAATCTCGATAAAATTTTGGCTCCCTCTGTTGAAGTCATTCGTGCCAGCAAACATGCAAAACTACCTCATTATGAGGTGTGATGAGTAGTGGTTGTAGCTTATTTGTATTTGTTTAAATAATTTCACTTGTCTGTTTACATGTTTGGATGCTAAAAATCATCGAGTGCTTGATTTGCCTAAATTATTACACTATGGATTACGTTGTATTTTTATTTCATTTTCTCCCGATGTACGAACAAAGTTAAATGTCCTTATTTTGTGTAGGCTCATTGTGTCATCTAATATATACATTTTTTTTGTTTTACTTAGATTGATTTGAAAATGCTATTTTGTAATGATTTATTGGCACTAGGATAAAATGGGTCACAACTGTAATAACCCAAACCTTAATTAATATTTAATTAGTAATTTATTAAAGAAGGAAAGACAATTTTGCCCTTGGAATAATTTAGTAAAGAAAGATTGACTTTTTGGCTTTCACATACACCGTCGCGCAGAGCACGACGAAACGAGTTCGTAGACACAAAGTTGACTCAAATCGGTGTTTTAACGACGAAACTACGGTTAAAATACTACGAGGGGCAAAATGGTAATTTGAAAACTTAGATTTTACAAAACCTCATTCCCTCTCTTCTCCCTCAATCTCTCTCTCTCTCTCTCTCTCTCTCTCTCTCTCTCTCTCTCTCTCTCTCTCTCTCCCCCTCCCCGCGCGCTTTCTCCCTCTCTGCAACAAACCCCCATCCGATAGAATTTTGTGGCGCCGTCACCACCACCGATCACCGTTCACGCCGGGATCGGACCCGATCGAACCGCCATCGCTCCCCGTCCTTTCCCGACCAGCCCCACCCTTGGAACCGCCGGATTCCGTCGGAAAAAGCCCGGAATCACACCGTTTTTTACAGAAATTTCGCCGGCTGCGTTCGTCTTCGTCCGGCCATCATTTTCGACGATCCAGGTATGAATTCTGAACCTCTCGAGCTGTTCTAGCTGCCTGTTGGGTAGAATTCAATCAATTCCCAGCGTAGGTAATTCAATTTGCGAATTGAAATTTGGCCAGATTTGGGATCTCGATTCCGGTCACTTTCGGTCAATTGTTGGGGTAGATCCAAGAACAAAAGTGGCTCCAAATAGGGTGTTATACCTAGGGTAGGAGTATGGAGCCGTGGTTTTGAGATTTTCCGGCGATACGTAATCGCTTTGTGCACCTAGCGCTGCCGGGGCTTGTGGCAGCTCGTGTGCTAGGGTAGTGAAGTGGCACTGTGTCTCGATGCGATCCTTCAGTTGTCACGAGCACGTAGGAATTTGCGGATCTCAATTTGGATACCGTTTGAGCCTCGAACGAATTTTACATATTGTGCGATTTCCGGGTTCAATACTGTTGAGCAGTTGGATCGTAATCAGCTTCAGATATGTTAATTTAGACCATTCTAGGATCGTTTAAGATTGGACGGATTGTGAATCAAAGTTCCGGATACTCCGAAATCACGAACCCTAGGGCTAGGGTTTAGAAATCGTCCGATTGTATAATCGTGACCAATCCGACCGTCCGATCAAGACCAAACCCTCGGGACATGTGTTCTAAGTATATTGGAACTTTTGGAGGCTTCCGGATCATAATTGTGAGGTCATGGACTCGCAAGGCCCCGGGTTGACTTTTTGGGACTTTAGCGTTTTTTGAGTCCCAACATACTGCTAAACTATTCAAGGTGGAAGGAAAGCTTTTATGGCCATATGAACAATTTTAATCTGATGCACGTACTTCTAGGAGCCAGGGGTCAGGGTTTTGTAATTAATACTATATTGTATTCATATAATATTATGGTCATTGAATCAGGCACCCGCGCACCAGTTAACCCGTAGGAGGGACCTTCAAGAGGTCCAGCGAGCACGGACTACCAGTGAGTGGACTTTTTGTTTTCATAAATGAATTTAAGCAGTTCAGTTGTTCAGTTATAGTATTTGATCTTGAATAAGTTTTATTCAAAGATTAGTGTTTTACAAGCTGTTATATGCTTTTAAATATTTGGTTTGCATGTTGCCGAGTGGAATATCGTTGAAAGGATATTTGAAAAGAAATCCTAGTTAATTATTCGATAAATGGCAGCAAGTTTTCGAGTTTACAGGACTTCAATTATTCAGCAGATTTTCTTCAAAAACTTTATATTTTCCTAAACCACCTTGTACCCAGATATACAAATGTTGCCTTCAGTAAATAAGTTACCTTCAGATCAAATGTTGCCTTCGGATTTTATTGGTAGCCTTCGGTTTAGTCAGCATGCTTGACAGTTGCCCCACGAGTTCTTTGGTACTCGAACTCGTGTGGAGCGAGTAATGTGGATCAGGTCAACTACGATCCCCTAAATCCTGCGAGTTGCGGCTCGGACTGACCTTGTGTCACTGAGACCTGCGAGTACGTATCACCCATAGTAATGCAAGGAATTGACGGATATTAGGAATTGACGAAAATAAGGGTTACACCTAGGTGGTAGTTTTAAACTGTTTTCAATGCCTTAAGAAATTAATGTTGACCATGAGTATGCTTGGCTTATATATATATAATTATATGAGTGCATTGATTTCAAAAATAAAGAGAATAATTTAGTTTGTATAACTGTTTTTACAGTGGGGTTAGTATGTTTATATGCTATTTTCTAAACTTTGTTTTTGGGTCCACTCAGGGGCGGATCCACAGAGGAGCAAGAGTGGTCAATTGACCCCTGCAACGTCTGAAATCCTCTATTAGAGCAGCCAAACTTGACCCTTGCAAAGTATTCGACGAAATGCCCCAAAGGGGCAACCTGTGTGCAGCTGGGTGGGACTATAAGTGCTGGGCTTTCGAGGCTGGGAGATGGGGAGGAGGGATGAGAAGGAAGAAGAAGAAGAGTGTCTCATTTGGTGGTGGTTGTGGAAAGCAGCAACTGCTGCTTGTGGCTGGAGGTCGTGAGCTTGATGAGGTGGTTGCTGTCAACGCGAAGGAGCTCTGGAACCAAGTCCTAGACTAAGCAAAGTGATGGGCATGTACTAGACTAAGCAAAAACTTAAAAAATAAAAATGGTAGGCCAGATACTGATGCAACGCTAAGCACAAAGTGATGGGCATGTAATTGTAGCAACAAAAAACTAAAAAAATAATAAAGAAAAGTAGGCCAAATCCACGGGTTGGTCCAAGGATTTTTTTTATTTTTTTTTTGGGGTCAAACGGTCTAAGTCTCTAACTCAAAAATATGTTCATTTATTTTTCAGGTAATTAAAAATATGTTCATTGTCATTAAACAATCAATCCAGGTCTAAGTCTCTAAAAATTTTAAAAGACAGGCCATGGGTGTGTAGCTCAAGGTGGAAAGCCCAAAAACACGAAGTGGAAATCACAGAGACGAAAAGCCACAATGCCACAATGTGAAGCTCAAGGGTCATAATGGACGTCTATAAAAGAAAATAATGGGAGAAAAACCCTAGTTCCACCAATTTTCTTCCTTTCCATTTCTCTCGATCTAAACCTCTCTCTTCAAACTCATAAATAAAATGGCATCTTCATTCCTATTTTCTCTCGATCTAAACATAGCTCCGCCAACACAGACATGGGGTTAAGGAGCTGCACCTGTAAGATGTTGACCCCTGCAAGCAAAATTTCTGGATCCGCCACTGGGTCCACTCACCCTTTTTAATGTTTTGAGCCCCCAGGCAGTAGGAGTGCACAGGGATCTACCACCGGGCCGTTTTCCACTTTCCGCACTTTCCTTTTTGATGTAGGACTTTTGTTTTGTAAAAGGATTGACCCCTTTGTAAATTCTTAGTAGTTGATCTGATATTTTGCCCTAGACTTAGAATTTAACTGTTGGAATGTATATATACGTAAGCTGGCAGTTGGTTGTATATATATATATATATATATATATATATATACTTGTTTGGCAGGTGTAAATATTTTGGTATTGACCCAGTTACAAGGGAGACTCTGCCGATTTTTCGGTAGAAGAATTTTATCGTGCTTTATCTAGAAGAGCAATTAGGTCATTGTGTCCGACATCCGCCAGGTGTCGGTCACGCACAGGGTCCGGCTCGGATTCCAAAGCAGAATTTGGGTCGGGTCCTGTCAACAACAATGTAAGAAGTTTGTTCATTGAGTATTGTGGTTCACTTCAACAAGTAAATGGAAAAAAACTTACACTATTCAGATCGTCTGTAACCTTGTGTAAGTTAGTCACACTATTATCCAGCTGGTTCTGTTGCTCAGAAATTTTCGGCATGTTGAACCAGTCATAAATTACAACTCCAGCCCCAACAGCAATGAGTATAATAGTCATTGTTACCATCTTCACATCCTCTACTCTATCCCAAAGGTCTTTGATTCTTTTCCCTTACAACTTTGTAAATCTCAATAAAATTTTGGCTCTCTCTGTTGAAATCATTTGTGCAAGCAAACATGCAAAACTACCTCATAATGAGGTATGATGAGTACTGGTTATAGCTTATTTGTATGTGTTTAAATAATTTCACTTGTCGGTTTACATGTTTGGATGCTAAAAATAATCAAGTACTTGATTTGCATAAATTATTATACTATGGGATTACGTTGTATTTTTATTCAGTTTTCTCCCGATGTAATAACGAAGTTAAATGTCCTTATTTTGTGTAGACTCATTGTATTATCTTTTTTCTTTCTTTTTTTTTTTTTTTTTTATACTTAGATTGATTTAAAAAAATGTGATTTTGTAATTATTTATGGGCACTAGGATAAAATGGGTAACCATGATTTAAGTAGTTTGTTCATAGAGTATTGTAGTTCTACTTCAACAAGGGGTTGAATAGTGACTCGTGCAACAACGGATAGAAAGCCACTTCCCCACAAGAGAACTCCTTATGAAGACTTCAATTTGTGAAAGACCTTGGAGGTATACCCTGAACCAAATTTGTGAAAAAAAATTTATTATATCACCCATCTCTACACACATACACAGAAAACGTACCACTATTACTTATGACAACCAAAATACCCAATCACAAGGAATTATAATAATCATTTAGTTTGATAATATAAAATTATTCACCTCCTAGCCCGCCAATTCCCTCCTAAACATGACACTATCCTTCTAAAAATAGCATCCACCGACAGAGATACAAGCATGACAACCCAGCCCCGCCCCATTTGTACTCTTTAATCTCATTGACTTTAGCTAGACTTGGTATGTAGCATGGATAAACAGAGTCGCTCTTATCAATACATATAGTGATGCCGATCAATGCAAGAATGAAGACACGAGTTAACTGGTTTTCTTGTACAGCATTTTATGGCTTCCATTCTTTATACTTATCCATTCTAAAAATGCAAAAGCTTGCCAATTGCATGCCAAGTACATACACTAATTGCAAAACTTCCCTTACGATTTGGTAATTGCACGCCTAAATATTATACCAAATTTCAGTATAATACAACAACTCTGACAAAGATGAACACAATGTCAATGCTTAGAATATCACTACAAGTATAAAATTCTACCCAATGCTTTTGGAATGAGACAAAATTTTCAACAACAACATTGTCCAACATCAAATAAGAGAAAGATATTGGTATATTATCATAACAGTAAAACAACTATAGTCCTAGGAATATATAAGTGGACATCAAAACTATGTAGTGAGATTGCATACATCGAGACTTTTCGTAGTCCTTAATTCTAAATATGTTCATGGTTGTAGGAGTATCAATTGGGTGTTGATATTCTGCCAAGACCAGATATCTTCTCTATACGTAGAGAATGATGAGGTCTCAAGTCATTGATAGTAGTGGCATCTAGATATGTGTGTAGATGCTTGCACGAGAACAAGTACACTAAATGCGATCAAATACATAAGTTCTAAAATAGAAGTTTTTACTCACATGTCAAAATAGAACTCATAGATTGCAATGGTGCGAACTAATCCTTAGACCTAAAACATCATAAATGTCTTATGGCTATGTTGTTTGTCTTAGAGGGAACTATACAGTTATGTTGTAGGAGACATGACCTAAAAGTGTTTATCAGGACTTTCAATAAATTCATGAAGACAAATGAATGTACAACAACAAATCTCTACTCTTAGTAAGGAGAGAGATTACTCCAAAGATATGATTGATCAAATCTCTGCACAGAGTAGTGGATAAGATTTGAAAGAAGTAGCCTTCAAATCTTACTAGGATAATCATATAAAGGAATAATTCACATTAGGATATTCGAGATTAGATTTTATTATCTAATAATGTGAATAAGATGTATTGTATAAGAGAATGATTCAATTGCACGGTCATTTCAATTTGAATAGGTTCTTCCCTACCCCTTTTTAAGCTCGGATAACCATAACATGTTGTTAGGTGTCAATCATGGTTTGTGGAAGTACTAAAAGGTTCAATCATAATTGACCTTACTAATAGGAAGAATTAATTAGATTTAATTCACAAATCAACTCACAGAACTTGAGTCAACCCACTACCTTACTAAAAGGAACCTATGGATTGTACACCGAGAAATGTGATTAGAGGAACAAATGAAGATAAAGGAAACTTGAGAAACAAATAAAGAAGATAAGACGTTGAAAGTCAATAGTCAAAGTCAAAGTCAACATGTTTGACCGTAACGGTTGACCAAGTCAAACTATTCTGACTAAGGATTTGAATTAATGGTTAAGTCACAAATCACAATTAAAATGTTACTTGTGAAGTTAGTTTGACAGTTGGACTCTATTTGGGCTTTAAAGGCATTTTGGGTCAAAGGGTGAAATAGCCCAAGGACCCAATGAGCCCAGGACTAGGAACATGTGTTGTATGACAACACAAGTTAAATGAGCCCAAGAGGAGCCCAAGAAACACTATGGCTGAAATTCCCATTCTCCTCATCTTCTTGTTGGCTATTTAAGCCATAGTTTGACATTTTGAAGTTAGGGTTTTTGGCATTTCAACTTGGAGTTCTTGATGTGTAGAAGAGACATCCTCTTTCTCAACTTTCTTAGCCAAAAATGGGTCCAACCTAATAGGCTTAGCTCAACTTGAATAAGCAAAATGAATTCGCCATTTAGAACGATTTTGTGTTATATGTTGGGACTAAATTCATTCCAAGTCATGAAATGCAAAATGTTTCCTTCAAGGGTCTATGGTCGATGGGGTTTGCAGGAGAAGGGGGATGAGGGAGAGAGAGAGAGAGGGCTGAGGGTGGGAACAGATAGATAAGAGGCGAAGGGAGGGGAAGATGGAAGGGGAATGAGGGGAATGGGAGGGTGGGGGATACGGAAGGGGAAAGGGAATGAGGGGAAGGTTGAGTTTATTTTTTGTTCTCTATGTTTTTAATTTCCAATTTTTTTTTAATGTTAAATATTTATTTATTTTTTTAAAGTTAAATTATTATTTTTAAATATTTTTTATTTGGATTCACGCGGCTTGATCTCAATGGATATGTGGGAACCACATACATGCCACGTCATCAATTTAATAAAAACTTTTACCGAACTTCACGACGAGACCAAATTAATGTGTGAGGTATAACATAAATAACCAATAATTGCAAGGAGATTTGTCAGACCAAAAAAATTTCTCCATCCGATGCAACAACATAATCTTTTCCGTTTATAATATGTGGAATTCCTATTCTATTCTAATTCTAATGTCGAATTTTTCTATTTTTCGGTCGTCATCTTTAACGCCATTGTTTTTAGCTTGTAAGCAACCAAAAGCGCTTTCGTTTACGCGAAATCAAAGCCTCTGCTTTCTTACAATCAACCAAAAAAATTTCGAAGTTTTGTTACGTCTCTTTTTCTTGGCGTTCCATCTTGTTTGTCACTTTCCTGAAATAGCAATATAAATAGAAGCTTCCAACAATCAATATAGTTTTGTCGGATAGGTCGCGGAGTGGTCTCTCCGCCACCTTATCTGCCTTTAATAAAAGAGATTTCCCTATCCAATTCAAACCCATCAGAGCGGCGTCGCCATCACGTTGATATCTTTATCCATTCACAATTCCCAATACTTCCCATAAATCCCATCCAATCCAATCTATTGGTGTATTGGGTTCCATTTGTTGAAGTTCGCTTACCTGTTATTTGTTGCTTGGAATTTCAATCTCTTGGGGTTCCTTTAGCAGGCAGTGAGAAACTTGGGTTCTGATCTGAGAACCGATTTGGCTTTTAATTTGATTGCTCCTGAGAAATTGAGGCAAAACCCAGTTGGGTTTCTGATTTGGGAGGTCGGTTTTTGTTTGGTTTACTGATCAAGTTTTCTGGGTTGAATTTTGTGGATTTGAAATTCTTGGGGTTCATTGGGGCTTGGTTGGGCAGGTTTTGGAAACCCACCAAGCTTTTGAGCTGGTGGGTGTTGGCAATTTGAGGGTTTGGGGTCAAAGTTGTGACTTTTCCATTGGTTTTGGAGGGGGATTTCTCAGGAATTTGGAAAGCTTCAAGATTTAAAGCGGTTGGAGAATTTGGTAACAGATATTTAATTTGCAATTAGGTTTTCCTTGTTTGGTTTGTTGGGTACCGTTTTATTTCATTTGAGCTAAAGCTTGAAGCAATAGATAAATCTTAATTGAACTTTTGGAATCATATCTCATTGACTTCTATTTTAATTCTGTACAATTCAATTTGAGATTCTACTGCCAGGACTCGTTTGTCATTCAATTGCCTTCCTCATTCTTTTGTAAACTTGGAGAGCTAAAACCACATTTGTAGTTATAAGAGCTGTCGTAGGTTTTATAACCCTTCAGCTTTGTTGACCAAGGACATATACCTTTGCTACAACGACAAAAATACAGACATTTTACTTACTCCAAAGAAATGGATATAAGCAATGAGGCCAGTGTTGATCCATTTCCTATTGGACCTTCAACCATTGTTGGTCGGACTATTGCTTTCAGGGTTTTATTTTGCAAGTCAATGTCACAGTTGAGGCAACAAATGTTTCGTACATTGTTGCGTCTCATCTATAGATGCAGGGACTTTTTGGCTCCCATGTTCTCATGGTTGCATCCTCGAAATCCACAAGGGATATTGGCAATGGTGACAATTATTGCTTTTTTGTTGAAGCGATACACAAATGTAAAAGTCAAGGCTGAAATGGCTTATCGGAGGAAATTTTGGAGAAATATGATGAGAACTGCATTGACTTATGAGGAGTGGGCTCATGCTGCTAGGATGCTTGATAAAGAGACCCCAAAGATGAATGAATCAGACCTTTATGATGAAGAAGTAGTTAGGAATAAGCTTCAAGAGCTCCACCACCGTCGTGAAGAGGGTTCTCTCAGAGATATAATGTTCTGCATGCGAGCAGATCTTGTTAGAAATCTTGGTAATATGTGCAACCCTGAGCTTCACAAGGAGAAACTTCATGTTCCCAAACTCATAAAGGAATACATCGATGAGGTCTCAACTCAGTTGAGAATGGTCTGTGATTCAGACTCAGAAGAGCTCTCATTGGAAGAGAAGCTTGCTTTCATGCATGAAACAAGACATGCTTTTGGGAGAACTGCCCTGCTTTTGAGTGGGGGTGCTTCTCTTGGATCTTTCCATGTGGGTGTGGTTAAAACGCTGGTGGAACATAAGCTTTTGCCAAGAATAATTGCTGGTTCTAGTGTGGGGTCCATTATGTGTGCTGTTGTTGCCACTAGGTCTTGGCCTGAGCTCCAAAGTTTCTTTGAGGATTCTTGGCACTCATTGCAGTTTTTTGATCAGATGGGTGGGATTTTTACAGTTGTCAAGAGGGTCATGACACGTGGGGCAGTTCATGAGATCAGGCAGTTGCAAATGATGTTAAGGCATTTAACGAGTAATCTTACGTTCCAAGAAGCTTATGACATGACAGGTCGAATTCTTGGGATAACTGTTTGCTCCCCAAGGAAGCACGAGCCACCTAGATGCCTTAACTACTTGACTTCACCTCATGTTGTTATATGGAGTGCAGTGACAGCTTCTTGTGCTTTTCCAGGCCTTTTTGAGGCTCAGGAACTAATGGCAAAAGATAGAAGTGGAGAGATTGTTCCTTATCATCCTCCATTTAATTTGGGTCCAGAGGCAGGGTCAATGCCAGTGCGTAGATGGAGGGATGGTAGCTTGGAGATAGATTTACCTATGATGCAGCTGAAAGAACTGTTCAACGTTAATCATTTTATTGTCAGTCAGGCAAATCCTCACATTGCACCATTATTAAGGCTAAAGGAATTTGTGAGAGCTTGTGGAGGCAACTTTGCTGCCAAGGTATGTATTGATAGACCTCAATTCAGATTCTTTTTAAAATTATTGTCTTTGTCCAATGGTTTTAGTTGTCTGTGTATTCTTATTTTTCTCGTTACGAATATGAAAGGTCTTAGCCTTATCAACTTGTTTCTGCCTTCTTACTGCTTTTCTCAGTTTTTCTTCCATACCTAACAACTTCGTAGAAATTAGAAGAAAAAAGTGAGTTTTCCTGTAGCTGGTGAAATGTTGTATGATTCTCCAAGCCGGTTTGGATTTCTCTCAGTTGGGATACCAGCTTATGATAAATTCTTGGCTGCATCACCAGCATGTGGTTTGGATTTCAGTAAGAGAAATCCATTTAGTTTTAACTTGTGGTTAGAATTTACTGGCTTAGGAAATATTTCTTTTGATCTCAGCATCAGGCCACATCTTTATGGACTCCAGTTCCAATGGCTTTTGCCAAAAACAATCTTGATAAATTACAATAGTCTATCGTCTTGGTTTATCAGCAAGCACCTTATTGAAAGGAATAGACATTGAGCTAGGATTGCTTATCTGTTCTTGCCCACTGGTTGTAATATCGTATTTGGATTCTGTTACATGATTTTGTTACTTCGACATTCTGATGACATGAGAATTAATCCATTTTAGTCTTTAACTGTGTAGCTTGCTCATCTTGCTGAGATGGAGGTGAAACATAGATGTAACCAGATCCTGGAACTTGGTTTTCCATTAGGTGGACTTGCGAAACTGTTTGCTCAAGATTGGGAGGGTGACGTTACTGTTGTTATGCCTGCCACACTTGCTCAGGTACGGGGAGAAAGCATTAACTACTGAATTAGGCTTGGTCATTATTTCATGGAACCTTACATTATAGTACTTGCTTAACAAATTTTTTAAAGTATAACCAACTTTGGATTGGTTAAATTGAACAAAGTATTACAAAATTAAGTTTTTTTTGGAGTATTTTGAAATTTTTGTTTCTCTTGTGGACCAATTCGAATAATCCTTTAGATGGAGACTAACTAGCCATTTGTTTTTCTGACTTATTTACCAGTACTCAAAAATTATACAAAATCCAACATATATTGAACTTCAAAAGGCAGCCAACCAAGGTAGAAGATGCACTTGGGAGAAGCTGTCGGCCATAAAAGCAAACTGTGGCACTGAGCTTGCTCTTGATGAGTGTGTTGTAATTCTCAACCACATGCGCAGACTCAAAAGAAGTGCTGAAAGAGCTGCAGCTTCTTCTCATGGCCTAGCTACTACAGTCAAATTCAGTGCATCAAGAAGAATTCCTTCTTGGAATTGTATTGCTCGTGAGAATTCAAGTGGTTCCCTTGAAGACTTTGGAGATGGTGCTTCCTCAATCCATCAAGGTATTGGTGCATCCACCAGTGCAATTCCTTCTGTAAAAAACTTTCAAACGCACCGCAATATACATGATGGAAGTGACAGTGAATCTGAGAGCGTTGACGTTAATTCTTGGACTAGATCAGGTGGACCTTTGATGAGAACAACATCAGCAAATAAATTCATCGACTTTGTCCAAAATTTGGACATTGATGCTGAACTGAACAGAAGTTTTCTGGCTATTCCTAACTCAGCAACGCTTCAGATGGGAGGCAATAATCAGTATTATCAAAGCCCAAGGGGTACAACACCTGACAGAAGTCCCGAAAGCACGAAATTCGATAAGAGGGATTTTGGAAGTATGGTTTCAGTAAATGGTTCGAGCATTATGGTGACTGAAGGTGATCTTTTGCAGCCTGAAAGGATGCATAATGGGATTGTATTCAATATTGTGAAGAAAGAAGACTTAACATTGTCAAGTAGGAGTACTCATGACATGGAAAATTACGGCAGTGAAGTTGCTGAATGCATGCAACTTGATTGTCCGGAAAAGGACATGGATGCTAGATCTGCATCTGAATGCGGTGATGCTGATATCACTTCAGACATCTGCTTAGAAGAAACGGCACCCAATTGCCAGTCGACGGATCAACCTAATGTAGATGATTGTAATCATCAGAGCATTGTGGATGGTTGATTTTAACATCTGTTTTGCTAAGAGATTTATTAAACAATTGTTGACAGAATGAGGAGTTCATACTTTTTCCAGATTGAAATAAGTACTAAGAATACTTCTTCAAGGCTACATGTTAACTTGGCTCAGTTGCTTCTGCAGTACCTTGATAAAGAATTTGATTCTGAATTCTGAACCCATGAAGCCATTGACTCTGTAAATTACTTGTGTACACAAATGAGATTCATATGGCTCAATGAATGAAAAAATCTCTCTCTCTCTCTCTCTCTCTCTCTCTCTCTCTCAGTTTGATTATATATGTGAAACCATTTGTCTACTGAACTTGTGAAGTTGCATCGGTTAAGTTTCTTTCATAATGCATTGAAGTTTTGACTCTTGATAATTCTAATATGAAGTTCGACAATTAATATTATCAGAGAGAGAAGAATGGACATGTATTCTCTGATTATCTGTTAAATGTCTGTTAAAAAAATGAAAACGAACTGAAACGGAAATCTCTATTTCCTGATCTTATTCACATGGTCTTTTGACCTTTACAAATCAAAGTTTGTATTGTGTTTGTTAGTTTTATTCATTCTAGAAACGTCAATTCATGAGAAAATGCCTTCTTGATTGCATACACCCAATCTTGTGTATCAGTTTTCTGTGATTATTTGTTTTGAAACCAGACTCAGTTTATTGAGAATTAGATCCTTTTTACATTGTGGAGAAATTAAATTTGATTATTCTATTTTGTTCATTCATCCTGTATGAACATAAAATAGATAGCGCTGGTAGTTATCTTGAATTTGCAGGATTTGTTGTAAGTTCAGTTTGATAATGCCAAATTTTGTTATTTGAGTTTCATTGATCCTTTCATGTTTAGCCTTTTTTTATTTATGAATTATTTTCGTTGATCCTGTGAATTATCATTTATATGCGTATGTATATAAAGAAAACTAAAATTTAAAATAAATAAAAAAAGAGGTTGGGAAAGTAAATTATATTTATTGTCCAGGCCAGGGTCTTATGAATTACTTGTTCACACCTTGACATCAGTATACATCCTTTCTTTCTAGTTTGAGCTTTTTCATTTTTTTATTGTTGTGCTTATGCTTAACAATTAAAATCGAGTGCTGCTATTTTCATCCCCTTATCATATTTTCTAACTCATCATGTAAATTTGAAAAAAACAATCTTATCTTTCCACTCACCAAACAGAACCTACCAATTAACTTTTGTCAATGTCCCACAAAGTCAAGCCATTCGCATAAGCTTCAAAACAATTTGACAGAAATTCAAAATAAAGCTCAAATACAACTTTCCAACTCCTTGAATCTAAAATACAACTTTCCAACTCCTTGAATCTAAAATACAACTTCACCAAACAAAATATATGTACTTCTGCTAAACACCACAAAGTCAAACCATTCTAAAGCTTCAAGGGATACCCAAAAACTCCAAAACCAAGCTCAAAACAACCCCAATTTTGTTCCAATTAGCTTCACAAACCAGCAAAAGTTCCAACTGAGCTTTAACCTAAAAACAAAAAAAAAAAACAATTCAAGCAAACAGACCCAAAATCTTACTAAAATTGAACCACAAGCATCCCACAAAAAACAAAAACAAAAAAACAAAAAAACAAAAAAAACAGTTTCAGAAACTCCAAAACTCACCTACAAATTTTAGTTTTTTTTTTCTTTTCTTTTTTTGGGTAAATAAGAAAACCCACCTACAAATTTTTTCGAATGGTTCACAAGACAAAGAATAAACACAAAGAAACATATAAAAGCAAGATGAGAGAAATTACGCTTTGACTTGAGGAAGTGATACAACAAAGAAGAGTCAATCTGGATTTCTCAGAGAAACAAGACAAGTAAAGAGAAAGGTGTAAATTTGTCATAAAAATTCATTTTACAAATAGGTAAATTTGTCCTTAAAAGTTTGAAGATAAGTTGGGTGGGAAAATAGGACAAATGAGTAAAAAATAGCAGCACTCTTAAAATCCGTTAGATTAAACGAGTGGTTAATATTATCTTAAATGCGTGTAAATGCACTAATGCTAAATGCATAGGCTCGGAATCCGATGGGCAAGGATATACCCACTAGCACGCTAACCTAGGCTTAAAGCCTAGGTAACTTGTTTTTTTATATTTAAGCTAAATTAATACCCTAGCCTTAGGTCATCCAAATAAGTATTATTAGGGGGTGTATTCAACTGGGATTTTAAAAGACTATTTAGAGATAAAAAAGTCCACTGAATTTAAGCATGATGTAATGATTTATAGGATTTTATTTATGAATTTCTATAATCAAAATTTTTTACTTTTGGATTTTAAATATTTACATCATAGGATTTATTAGATTTGGAAAGATCATATGGATTTATCTATTCATCATTTTCTTGCATAGTGTAATAAATTAGTCAAATTATTTACACAAGCCATAGACTACATTAATTCAAACACAATAATCACATGCCTTGGATGGCATTCTTCACTTTTTGCTGTCTAGCACCAAGTCCCCTCAGAATCGGAATCAGATTGCTCAAAATAAACAGCAATTTGTTGATTCCTCCGCCTAGTCCAGTGCAGATCTCATGTGCAAGCAGCTGTTTATTTCGTTAGTTTCATTTCCTTTTGCAGAAAACTTGCAGTTGAGAAGGAAGATAGGTTTGAAGCCTTATTGGTAGGTGTAGAAAGGTCAACAATAACATCACATGCACCCTCATATATTTGACTTATAGGACGACATACTAACCAAGTTGGCAAACTGCAAGCCATCTAGCCAAGTTGTATATCAAGAAACCATTCATTATTCATATATATTTTTAAATTTATCATCACCCTTTTCCTAGTCATTATGTTTTCTGTTTTTCATTCCTTCCTCCAAACCCCATACAATCACCATTTGATTTGAGCAATAACACGCAGCATCAAGACATCGTCAAATAATGAGAAAAAATAACTTGCCTTGAAATCGGTTGAGCATACGTAAGATATATACAAAGCAAACTAGGTAGCTGCAACCTGCAGGTTCACTAGTAGTAAAGCTAACTGGAATAGTTTTCCCTGCAGGTTCACTAGTAGTAAAGCTAACTGGAATAGTTTTCTATGTTGCTTGCTCTACTAGACACAAAGCAAAGAATGCACCTATTAATTACATTCCAAAAATACATTTGCTCTCTTTTCATGAATCTTGATCGAACACAACCAAAAAGGAGGCACTATTCAAAATACATGGAACCTGGGTCATTGGGACATAATCACAAACACCTACCATGCCCAATTTTTAGGTCAAATGTCTGCTTGCTTTTTTCTGTTTCTGATTTATGTTGGAATATTGGGTTTTTTGGGTTTCTTGGCGGGGAAACATGTGCTTTTGCTTGGAGCCAAGGAGTTTAACAATTCCACGTTGTTATTAGCATCTGAAGTTGGTGGGTGTCTGGGAAAAGCTCGGCTTGGGCTTGCTGCTTGCTTTGTTGTTCATCTTCTTCAATAGGTAGAGAGAGAAAAAAAAAAAAAAAAATTTCACATGAAAAATCCGATGGGTTAGGATGGGATTTGAGATAGGGCTTCCACTAAAAAATCTCACAAAATCTCACATTCAAAAAAATCCGTTGAAATTAGCAAATTTTTTAATACCATAAAACTTTTTGTTACTTATTTAAAGTCTTGATTGAATATCACTAGATTTCGACACCCTCATTTAAAAATCCTAATAGTCTTAATGGAATACCACAAGACTTGTTTAGATTATTTAAAAGTCTTAATTGAATATCACAAGACTTGTTTATTCCAAAATAGTCTTTTAAAATCCCAATTGACTACACCCTATGGACCCATTAGGACTAGGCTGACCATCCAAATAAATTATTATTAACTAATCTCACTAGAATTAGGCTGACCAACAAACAAATAAAAAGAACTAAACCCCATTCCCCATGTGAAAAAATATTAGACTCCCACTAGGCATAGACATTCCCTCTCTCCTTTACCAAAAAAGAAAAAGAAAAAGAATTCCCTCTATTGCATCTGCTAGCGGCTAACTCTTGCTCTTCGACAAAAAGGAAAATTATGCACGTCCTCATACTTAATTAAAGCAAACTAAGGTAATCTTCCATTCTTCATCTTCTTTTCTTTTGAAATTTTGGGGATTATTTAGGGTTTATGAAGTATCAATTAGGGATTTACATTTAAGGTTTATCAATTAGTTTTTTGATTTTGGTGTTCTTGCTTGCTTGTATGAATTGTTAATTAGGGATTTTAATTAGATATTTAACTATTTAAGGATGTAATGATTTTGGTGTTCTTGCTTACTTTTATGAATTATCAATTAGGGATTTTAAAGAGATTGTATCACAGTTGAGCATTATTATCATATTGATGTATTCAATGAGGAAATAGATTATCAGTTGGGGGAGTTAAATACTAGATTTCCATATGAGACTGTGGAACTCCTTTCTTTTAGCTCAGCATTATATCCTCGTGATGCTTTCAAGCGATTTAACATTGATGACATATGCATTCTTGCTGAGAAATTTCACCCTTTAGATTTCACTACAACTGAGTTGCATGCTTTAAATCAGCAATTGGGATTTTATAAGATTGATATGGATCGCATTCAAGCCTTCAAGAATATTGATTCCATCCTTATATTACTTGAGCGCTTAATTGAAACAAAATTAGCAGAAACATCTTACTTGATTGACAGATTAATTCGTTTGGTGCTAACTCTTCCTGTGTCTACAGCAACAACAGAACGAGCATTTTCATGTATGAGACTTATTAAAAATCGACTTCAAAATAAGATAGGTAATGAGTTTCTTGTTGATTATATGCTACTTCATATTGAAAGAGAATTAGATGATAATATAGATAATGAATCAATAATTAATGATTTTAATGTTGTGAAGACTCGAAGGGTGCAACTTATATAAGTGTTATTTGAGAGGTAAGTCTCATTATGTCCCTTCTCCCCCCCGTGTATTTTTTTTTTACTATCAATGAAATTTACTCGTACTGTTGAGTTTTCAATAAGTTTGTACATAAGTTAAATTTAGCCCACGCCATTCTAAAATCCTGAGTCTGTCGCTGTCGATAGGGCTTATATATGCATATAAGTGTTTAAAGTTAAGAGTAGAAAAAATATATATTTGTAGTTTGTTATGTCTCATGTCTGGACTTTAGATTAACGTATTGTTGAATGAGAATCACTTCGGTGAGCTTTTAGCATGAGAATATTGTCATTACTTTCATTAACTTGTATAGAAAATAATGTAAAATATTAATATGCGGTTTTCGATGCTTTTTTTGGTCCAAATTTTAGATCATGGACAGGAAGGAGAGAAGGAATTTGGGGACAGCAGATCTCAACTATACACGGGGGTGGTGTACAATTATTCTTGGAGTTCAGATCCTCTGGCTCCAATTTCTCTGTCCCCTCTCTATTTCCTAGCTAATTTGTTAACATCTGGACACTAACTTAACTCTAATTTAACATTGTTAAGTCAAAAAAAAAAAAAAAAACTGAAAATTAGAAATAAAAAAAAACAAACAAACAAAAAGCCCAGCAACCACCACCACACTACCCACTCACCCAACCCCGACTCTAATTTCACACTGGGAAGTTGTGGGCGGTTACCTTGCACTTTTATAGGCGCAAGACATGGAAAGTGCGCATGTCTTAGCCTTGGCATTGACATGTGGCACCACAACCGAAAAGGAAGCCTCAAGAATAGGAGTTCGGGGGTTTCTTTTAGAGCAACTCCATCCATAAAGGCTAAGTTTAAGGCAAGGGCAAGCAAGGGAATAGTGGCAGCCTTGCCATTTGTGGTTCCACCCATGAGGGCTAAGTCTAGGGCAAGTCTAAAGCAAATACTATTCATTGTATTTTATTTCCTATTTTTTTTAATACTTTAAACCATTAATTTTGATAATCTTTTGTAATTAAATTTTCGGATAATATTTTTGGTTGTCACGTGTCCATTATTTTTCTGAAAAGATTTTCGGATGAGAATCTCGATTGCCACGTGTCTTATTCCAGATAAAATTTTTGGATATTCATTAAAAAAAATTATAATCTCAGATTTCAGATAACATTTTCACCCTCTAAAATTGTACCACGTGTCCCATGTCAGATAAGATTTTCAGATATTTAAAAAAAATTATAATCTCATATTTCAAATAAGATTTTCACCCTCTAAAATTGTGCCACGTGTCATCTCTGTCAGATAAGATTTTCAGATATTTTTTTAAAATTATAATCTCAGATTTCAGATAAGATTTTCATCCTCTAAAATTGTGCCACGTGTCATCTCTATCTTCTGAATCCCTCTATAAAACTACACCATCAACTCATACCTCTCACACCATCTCTTATCTATTCCTTCATTTCTCAGATTTTACAAAACACATTCTACTCTCAATGTCAAACTTGAGGAGGGTGTTAGAGAGGCAACAGAAAGAAAGGGAAGAAATCCGGCGTAGACGTGCTGAAGAAGATCGGGACGCCGATGAAGAAGAGGAACAAATGCTTGCAGCAGCGGTGTGTATGCTTAATCAATCAAGGCAACACCGTCGTCCTCGTGCCCCAAATGTGGACAGACGTAGAGAGTCTCGGGGTAAGAATCTCTTGGAGGATTACTTTATCCCAAATTCGTTATATCCTGCTCATAAGTTTCGAGAGAGATATAGAATGCAGCCACATTTGTTTCAAAAAATCATGCATGATATTTGTAATTACGACACATACTTCATTCAAAAGCATGATGTTGTTGGAGTTTTGGGTCTTATCCCGGAGCAAAAACTTACAGCTGCTTTGCGGATGCTTGCTTATGGGGCATCTGCAGAGCAGGTGGATGAGATTGCAAGGATGGGAAAATCAACTATCCTAGAGTGCTTGGTGAGATTCTGTGATGCAGTGGAAAATTTGTACACGAGGGAGTACCTTCGCAAACCCACGCCGAGGGACCTGCAAAGGTTGCTACAAAAAGCAGAGGCTCGAGGTTTCCCAGGCATGATTGGAAGCATTGATTGCATGCACTGGCAGTGGAAGAATTGTCCTACTGCTTGGCAAGGAGACTACGGGAATCGAAAGGGCCAAAAAAGTATAATTTTGGAGGCCGTAGCTTCATTCGACTGTTGGGTTTGGCATGCCTTCTTCGGGGTTGCCGGATCTCAGAATGACCTCAATGTCCTTGGTCAATCCCCGGTGTTCGACGAGGTATTGCGAGGTCATTCCCCCCAGGTCACGTACCAAATCAACAATACCGTATACTCTGGTGCGTACTACCTTGCCGACGGAATTTATCCTAGGTGGACGACATTCGTGAAAACAATTTCGAATCCCCAATCCGAGAAGGAAAGAAGCTTTGCTTCATTTCAAGAAGGTTACAGGAAAGACGTGGAAAGGTGTTTCGGTATCTTGCAAGCTCGTTGGGCAATTATCAGGGGTGCTGCTCGGATGCTAGACGAGGAGGTGCTGCGGAGTATTATGATGACTTGCATCATCCTCCACAACATGATTGTGGAGGATGAGTATGACTACGATGCTCCAGAGGTGTTTGAACCCGATCCCATGAACACGGCGTTGACAAGAATATATGAAAGGCCGATGGGACCAAATGGACTACCAATGGAGCCCGAACCGTTAGTTCGGGATGGTCGATTCAACAACCCCATGATTGATCGTTATGAAGAAATGCAATCTTCATATGTTCACGAGAGACGTCAAGTTGACTTGATCGAGCACTTGTGGGAGATGAAAGGCAATCACAATGGATGAAGTCAAGATTAGTGCTTTGTTTGGAATTATGCTTTGTTTTTAATTATGCTTTATTTTGTGTGTGGTGTTTTTTGGAATTATGCTTTTATTTATTATTATTATGCTTTTATGTATGGTTTGTTTTGTGTGTTGTTTGCAATAAATTAAGGTTTGGTTTTAATTAATCTTTGTTTTGATGCTCAAATGTTTTTAATAAATAGTCATATTATTTAATGCTTTTTTTATTTAATGAAAAGGAAACAATACAACAAATTAAAGGATAATACAACAATACAACAATACAACAATACAACAATACAACATATGGCAAAGGTGTTTCAATACAACCTAATGGTTTTCATCATTTAACCAATCCGTATTGCTAGGTCCGTCGTCATGGAAAAGTTTTCTTCTCATCACATCCCTTCGTCTATGCTTCCAATAGGCCTTTGTTTCAGGAGACATATGGCTCGTATCCATGGCCATGATTTTCATCTCTCTATCATCCATGTCTTTTTCTTGTGCATGCTGCTGTTGAATTGCAAATGTTTCCTCTCGTGCCTTGTCCACTTCATCTCTTTTCAAGTCTCTCTCAATTCTTAGTGAGGTGTTCTTAGCTATTTGCTCCAATAATTGTACACATTCATTGTTCGAAGTGCCCCCTCTCTTGGCCTTTGCCGCCTTTCTCCCAATCGGTCTCGGCGGACGTGGGAGTGGTGACTCCGTTTCCATTGGGGAGTCCAATGGCGAATCGGTTGATGGTGAATCGTGGAGCGGCGTCTCATTCAACACAACCGGCGGACCGGTGGGAATAATTTTGAATCTCGAACAATCCTTCACAACTTCCCAACATTGGAAATGCACGAAACTTTTTTTGCCTTGCCCCATGGCACCGAACCACATTTGTGCTTGTATGATCTATTAAAAATAAATAATTGGAAGTGCAAGAAAAAAAAAATTATTATGCAAGAAAATATAAACTATTTTGAAATGCAAGAATAAAATTGATTATGCAAGAAAATATAGACAAATTGGAAATGCAAAAAGAAAAAAAAAAGATTATGCAAGAAAAAGAAATAGAATATGCCAAAAAAAAAAAAGTTACATTAAATTGATGAAAATGGCAATTATAAATATTTTACCTCATCGGATAGATTTTGACCGCTTCGAATGTTCTCCCTTGCTTTTGTCAAGGCATTTCTCCATTTGCCTAACTCTTTATTCAGAAGTTTCCATCTACTAGACAACGCCATTTCGGTCCGAATGGAACCCGATCTTTGACAAAATTCTCCATGAATTTTGCTCCACATATGATGGAACTTCATCTCATTGCCCGTGATAGGGTCATGACTAACGTTCACCCAAGACTGACACAACGCAATATCTTCCTGAGTTGACCACGAGCCTCCGGTTTCGACAGAAGATGCCATTTGTTTTTTTTTTTTTTATACAAATGGAAAGTAGTAGAAAAATGTGAGTGGAGAGTAAAAAATATTGGAAGGAGAAGAGTTTGTATGGAGAATTGGTGAGGAAAGTGAATAATGTGAGTGGAGAGTAAAAAATATTGGGGATGGAGAAGAATTGTATGAAGATTTTGTGTGGAAAGTAAATAAAATGGTTAGGTATTTATAGGGAAAAAATACATAATTTTTTGGTATTTTATAAAAAAAATTTCAGAATTTTTACGAATTTTTTGCAATTTTTTAAGCCAAAAAAACGAGGACCGTCGGATTTCTGGAAAAAAAACCATCGGAGCGTCCCTGTCGCGACACGTGGCACTTGCCCTTTGGGTACTGTCAGGCTGACGTCAGCGCGCGGAAATCAAATTTTTTTTACCGTTGGCGCTTGTAATTCACGCGCCAACGGTAAAAAAAAATTTTATTTACCGTGCACTAACGTCAGCATGACGTCAGCGCTGACGTCAGAAAACTTGGGCTGATGCCCAGGCAGAACTCGCCCTTGAGCCTGCCCGGGCTCGTGAGACCCTGCAGCTGCCCGGGCTGATTCTCTCGGGCTGGAGCGAGGTTGGGCTTGCCTAGGGGGCCTTTCCCCCGGATTGGGTCTTGCACTGCCGTTGCTCTTAGTGGGAAGCAAGGCATGGCAGTTTTGGGAGTAAAACTGCCCATGCTATAGTGGTTGTGTGCATGGCAGACACATCACTCAAGCAGTTGGGGTTGTCAACTATAATGGGTCTTTAAATAGTCCTAAGTGTAAACATGCTAGACACGAAGTAAGACAACAAGAGTGCAAGTGCTGATTTACAAGTGTTCTAGGCGAGCAATGGCTGACCCAGGAATGTTTTAGCGGATGTGCAATTTTGAAATGCTAAACAATTTTTGTGGATTGAACATCTAAGGCTTTTCACTTAGATTGACCTTAGGTCCCTTCATGCATTCATATCATACATGAAAAATTGTTTTATGTAAAAATATTGACTAAGTATGAAAAATAATTTTTCGAAATAATCATTTTCTCAAGATAATTTTTGGTGGCTTTTATTCCTTACACATCGAATAGGAAAACTTGATTTTATGGGATTTTATTATGAAGTATATATTGACTTAATGTGCCATCATTTTTAGCCCAAATCGTATTTTGCACTAAAACTGATTTTTCATATTTTGATTTGCTGGGAATTTGATTTTCTAGTATTTTTATTTGAATCCAAATGGGAAATACTTCCTTATTTATATTGTAAATTTAAGTAAATTGAGTAATATAAAAATAAATGAATGTAAAAGGACAAAGACTGTGCAACTGTGCACCACCACCAGTTGAGCAAATGAGCAAGTTGAAGCACCTACAATGATTTTTCTGGTGAAGGAAGGTGCAGCTGCACCTCCTTTCACCTTAATAGATTCGCCACTATAGGCGAGTGTATCCTTGACTTGTGCAAAGAAAAGGTTTTGGGGTTTTGCCCTGTAAATTGTGATGTGCCAATTATCTATGTGTGAGTGTGCGAGTGGCTGAAACTATGCTTGGTGCATAGTGCAATTACAAGGGTTTTAATTAAGGCGAAAATTTACCCCTCTAACACCAGGTGTCAAAAAATTAGCTAGGGGACAAAGAAATTGGGGTCAGAGGATGTGAACTCTTTTTCTTGCTAATATTTATGTCTATGTACGACTGAAAATTATCATGTAACAAATTTCAAACGAATAGTTTTGGCGATGGAAGTCTTGAGGCTTATTTTCTTTCAATTTGTGATGATTTATGACTAATTAGTTTAGCTTGCAATTAGATTTAATACGGTAGACAAAGATATGGCCTACATTTTATGTGCCTTGTGAAGGCTAAATAAATTAAATGACTAGCCAAGATATGCATGCCTCGTGCAGGTTATTCATGCTAAATGTCGAGGGGGATGTGCTTTAGCCCATAAGGGAGTCACCTTAGGGAGGTATCCCAACTTCTATGATTGGAGATCCCATGAAGGAAGTTCAATGGGGTAGAAACAATCCATATTGCGTGACTCAAACATAGCCTTCATTATTTGAAGGGAAAATTAGGTGTAGGGATTTCTAAAATCCATAGAAGTTATGAGAGAACAAATCATCTAGCCTATACATATCTTATATGAAATCAAATAGAAGCGGAACAAAGAAAAAGCTAGAGATTCATGCAAGTCTCAACCTAGGTCCCAATCTTATGGGTTTATGAAAGTTTGCACCAAATTTTTTTTTTTTTTTTTTTATAGCGAAAGTGAAAGTTTGCACCTTTGACACTAATATCACATATTAAAGAGAAGGTAGAGAGTGAGGTTACCCTTGGAGCGTATCTTGAATCCTAAAATGGTATTCAAGTAGAGAGAGTTGTTCCTTAGTTGTTGATTCTCCACCTTGTTCTCCAAATAGGCATAATATGGTTATGTCTCCCCAAAGTATCTTCACCAAGGTAGAATGAGAAGAAGAGAATAAGGAACCAAGAGAAGAAGAAGAGATGCTAGCCTTTCTTCTCTATAGTGGCTGGCCAAGAGGGTTTGGGAGAGAGGTTTTGGTTTTCCTTTCTTCCAAAATATCCAACTTGAAACCCTAAAAAGATATGGTGATATGGTTATGAATATATAGACATTTTGTCACACATGTGTTCCAAAATGCCCCCTTTGTGTCGCTCCCTCCCTATCCTTGGCTTTTTTGGGTACATTGGTCTAACACATTAATCCTTTAATGTGTCACACTATGCCTAAGTCCATGATGTACATTTCTATAAATATTTAAGTCATATAGGACCAAAACTGAAGTTCCGTAACTTTAATTAATTCATTAAACTAATCTAATTACTTTAATTGATTTAATGACCTAATAAATTAAATCACTATCTTGTCTAACAAGTGTTGGTCCTAGTCAACCTTATATTGACCATGTCAAGTCTTGGGTCAATGGTTTGACCTTTGACTTTAATTTGACTTTGACTTTGACTGAGCTCACAAAATTATTTATTCTCTTTCCAATTCTCGATCCATACCTTTTCGGTGTGTGATCTTATAGGTTCTAATTAGCGAGGCCGTGTGTAAGAATGGTTACTTCTAAACAAAATATGCACTGTAATTTTTATACATTTCTCCCCTATTTGCGAAGACTAATTGTTATTAGTCCTCACAGGGCTTCCATGAACCATGAGTGACACCTAGCAGTATGTCATGGCTACTCAAGCTAAATAGAATTCATTTTGAGAACCTAGTCAGTTTGTGATTACAATGCAATTTGATCTTTCTCTATTGCAATACTCTCTATCGTGTATCTTGGGATATGGTTAACTTGTGTCAATTCCCTAACATGACATCTTTAGGTTATATGATTCACTTGAATGTAATTGCTTACGTTCTTGTTTCAATTCTTATCCTGTACTTTGGCCAAATATTTAATTAACCATATCTTTAAAGTATTCTCTCTTCTTACTTAAAGTATAGATTCCTTACTGTACATTCACTTGCCTTTGTGCATATGTTGAGTGTCTTGAGGAACATCTTTAAGTCATATCCTCTTGATACCACTGTATAGTGTCCTAAAAAAATAAATAGCTTATGCACAAGACAGCTATGACGTCTTAGGTTTAAGGATTAATTTGTATTATCATTACTTAGAATTCCTTATTTGACACTTTTGAGTAAGACTTCCATACAAGAATTCTTGAGTTGTTTGTGTTCAGTGAACTCCATCTCTATAGAGCACCTACACACTTGTCTCAGTGTCTCTACACGAATGACTTGAGATTAGTCATCCTCATGATTTAGCAAACATAGCATGCACTAGTCTTCACATCTCACCATTGTCCAATTGGTGATCCTATGACCAAGAACCTTTTAGGATATGATACTTGTATGATGGAGAGGTCTCATGAATCTAACTTCTTTAGACTGCTTTTCTTTCATATCTTTATCCATGGACTTGTTACTTTATATAGATTATGTATCTTAGAGTAACATTCATGTCCCTTTGATTATATTGATTATTTTATATCCTTAGAATATTCCATTTTTATATTGGGTTGTAAGGCATATATCTAATATTATTAAATCTAAATGAGTTTCGAGGCGGGCATACTCCTTCCTGGTGCAGGTCACATGTACTCTTGAAGAACTCACCTAAGTGAGAGTGGTCATGAGGCTGTGACTATGAGGATTGGGTTTTTCTCTAGTACTTCTCATGAGAATCAAGATAAGTGCATAGCCATTAATAGCAGTAACCTGTGCCAAGTTTATGTATCGATGTCATGTGTGTTGCAATTAGTAATCTGGCCAAAAAAAGGGTCTAGTTCAAGACATAGTTCACTATGATTTCTTCATATGAAAGTTGTTTACACTAAGTATAGGTTCAAGTCTGGAAGGCACCTACACTCATTGCATGGTATAAAAGTTGCCCAAATCTTCTTTCTTATAATCCTATGAAGTTTTGAATCTTGTGGGGCATTGTTGGATATTTATCTTATTTATAATTATTTATTTATTAAGATTCAAAACTTATTAAATTATTTTTAATTAAAATTTTACTCTTCTTATATTGAGTTATTTACACTAACACCCTCTAACGTTTTCGCTGTTTTCAGAAAACCCTTAAGGTTTCAAAAATTACATGAACATCCCCTGAGGTTTAAAATTGTTTTCATAAAACCCCTTTCCATAATTTTTCGTCCAAAGATTGATGATTTTATATAAATAATTTCTTCAAATGACAAAGTTAGCCTTTGAGATTAGATTGCAAATACCTTCATTGATGTTAATTTTTTCATTTGCATAAGTTTTCTTTTTTATAACATCATCATTTTTTGGATGAACAATAAATGAAAAAGGTTCAGTGAAAAAGGGTTTTTTGAAAACAATTTGAAATAATTTGAAAAGGAATTTTGTGAAAACAATTTGAAACCTTTGGGGATGTTTGTATAATTTTTTAAAGCTCAGTGGGTAATCTGAAAACACCAAAAATCTCTGGAGACTGTTAATGAAAATAACTCTCTTATATTAGACCATTATGTTTAGTGCAAATTCATGTAGTATAATTGGAATTTTAGCAAAAGGGGTTCATAAACTGTGTTTTTCTTAAAAAACAATATGCCATTCTTTTTTTTATTTAAAGAGTTAACTATATTTTTCCTCTTTTTTTTTTATTTTATTTTTTTTTTATAGGTCCAATTTCACATACACATATGACACAATGGGACACTCTTGTTTGAGCAAAATTCCGCACGGAGAATATTCGCATGTAGATTCTTTGACCCTCAAATTTCCTTCTCTTTCTTTTCCCTCGACCCCTGCAAAAAAGGTTGGAGTAAATACCATACCCAGGAGGTGTTGGCCAAAGGCCCTCCGATGTCTGAGTTAGTTTGATTGGACCTTGAAAAAGATACGACAATAGCTAAAGTGATTGAAGTTTTCTCTATAGTACGAGAGAACTGCGTGGCCGAAGCAGTGTGTGGTGGTGGTTGGAGCCGTGAGAGAGAGAGAGAGAGAGAGAGAGAGAGAGGTCTTTCTCAAGCAAAAATCAGATTTAAGATTACCTTATATGTGTGATGTAGCCATGTATTTATAGTGCTCCTTATCAGCTAGGGTTTGAAGAGTAATCCTTATTTAATTAGGATTATTCTTACCCAAAAATAGGAGATTGGAATTAATCAAGGAGATTCAGTGGAAATCACAATCTTGATTGAAGGAAATATTCCTATCTTAAATCAATTATAATTCCCCTAATTAAATAGGATTTAATTAGGATAATTAGTTGACCTAAGGAATTTCCCTTTTCCACGTGCAACTGCTCATTGGTCACCAAAATATATGCTCCCACAAATGCCCCCCAAACTTCTACTTGGTGCATATGTTGCAGGGAGAAGATGTTAAATATTCTTCGGGCTTTCCAACTTTGTTTGGCTTTCCACTTGTGAGTTGGTCTCCTAGCTGAAGTAGGCTCATGACTTCTCCTTGGAATTGGCTTGTGACTCCCTGTTGGTTAAGGATACCCAACTATTCTAAATCGAAGGCTTCTTTTCACTCATCTTCAAATTACAAATTTGTCTTCCTCTACTTTCTCGCTTGTGAAAGAGATCTTGGAGGAGTGTACTGCTTGTCGAGAAAAGGACTTGTTGTGTACACCAAGGTAGGTCACGCTTGGTTTTTGTATTTATTTTTTCTTCTTCATGACGAGGACCAGCTAGGTAGGCACAACTGGTTGTCGTCGTGACAACAAAGAGTGGTTGGAGCCATGGCATCGATCGGTGGCAGAGGTCGCGATGGCTGCTGGTGGTAATGGTTGCCGTTGCATTTTTTTTTTCTTGTCGCGGCAACAACCAGCTGTGCTAAAGCAAGTACCCTGCCTGGCTAATGGGTTATGGTCGTCACCTGCCGTCTGTTGTCGGCTACTGCCGGTTGCGACTGTATCTGTTGCCTTTTTTTTTTTCTTTTCTTTTTTTTTTTTTGCAACTTACGGTTTTAGTTTGCGATTTCTCTTCCTTTTGCAGTTACACAATCATCATGTCATCTGACGAGAGAATCCAATCTTCTGATTCACAAGTGCCCAAGTGCTTGTGGGGTGGCTCTAAGGTGATGAATAGGAGATTCATGGCAAACTTGCATCGTATCACAACTGAATCCCAGTTTCAGAAGTGGCGCGCCACCTTTGCTTCTGCCATAGTGAGTAATGTGCATGTCAGGTTGACAGAGCCTTCAACGAAATGTGTGGCTCACATAGACCCTATCACGCCCCAGACCTGGGGGTAGGTGAAAACCCCCGTGCCCGGCATGTGAGAAAATAAAACTAAAATAAAATATAAAAAATAAAAGCCAAAACATGGGTTTCAAATAAATTTCTCTTATAAAAATAGCTCCCAAAATCTTACAACTTTACAATAAATAAATACAGCTCTATTACTCTCATCTAATTCAGCCTCAACTAGTTTACTCCTTTTCTTGCCCACTAATTCATCTGAAAAATTAAACAGGGTGAGGGATGAGCAACCACCACTCAGTGAGTAGATTATGTAATATGCCAGTCAAGCAATGTCGTTTTACACACTCTAGAAAATATCATGAAAAGATACACCAATCCAGATCATATCGCATCATCCCTTCATATCTCAGTTATCCTTCATAGCATGTAACCAACCACGTGACCCCTATTGGCCTTACTGCCCTATGTGCCCGTGTGGTACATCTATCCCCCGGATACCCCAACATTGAAGTTCTCATGTTCCATGAATAATACATACTTCACAAATATTCCAATCAACTAGGCAGCATATAAATAAAGAAATTTAACTTCAACAAATCATGCTAGGAAAACCATAATCAATAAAACTTATTCAAGATCAAATAATGAAATTTATTTGCATAAAATCATTTATAAAAGAAAAGTCCACTTACTCCTGGTCCGAGCTAGCTGGACCTCCAGAAGGTCCCTCCTGCGGGTTTGCCTGGCCCCGGGTGCCTGGTTAAACTACTATAAATATTTAATTAATAAAACTGCTCGGTATAAGTATTTAATTAAAACCCTGACCCCCGGCTCCTAAAAGTGCGTCTTCAAAGTCATTCTTATGCCCACTTAAGCATTTCGGATGGTTAGAACTGTCTTAAAAGACCCGAGACTCATTAACTGATAAACTTCCATATTGGTCAATACGGAACCTCGTGAGTTCCACGATCTCCAATTACTAATCCGAGAGTTCCTATAAGTTCCTCACATTTAAATAACCATGTCCTGCAAGCCTGGTCTGAATCGGACGATCGGATTGACCACGATCGTGTAATCGCATAATTTCTAAACCCTAGCCCTACGGCTCGCGATTTCGGAGTATCCGGGACTCCGATTCACAATCCTTCGAATCCTACACGATTCTGGAATTATTTAGAGTAACATATCTGAAATTGATTACGATCCAACGGCTCAAAAGTATTGAACCCGGAAATCGCACAATATGAAAAATCCGCTCGAGGCTCAAACGGTATCCAAATTGAGATCCGCGAATTCCTATGCGCTCGTGACAACCTAAGGATCGCATCAAGACATAGTGCCACTGCACTACCCTCGCCCACGTGCCGCCGCACTCGCCGGCAGTACGGGGTGTCCAAAGCGATTACGCATCGCCGGAAAATCTCAAAACCATGGCTCCAAACTCCTACCCTAAGTATAACACCATATTTGGAACCATTTTTTGTTCTTAGACCTACCCCAAAAACTGACCCAAAGTGGCCGAACACGGAGGCCAAAAACTGGCCGAATTTCAAATTCAAAAATCCAATATCTACACTGAGAACCGATTAATTCCTACCCAACAGGCAGCTAGAACAGCGCGAGAGGTTCAAAATCCATACCTGGCTCGTCGGAATTGTTGGCCGGAGGAGGGAGATCGACGACGACGAAGATCGAACGACACCGGCCGTTTCTTCACCATTTTCCGGCGAAACCACGGCGGCTGGAGGCGGGAGTCGGCTGGGGCTGGAAAAGGACGACGCCCTGGTCATTTTGGTACCAGCCCTGTCCACAGCCATGGCCGGTGGCCAGAGTTTCGAAGCGAGAGAGAGAAGACCGACGGGGAGAGAGAGAGAGAGAGAGAGAGAGAGAGAAATCTGATTTTTATAAAAATCCCATTTTAAAATAATTACGATTGTGCCACTGAGTTTCTTTTGACCATATCTCTCTCGTTACAACTCCGATTCAAGCCCACTACGTGTCTATGAACTTATTTCGTCGTGCTCTACGTACCGGTGTAAGTAGAATTGTCAAATTCCTTTTCAGTCAAAAAGTCAACTTTTCGTTAATAATTTATTCCAATGGCACAATTGTCTTTCCTCAAAATAAATTACTAATTAAATATGAATTTTGGGTTTGGGTCATTACAACCTACCCCCCTTATAAAAATTTCGTCCTCGAAATTTTATACCTGTCACTCGAAGGGGTATGAGTACTGGGTCCGCATCTACTACTCGGGTTCCCCAGCTCTTTCTCTGCAAGCTAAACGCTTCCAATTCAAAATCTGAACTGGTTGCTCCACATAAGTGAAATCAGCCTCCAATTCTACTGGTTGCTCCTCTAAAACATGGAAAGGTCGGAAATATACTTTCGGAGCATGGAGATATGGAAAACATCATGGAATCGTGCTAGATCCGCAGGCAAAGCAAGCTTGTAAGCTACTGGGCCCACACGCTCTATAATCTCATAGGGTCCGATATAGGAGGACTTAGTTTCCCCGCTTCCCAAATCTCACTACACCTTTCCAAGGTGATAATTTTAAGAATACCCAGTTACTACCCTTAACCTGAAGATCTTTCTTATATTATCTGCATAACTCTTTTGTCGACCCTGGGCCACTTTGAGTCTTTCACTGATTAATCCAATATGTGTCTTTGTTCTCTACTAATCTTTCAGACACTACTAACCTATGCTCACCCACTTCATCCTCATACAAGGGTGTTCTACACTGTTTCCCATACAAGGCATCAATTGGAGACATCTCAATACTCGTCTGACAACTGTCATTATAGGCGAACTCCATAAGTGGTAACTTCTCATCCCAATCACCTCGAAACTGCAGTGCACAAGCCCTCAGCATATCTTCTAAAGTCTGAATCGTTCTCTCAGACTGACCATCTGTCTGGGGGTGAAATGCAGTACTAAATTGCAATTGGGTTCCAAAAGCTTCATTTAACTTGGTCCAAAAACGGGATGTAAACCGTGGGTCTCGATCTGAAACAATGGATATTGGTACTCTATGAAGTCTCACGATCTCATCTATGAAAATCTTAGTCAGTTTGTTCAAACTATAATTGGCTCACACCGGCAGAAAATGAGCAGACTTAGTGAGTCGATCCATGATTACCAACACTCCATCATGCTTACTCTGTGTTCAAGGAAGTTTGAACACAAAGTCCATCGTAAGCCGCTCCTACTTCCATTCAGGAATTGAAAGTGGTTGCAATAGCCCTGATGGTTTCTGTCGCTCAGCTTCCACTTGCTGACAAGTTAAGCACTTTCTGACATACTCTGCTATTTCTTTCTTCATAAAAGGCCACCAGTAGTGCTCTCTCAAAGTATGATACATTTTTGTGCTTTCAGGGTGCATTGCAAACACTGACTCAAGAATCTCCCTTTTTGAACTTCATCACTAGGGACATATAACCTATTACCTACCATTAACGCTCCATAATTTCTTATAGAACAATCAGTTCTGTCGTCATTTGCGACCTACACTCGCAGCGTGCAATTCAAAGGATCCTGGGATTGAGCTGCGAGTATTCGTTCTACTAGCACTGGTCTTACATGGAGAGTGGCTAACAGTGCTTCCTGATTATCCGTATCTAGCCCAACTCTGAGCTTCCTCAGTTCTACCATCAATAGTAAATATCTCCCTCGAAGATCTACAAATGAAGATTTCCTACTGAATGCATCTGCAACAACATTAGCTCTTCCTGGGTGATGCTCGATGGTACAGTCATAATCTTTTATCAACTCTAACCATCTTCTTTGCCTCAAATTTAATTCCTTCTGAGTGAATAAATACTTTAAACTTTTGTGATCTGTAAAGATCTGGCATGTTTCCCCATAAAGATAATGCCGCCAAATTGTTAAGGCAAAAACTACTGCAGCAAGTTCCAAATCATGAACAGGATAATTTAGCTCATGCTGCTTCAGTTGTCTAGAAGCATAAGCGATCACCCTACCATGCTGCATCAGCACACACCCAAGTCCTTGTTGAGACGCATCACTGTAGATCACGAAGTCCCCACTATCATCCTGAAGTGCTAAAACCGGAGCCGTGGTCAGCCTGGTCTTGAGTTCGATGAAACTCTCCTCACACTTATCTGACCATGCAAATTTAACTCCTTTCCTTGTCAAATAGGTGAGAGGTGCCGCTATGGCGGAGAACCCTTCCACGGAGCGACCGTAATACCCAGCTAACCCCAGAAAACTTTGTATCTCAGTAACACTGGTTGGTCGTAGCCAATTTACTACTGCTTCAATCTTTTGAGGATCAACATAAATGCCCCCTGCAGAGATCACGTGCCCCAAGAAACTCACTCTGTCTAACCAAAATTGATACTTGCTGAATTTGGCATAAAGTTGCCTCCTTCTCAGAGTCTTCAACACAACGTTTAAATGCTTCATATGTGCCTTCTAACTCTTAGAATACACCAGAATGTCATCTATGAACACAATCACGAAGCGATCTAAGTAACGTCGAAACACTCTGTTCATGAGGTCCATAAATGCAGCTGGCGCATTCGTTAACCCAAATGGCATCACCAGGAACTCATAGTGCCCATACCTCGTTCGAAACGCTATTTTAGGCACATCCGCTTCTCTAACCCGTAACTAACGATATCCAGACCTCATGTCAATTTTAGAAAATACCTTGGCACCCTTCAGCTGATCAACAAATCATCAATGCGAGGCAATGGATATCTATTCCGCACTGTGATCTTGTCCACCTGTCTGTAGTCAATGCATAACCTCATGGTGCCATCCTTCTTCTTAACAAATAACACTAGAGCACCCCAAGGAGAAAAACTAGGTCGAATGAAACCCTTATCTACCAACTCCTGCAACTGAGTCTTTAACTCCCTCAACTCTGCTGGTGCCATTATGTACGGTGCCTGAGAAATAGGGCCCCGTTCCTGGAGCGAGCTCAATAATGAACTCAATCTCCCAATGAGGAGGTAATCCAGGAAGATTCTCGGTGAATACATCTGGAAATTCCTGTACGACTGGAATATCTTCCAATCTCAGCCCATTATCTCCGGTATCAATTACATGCGCTATGTATCCTGAGCACCCTTTCCTGAGCAATCTACTGAGGCACGATGTCTGGCCAACCAATCCATCCCTAAGATGACATCCAAGTCAACCATGCCAAAGGGGATTAAATCTGCCTCCAAAAACACATTTCCCACCATCACTATACTATCGCAATACACTGTACCTACCCTAAAAATCTCTCATGTAGGTACTGAGATCGCCAGTTCGTTCTGCAGAGTTGAAAGTCTTACAGTGGCGTTGTGGGCAAAACTAGGTGTGACAAAAGAATGCGTAGCCCCAGGATCAATCCAAACTCTAGCAGGAATTCCAAATACCGGTAAAGTACCTGTAATTACATCAGGTGATGTATGTGATTCCTGCTGGGACATGTTATACACTTTGCATGTGGCTCTAGAACGTCCACCACGTCCCCTTTGCTGACTGCTGCCTCGACTGGCTACACTGGTCTGGGCTCCACCACTGTTCGAAGCCTTCCCAAACTGTGGTGTCTCCTGTGATCTACCCTGCATACTTGTCCTTGGAGTCGATGCAGCTGTGGTCTCCCTATTCTGAAGGAACAGTGGGCAATCCTTTCGAAAATGTCCAGACTATCCACAGTAATAGCATCCAGTAGTACCCTGCTGGCAAGGCCCAAAATAGTACCTACCACACCTGGCACATTGGGGGCGACTCCTCCTGCCAGATCCCGACAGCAACTGTCTTCCAGTACCTCTAGCTGCACTACCCCCAGAGGGGTTTCCAGAACTGCTACTTTGGTTGGAACCTCCGCTGGAACTGAATCCAGGTCGGTAACCTCCATAACTGCGACCACTGGATGATCCAGAACTGTAACTGCCTCTCTTAGATGATCCCTGACTAGGACCACCTATGTCAAACTGCTGCCTATGGAGTTCACCCAGTGGTTTGACCATCATCTGGCTGCTTTCAATCAACGAGGCAGACATCACCACATCACCAAAATTAGTCAACCGCTGACTGATCACAATATCTTGGATGGAAGCCTTTAACCCCATCGTGAAAAGTTGACACTTCTTGATTTCATCCTCCACCAGTGGAAGACAATACTTAGACAAATCATGAAACTTTTTCTCGTACTCTACTACAGTCATTATCCCCTGATCCAGCTGTAAAAACTCTTGTATCTTCACATTCTGGTAGGCTTGTGGGTAGTACTGACTGTCAAATGCAGCTCTGAATACTTGCCACGTAATGGTTAAAGGATCCCGATATCTCCTTTTAACCTAGTCCCACCAATGTCTGGCATTTCTGATCAAGAAGAAGGTGGCCAGAGTAACCTTACTGTTCTGTGGAACAGCCATGACCTCCAAGATCCGCTCCATTCCTTTTAGTCTATTCCTCAGCTACTGCTGGGGTACCATCACCGTCAAAATCAGTGGCCCCAATCCTCTTTGCTTGATCCGCATATCCCAGGGAGAGATCTCTGGGCTGCCCAGTCCGGGCTAAAGCCTGAGCCAACAACTCCAAAGTCTGCTGGAAGTTGGTATCTCCCAGCATAGTAGGCACAGCCGATACGGCTCCTGACGAGCCTCCAAAACAGACTGCTCTACCGGTTCAGGTACCGGTGCAAGAACAGGAACTTTCTCCTGCCCGAGCTGGGGATCCTGTCCCCTTTGTCGGGACGACTGTCTAGTCCCTCTACGGACACCGCCACGATTAGGGCCCTCTGTACTGTAACTAGAAACAGATTTTCAGAAAAACGAGGATGAACAAGGTGCAAAGTCTACAGGAAATGAAACATAATGCTCTGATACCAAGTTGACAGGACCCGATCCAAATTTCACTTTGGAATCCGAGCCGAACCCTATGCGTGTCCGACACCAGGCAAATGTCGGGCACAAATGACCTATTTGCCCTTCTATACAAAACATGATAAAATAACAAGGTTGACTTCTACCGAAAAACCGGCAGAGTTTCCCTTGTAACTGGCTCAATACCAATCATTTTTACCTGCCAAAACAAGTATATATATTTATACAACCAACTGCCAGCATACGTAAATATACATTCCAACAGTTCAGTTCTCAATCTAGGGCAAAATATCAGAGCAACTAAGAAGAATTTACAAAGGAGTTAATCCTTTTACAAAACAAAACTTCTACATCAAAGGAAAGGCGCGGAAGATGGGAAACGGCCCGATGGTGGATTCCTGTGCACGTCTACTGCCTGGAGGCGCACAACATTCAAAAATGTGAGGGGACAAAAATAAAGGTCTAGAAAATAGCATATGAACATACTAACCCCACTGTAAAAACAGTTATGCAAAACTGAATTTTACTCTTCATTATATTCGTACTAAAATCAATGCATCCACATATTTATATACGTATATGCCAATCATATTCAAGGTCAATAAAACTCTCTTAAAAGCATTGAAATCAATTTAAAACTACCACCTAGGTGTACCCCTTTAATTCTGTCAATTCCTGATATCCGTCAATTCCCGATAATCCGTCAATTCCTGATAATCCGTCAATTCCCCTGGCAGGTCTCGGTGACACAAAGTCAACCCGAGCCGCAAACTGGCAGGATTAGGGGACCGTAGTCAGCCTGATCCGCATTCCTGGCTCCCACGGTCCGGGCGTCCCCAAAACTCGTGAGGCAAATGTCAAGCGCGCTGACAAAACTGAAGGCAAACTGGATGTCCGTGGACATCGTCATATCTGAAGGCAACATATACCGAAGGCAACCTGTTTCTATAACTGGGTACCTAAGGTGGCTTAAGAAAATATAAAATTTCTGAAAGATCTGATGAATAATTGAATTTTTGTTAAATCTAGAACTCTGCTGCCATTTTATCTGATAAATATCTCAATCTTTACTTTCCATATCTTTTTAGCATTTTCAAATAGGCAGCATATAAATAAAGATATTTAACTTCAACAAATCATGCTAGGAAAACCATAATCAATAAAACTTATTCAATATCAAATAGTGAAATTTATTTGCATAAAATCATTTATAAAAGAAAAGTCCACTCACTCCTGGTCCGAGCTAGCTGGACCTCTTGAAGGTCCCTCATGCGGGTTTGCCTGGCCCCGGGTGCCTGGTTAAACCACCATGAATATTTAATTAATAAAACTGCTCGGTATAAGTATTTAATTAAAACCCTGACCCCGGCTCCTAGAAGTGCGTGCACTAACTTTAAAGTCATTCTTATGCCCACTTAAGCATTCCGGATGGTTAGAACTGTCTTAAAAGACCCGAGACTCACTAAGTGATAAACTTCCATATTGGTCAATACGGAACCTCGTGGGGTCCACGATCTCCAATTACCAATCCGAGAGTTCCTATAAGTTCCTCACATTTAAATAATCATGTCCTGCAAGCCTGGTCTGAATCGGATGATCGGATTAACCACGATCGTGTAATCGCATAATTTCTAAACCCTAGCCCTAGGGTTCGCGATTTCGGAGTATCCGGGACTCCGATTCACAATCCGTCGAATCCTACACGATTATGGAATTATCTAGAGTAACATATCTGAAATTGATTACGATCCAATGGCTCAACAGTATTGAACTCGGAAAACGCACAATATGGAAAATCCGCTCGAGGCTCAAACGGTATCCAAATTGAGATCCGCGAATTCCTCCGCGCTCGTGACAACCTAAGGATCGCATCAAGACACAGTGCCACTTCCCTATCCTCACCCACGTGCCGCCGCACGCTCCGGCAGCGCGGGGTGTCCAAAGCGATTACACATCGCCAGAAAATCTCAAAACCACAGCTCCAAACTCTTACCCTAGGTATAACACCATATTTGGAACCACTTTTGTTCTTAGACCTTCCCCAAAAACTGACCCGAAGTGGCCGAATACGGAGGCCAAAAATCGGCCAAATTTCAAATTCGAAAATCCAATATCTACACTGAGAACCAATTAATTCCTACCCAATAGGTAGCTAGAACAGCTCGAGAGGTTCAAAATCCATACCTGGCTCTTCGGAATCGGTGGCCGGAGGAGGGAGATCGACGACGGCGAAGATCGGACGACACCGGCCGCTTCTTCTCCATTTTCCGGCGAAACCATGGCGGCTAGAGGCGGGAGTCGGCTGGGGCTGGAAGAGGACGACAGCCGATCATTTTGGTACCGGCCTCATCCACAGCCGTGGCCGATGGCCGGAGTTTCGAAGCGAGAGAGAGAGATCGACGAGGAGAGAGAGAGAGAGAGAGAGAGAGAGAG
The DNA here is from genome assembly GCF_902201215.1 of Prunus dulcis. Classification (NCBI taxonomy): domain Eukaryota; kingdom Viridiplantae; phylum Streptophyta; class Magnoliopsida; order Rosales; family Rosaceae; genus Prunus; species Prunus dulcis. Next base: position 7,083,547 of record NC_047656.1, on the reverse strand, counting down.
AGAGAGAGAGAGAGAGAGAGAGAAAAATCTGATTTTTATAAAAATCCCATTTCGAAATAGTTACGATTGCTCCACTGAGTTTCTTTTGACCATATCTCTCTCATTATAACTCCGATTCGAGCACACTACGTGTCTATGAACTCATTTCATCGTGCTCTACGCACCGGTGTAAGTAGAATTGTCAAATTCCTTTTCATCCAAAAAGTCAACTTTTCGTTAATAATTTATTTCAAGGGCACAATTGTCTTTCCTCAAAATAAATTACTAATTGAATATGAATTTTGGGTTTGGGTTTGGGTCATTACAAGAACAGTATATAAAACTATATATATATATATATATATATGTTCTAATAAGAAACAATAAATATATATATATTTAACTAAGATAATTATATATTAAAAATACAGGGTTTCACAGACCCTAATGATCCAGATGCTAGGATTGTCACATTCCACCCGTTCTACTTATCTTTAGGCTTCTGATTTCCGATGTCGCGGTTCTTCAAGAAGGTCTTCCATACCATGGGGTGTGCACCTAGTCAGTGTACTCCGAACCTCTATCAGGCCGGATTCCTTTGAATCAGCCAGGATTGTGTTATTCCTTATGAGATTTTGAGGAGGCTCCTTAGCTGCACTACGATCTTTGATGTGCTAGATGACCTACTTTGCCACAAACTCCGTGTAGTAGCCTTCTCCTATGAGCTCTTCGAGGTGCATCTTCCAAGATCGATAGTCTGTGTCATGCCCATGTGTTCCATGGAAAGCACAGTACTTGTTGGCATTGGCGGACTCGGGAATTTTTAGCGAATGTGCAAGTTTGAAAGACTAAAATTTTATACTAATAAACATTGACAATTTGTCAAATGCCTAGAGCGCACCACGCAACCTTGGTTGAGGCAATTCGCCAATTAAGTCATAAGTTATAGAAGGAAAAAAATATTATAAATAACCAATAACTATGATTAATTGACTATAGTATATCAATTAATATGGAAATCAATATCAAATCCTCAATTAATCTAAAAAAATCAATATCAAATTATCAATTAAATAAACATATTATAATTGATTTTACCTCGATACGTGCGTCATGCGGCCTCTTCCTTGTTGAGTTTGAAAAGAAAAAATATATAATTCTTTGATTATTTAAATTCTTTGATTGACTTATTGCATAATTCTTTGGAACGGCGAATTAGATTTATAAAAATAACTCCTCCCAATCCCACGTAAATAAGGAGTTGTACAACATAAGAGTTTCCTTTCATTTTTTAATCCTTGTTTAAAAAGAAGAAAAAGTTGTTTTAAAGCCCTTTTTTTCGTTGATTAGCTTCTTCTTGACTTCACGTGAGCAGTCTAGTCCAAAACGAAGTCAAGAAAGGTCATGTGCGCAGCGAAGTCCAGTTTCTTTTTCTTTTTCTTTTTTTAACTCTAGTCCAAAATGACGTCGTTTTGGCCAGGATGTTTTTAAAAAATGACATGTCGTGTGCAACAACAGCCCAGCGCCTACAAGCCTTGGTTGAGGCAATTCGTTGAATAGTTGAAGAGCACCATGCAACCTCAGCAGACGTGGAATATGCAGCGCTTGAAGAGGATTTTTCGGCGAGGGGAGGTACAGTTGCACCTCATTGTGCCTAAATAGGTCCACCACAGCATGTTGGTATTCCTCTTATTAGGATCTCCCTTCAAATGTGGTGGCCTCCTCAACGAGGGCTTGTCGTTCACTTAGGCCTTGATGTATCAGGATAGTGAACTTTGTGTAGCCTTCTTCTGCTGGTGCGCCACCTTCGAATTGTGCCTTGTGCTTTCCTTCATGGTTGATACCGCTAGGCTTATCACTTCTCTATCATGCATCCTTGGGAAATCGTTATACTAAAGCGCGTAGCATTCCGTTGTAGAGAAGACTTCTGCCAGAGTCTGGCTGGAAGGGATAGTCAGCTCGCGATGCAGGTCATGCTCAGCTGGTAAGCCCTTTTTGAAAGCAAAGGATGTGATTCGATCATCGCATCCCACAATGTTGGCTTTCTTTGCCTTGAACCTTATAAGGTAATCTATGAGGGATTCATCAGGCTTCTTACGCATGTTGAACAGGTAGTCGACTTGTTTCTTGATCCTCCGATAGAAAGTTTACTCCTTTTTGAAGATGAAAGCTAGCTCCTTGAAGCATATGATCGACTTGGATGGCATGGTATAGAACCAATCTTGAGCTACTCCTCGTAAGGTCATTTCAAATACCTTGCACATCAGCTCATCCTCGGCCTTATAGAGAATCATGACACTTTTGAAATGCTTCAAATGGCTCTTAGGACAGAATCCCTTATGAATGGCGTAGTGACTTGCCTTAGAGGGGCCGCCTACTCAATCTCAGTGGTGAATAGTGAGGAGTTCATGTCATGCCCCAACTTACGGATTTACGAAACCTTGGCTTAAGACATGATTGACACCTTAATTACATAATTTAATAAAAACTATAACTAAAATGTGAAGAAACATTTAAAGAAATAAAATAAATATTTTGCAAAAAATATTCAGCAGAAACGACAACATCTGAAATCTTAAAATTTTTACATTATTTTACAAGTTAGAACTGCTCATAATTCATCCACAAGCTATGCACACAATACACTCTATAGATATGCCAAAACCATCACAAGCTCTAGATTTTAGGTAAGTACATGCAAAATCTGTTAGGGGGTGAGCGAAACCACAGCTTAGTAAGGACATAAACCTTTTTACGGTAAATTAATATAACTAAATTAAGTGACATACAATCATACAACCAAATATCATATTATTAATAATAACGCATGAATGCTCTTCATTTACTCCCATTAATTCATATAACTGGACAAGCAGACTTGCACGTACCATACCATGCTTATACCACTTGGTCCCGAATGACATGGACCCATCTTGAATTCCTCGGAATCCATGATGAATCCTGTGGTTTTTCCGACATCCAACTGATGTCGGGCCCACTTACTAATTTCAAACATCCTCTTCCCCTAAAACAAAGGAAAATAGGGCCGAGGCTTCAACCGAAATTTCGGCAGAGTCTCCTCTGAAAAACGGACTTTACCAAAATTTTCAACCTATCAAAAACAAGAGAAAAAGAATATCAACTACCAGCAAACACAAAGCCACAGCACACAGATTACAAAATAGGCTCCAGTCTTAACTTCAACCTTACTAGGGTAAAGTCAACGTAATCTACAAATTTGTTTCTTACTTTTAAATAGCCACAAAATTCCAAAGCATAACTCAACCGATTATTTTACGGCTGCACCTAGGTTAACCTAGGTTGCCAACGTACCCTTACTGAGAGATCAAGCCACACATAGTTCTTTCCCTGAAAATCACAATTCCTAAAATATAATATAATCTTGAAACAATCTTATGTTTATAACTTGAGTCTTAAATTCTTTAATTTATTATTACAACACAAACCAATTCCAAAATCCATAACTCTCAAATCAAACCTTTTACCTAAAACCATCCGCATAGCGCATATCCTGCTATCACCCATCAAGGGGTATATGGAATATATAGTTTCATCTGAAGGCAATCGATATATTTTCTGAAGGCAACAATATAATTTCTTAAGGCAACCAATATATATTCCAAAGGCAACCGAGAGATGGAGGAAAAACTGGCCAACCACCCATGCAGACAAATCGGGCTGGTGGCTGGGGAAAGATCCCGACCAGACACATGTAGAGTAAACTCAATGCAGGCACATGCAATACACTGACCAAACACCTACATAGTAATCTCCATGTACGTACAGGCAAACCACTGGGGGCAACCGAGGAGGGGAAAACTGTCCAACCACCCGTGCAAACAAATTGGGCAAGTAGCTGGGGAAAATCCTGGTCGAACACCTGCAGAGTAATCTCAGTGCAGGTACAGGCAGATCATTAGATGGACACCTATAGAGTAATCTCCATGTAGGTACAAGCAATATCCACTGGCTGGACACCCACATAAGCGGGCACAGGCAAACCACTGGCCGAACACCCACTAGTAGACACAGGTACAGGCAATGTATTGGTCGGACACCTACAGAGTAATCTCTATGTACGTACAGGCAATTCTAGTCATGTGTACAGACTTTATCGAAGGCAACCGACCCAATTCCCAAATTCTTTCTCAAAACTATCATAAAAATTCCCCTTTTTCCATAAACCCACTTCCCCAAAACTATGTTCCCACTCCTTTCTTGACTTGTCAAAGATCTGCTCATAAGTAAATAACAAATCCCTTTTTAAACAGAGACCAATCTGAAAACTCATTGACTTGATTCAGATCATACCTACACATTTAAAGTCCTCCAAAGCCATAAACTAAATTATACAAAAATATAACTACCTCAAACTTGGAAATATAAACTATAGGCTAAATCATTCATAAATACTAGATAACACTACCGTGATATAACAACCATTTATGTAACAATAACTATTAACAATTTCCTAAATATAAACATACAACAAACTAACCCCAATATTACCACAGTCCAATCCTAAATTCATAACGCATAGCAAAAGCCAATACCAGCTCGTTAACAATTTCATAACCTCAATATATTCACAAACTTCAAATATCATAATATAACCCGATAACCCACAATCAGAGCCGGTCCTGGGTTTTCTAAGGCCCAGGGCAAATTTTCTCAAGTGTGCCCCTTCATACAAATTAAACAAAAATAAAAAATAAAAATTATCAACTAATTAATTTTATTAAAATTATAAGAATTTACAAAAGATAAGGAAGAACACTTTGGGGGGCCTCATTAAAACCTTGTTTAGGGAAAACCCAATGGGACAAAACCCCAAACGAAGGAAAAAGAGTACCCCGGATTGTAAACATTGCATCAAAAAACGAAAACTACATATTTGAGTCTACATGCTTCCTCCCGAATCTCCATAAGCATTTCTTGATCATTATCACAAAGCACAAACAACAATTTTTCAACACTTGATCATTATTACCAAATGATTTTATTTATCCTATTAAACCACAATTCTACACAAAACAACTACAAGAGTCGAGTACAAAAAGATTCTATATGTATCTTTAAAAAAAAAAAAAATACCTTCAAAGAAAGGCACTAGTCTAACTGGTGGATGATTTATTTTCCAACTCTGTTGGAGAAGAGGAGAATCACTGGAAAAAAAAAAATTCTTGCGTTGCTTTGCTTGTGTTATGAACTGAGAAAGTCGAAGGGTTTTTCCTTCTTTTTGTGGCTAATAAGAGTCTGTTTTGATTTCCCATATTTGTTGATTTGTTTTATATTATATTTTATAATTAATTAATAATGAACTTCCTTAGTCAATACGTTTCTTTTAGAGATTGAGTATAAAGACTGATTGGATTGATTGCCTTCCCTTTTCACTGACAGGTACAGGCAGCAACTCCTTTTGTTTTAATTTTTTTTTAAATACAAATATATACATAAGCTTTAAAAAAAAAATTGGGCCCCCCTCAGCTGTGGGCCCCGGGATGTAGCCCTGGTGGCCCTGGCCCAAGGCCGGCTCTGCCCACAATTAAAACAATATTAAAATCTCAAAATCCCAACAAGACCCAAAATAATTCAAATAATAACCAACACTTGTTTACACATGCAATTTCCATAATGCACTATAATCCAATATTAAAACACAATATAATTTCATAATCTTAATAGTCAAAATAATCAAATTTATATAAATGCAAGGCCATCCATCTTTGAAATTAATGATCGTTTAAAAAACAAAGTCCACTCACAAGAGTACGTGAAGCAAGAGTACTTATTTGAGAGAATAAACGGGCTTAATTAATACGTATACTCCAACAACGAACTTTAACTCAAGACTTTAGTTTTCGGGTCTCACAGTGCGCATGCACGAGAATCGGGGAGTTATTAAGGTCAATCTAATACTTTTCGAAAGGTGAAACTACCTCAAAAGACTCACAGCCAACTGAGTGGTCAAACTTCCCATATTGGTCAACCGGGCCCATAGGGCCCACGACCTTTGATTTCCAATCCAACAGTTCCTATAGGTCCAACACAGTCACTAAACAAGTCCTGCAAGTTGGGTCTCGATTGAGTGGTCGGATCTAAGCCAATCGCACGATCGGACGACAATCACTTTGCCTAACACTAGACTCATTGATTCGAAGTATCTGAGAATCCAATTCTAGATCCACAAGTTCCTACACATTCCTAGAAGTATGAGGAATAATATATTAGAAAATATGACCGATGGAACGGTCTGAACCTGTCAAACCAGGATATCGCCTAATAGGCGTAAATCTATTCGACTGTCACACGACAACCAAATTCTAATTCGAGCATACCGTCGCGCTTGGAACGGCATAGGGATCAAATCTTAACATAATGGGCCACCACACCATGGCCCACGCACTGCCACAAGCACTGGCAGAGCGTGGGGTGGCTTGAGAAAATTCCGGTGACAGAAAAATTTACGAAACACCCTACAATACCTATACCAATACGTTCAGACTAATAAGGGGAACACTTTTTGTTCATGGACCATGGCCAAAACGTGATCGAAGCTAGGTGAAATCACAGTCAAACCGCTGGCCTAATATGGGTATATTGAATGATCTACAATACCTACATAAACGGATTGATCACGAAGAGTAGATGAAGTTTCATGCCTCACTCGATTAAAACGGCGGCTAAAGTCACCGGAAATTGCATCGAAAACTTTGAAATTCACTCGAACTTCCAGTCATTCCACTTTAATTTCCATGGATTTTGTGAGCTAGGAAAATGGGTGGGTTAGATAGAGGACATCGATACAAACTTTTGCAACCAATTTCACTCGAATTGGACACTGGACGGTGACGAAATCGCCGTCGAAAAATTGTTGTTGCGATCATAAAGAGAGAGTGTGTCGGGGAGAGATGGAGGGGAGAGAGAGAGAGAGAGAGAGAGTAGTCTGTTTTAAAAATCCAACTTCGAAATATTTATGGTTGTGCCACCGAACTTCCATTGACCACAACTTCTTTGTTAAGACTCCGATTTGGGCCCACTACGTGTCTACGAACTTTTGAAAGTGAGCTCTACGCAACAGTGCCACTCATTTCCCCAAAATCCCTCTAGACTAAAAATGTGACCAAAGTACCCCTACTCCCAAGCCCAAGGGCAAAATTGTAACTTCACAAAAGAATTAAATTCTATTAAATTGATTAAATTTGGTCAAGGATGTTATACCGAATGCCCATATATATGAACTAACACCCATCTCAATCACCCTATATATCCCCTTTTTTAGTCATCTTGTCTAACTCCCTATCGCCAGTCCCGTTTCACCCAACAAAAATCATGTGCACTATGGGATCCCTGAGATCTGGTACCTGCCAAGAGTTAGACTCAACTGCACAAAAGATTATTTCCATTACCTTTTTTTTTTCCATTATTTTCTCAATCCAAGCAATTTCCATGACGTGATATAATTATGCCTTTCACATATCCTATATATCTCACAACAATGTAACCATTTAAAATATCACCAATGTATATATCATTATGCTAATATTGTTCAAATAGTCCAAGAATATGTAAACACCCAATAATAAGGAACGTCAACCAAATTGTAATACCATGCACAATATAATGCTCACGAAATTTAATTAAATCAATCTCTGTAAAATGCCCCCAAAAAATCCCTACCTCGATTTCAAAACTAGCTCAAAATTTAAGAAAACACAAGCTTCTCTCTCATTTCAATTGTAGAATGCCCTATTTATATTAAGGGAAAGTTGGTTGCTACTAACCTATGACGGCTAGCAAAATAGCATGTTGTCAATTTGGCATGATATTAGCAAGATAAGGCTGCCAGCAACCCGTAATTATAGCATGAGCTGTCTCATGCTCCGCAAGGTAAATAGATGAACTCAAGGTGATAATGCATGTAATGAATGTAAGACTGCCAGGTATAAAATGTAATAGCAGGAGGTGTTGTAAATGCAATAGGATTACTTCACTTTTTAACTTAGCCATTTAACATGCATATAGTGGACGACATATGAATAACAAACTTCTTTATATATTTTTTTAATAATCAAAGAAACTAAATATTATCATAAACATAGAAATATATAAGTATTATTATAATAGTATTCATAATAATTAACATAAAAGTATAACAATAATATTTACATATATGTATCAAGATAATTACACACATAAATATAACCTATATATATAATCAATTAAAATATATAACTAAATATGTAGTAAAATATTTAATTCTAAAATTATAAATACACATACTTTGAAAATTACAGGTCTTCACAAAGAGAATGTTTTTGTCAATTCTTTACTTGGAGGAGTTTGTCCCAATTAACTTGCTCAAAAAAATATAAATAGATTTTTAGCTATTTAATACACAGGAGGTGAATACACAATTCTAACAATTGAATATTATTATCAATATATACAATTATATAAGTTAAATACTCAAGAAATATCTAAGGGTACCCATTTAGAGAAAAACAAATAAGAAATATATAATTCATAGTTATTTCAAATGAACACACACAAATATATATATATATATATATATATATATTTACTAAATACAAATAATTATAAGAATAGCACTGTAAACGTAAAGTAATACATATATTGACAGGACTCGACCCAAATTCCACTTTGGAATCCAAGTCGAACCCTGTTCATGTCCGACACTTGGCGGGTGCCAAGCACAATGACTAAATTTCCCTTCTAGTTAAAATTCAAGTTTATTACAAGTTCAACTTCTACCAAAAATTCGGCAAAATCTCCCTTGCAATTTGATCATTTCCCAGAATTTTCACCTGTCAAAAGCATAAATATACATATCCCACCTGCCAGCGTGCTTCCAATTTAAGATCCAAACAGTTCTGATAAACTAAACAGCCTCAGGCCACACAAAAAGTCCTTGGGCAAATCATCAGAGCAACTAATTCAGGAATATACAACAGAACAATTTGATTTCAAAAGAAAATTCTATAAAAGAGGAAGAGTGGAGCGGAGTGTGGAATATGCCCGGTGGTGGCGCTCTGGTGCACGTCTATTGCCTGGGGCACAAAACATTCAAAAATGTGAGTGGACAAAAATAAAGGTCTAGAAAATAGCATATGAACATACTAACCCCACTGTAAAAACAGTTATGCAAAACTGAATTTTCCTCTTCATTATATTCGTCCTAAAATCAATGCATTCACATATTTATATACGTATATGCCAATCATACTCATGATCAATAAAACTCTCTTAAAAGCATTGAAATCAATTTAAAACTACCACCTAGGTGTACCCCTTTAATTCTATAAATTAATTCCCGATAATCCGTCAATTCCCCTGGCAGGTCTCGGTGACACAAAGTCAACCCGAACAGCAAACTGACAGGATTCAGGGGACCGTAGTCAGCCTGATCCGCATTCCTGGCTACCACGGTCCGGGCATCCCCAAAATTCGTGAGGCAAATGTCAAGCGCGCTGACAAAACTGAAGGCAACCTGGATGTATGTGGACATCGTCATATCCGAAGGCAACATATACCGAAGGCAACCTGGATGTCCGTGGACATCGTCTTATCTGAAGGCAACCTGTTTCTATAAGGTGGCTTAAGAAAATATAAAATTTCTGAAAGATCTGATGAATAACTGAATTTTTTTGTTAAATCTAGAACTCTGCTGCCATTGATATATATATATATATCTCAATCTTTACTTTCCATATCTTTTTAGCATATTCAACTAGGCAGCATATAAATAAAGATATTTAACTTCAACAAATTATGCTAGGAAAACCATAATCAATAAAACTTATTCAAGATCAAATAATCAAATTCATTTGCATAAAATCATTTATAAAACAAAAGTCCACTCACTCTTGGTCCGAGCTAGCTGAACCTCCTGAAGGTCCCTCCTGCGGGTCTGCCTAGCCCCGGGTGCCTGATTAAACCACAACGAATATTTAATTAATAAAACTGGTCGATATAAGTCTTTAATTAAAACCCTGACCCCCGGCTCCTAGAAGTGCGTGCACTAACTTTAAAATCATTCTTATGCCCACTTAAGCATTTCGGATGGTTAGAGCTGTCTTAAAAGACCCGAGACTCACTAAGCAATAAACTTCCATATTGGTCAATCCGGGACCTCGTGAGGTCCACGACCTCCAATTACCAATCCGAGAGTTCCTATAAGTTCCTCACATTTAAATAACTATGTGCTACAAGTCTGGTCCGAATCGGACGGTTGGATTGCTCACGATCATACGATCAGATGGTTATTGTTTAACTTAATCTTTGAAATATTAAATCGGAGTATCCGGGACTCCGATTCTCGATCCATGGATTTCTACACGATCCTAGAGGTGTCTAGATTAACATATTTGAAAATGAAGTTGATCCAACGGTCTGGATGTATTAAACCCTGATAACGCCTAATATGCGATATTCGATCAACAAGCAAACGATAACCAAGTTGAAATCCGAGCATACCGTCATGCTCAGGACGATGTGGAGAACATTTTAGGACAAAAACCTAACATTGACACCCCGGTGACGCGCTGCCACGCACCGCCACCGCCAGCGGGTGCATTGAGCAATTTTCCGGCGATCGGAAAACTCCAAAACGCCGGCCAATAATCACACATACGGATTAAGCACATCAAGGGGAGTTACTTTATACCTTGGCTCGACGATCAATTCAAACTTTAAAGCCCTCGAACGAAGCTTTCTGTCTCTTGAAAAACCTAAAAATTTAGTTTCAAAATCAAAGAAATTGGAATGGATTCACGTTGTGTTTTCAAGGAATAACAAAAAGGGAAGGTAAGAGAGTAGTTTGGGTGCAATTACCTGACCTATGGCGGCTGGAATCGGCCAGAAAATACCTCAAAATTTCTGGGTTCGAAGCTGCCCGTTTTTGGGCTCAACTTTGGCTCGATTTTCTAGTTGATTCGCTTGGAATCAAGGCTGGATATGGGTATATGGAAGAGGAGAGAGAGGAGAAGAGTTTACAAGTTGTGGCACTCGATTTGGTGGCCAGACGGAGGAGAAATGGTTGTCTGAAAATGGCTGTTCGAAACATTCCCCAAAGGAAGAAGAAATCTGGGTTTAAAAATTCTAAACTTCGAAAAATTTACGATTGTTCCACTGAACTTCTTTTGATTGTAACTTCTTCGTTACAACTCCGATTTGAGCCCACTACGTGTCTACGGACTCACCTCGACGTGCTCCACGTAACGGTACAATTGAAATCCCAAAAATTCCGCAAGCAAAAAGTCAACTTTTGACCCAATAAAATATTCCCGAGGTAAATAGTCTTTTCCCATAATAAATTAATAATTAAAAATTGATTTAGGATTGGGTTGTTACATATATATAAAGGTTTAATCCCTTTTTAAAAAACTTTTAAGAATGTGGATTCTCACAGTTCACTTGGTCTACCTCCTTGTGCAAAGCATCTTTGAAATCTCCTTTAATCTTCAAACCTCAAAGTTGATCATTCACGAGCTTCTCAACATCTTCTGCCCGCATGGCTTGTGGATCATGTCAATGTCTCCCATGATGTTGGCGTCGTTGGTCTAACTTCTCATTATCTATACGAAGCAAATCTTCTCGACTATCTTGTTTGCGCGGCGTATTGGTGGACTGAGCCTGCGAGGGATCCTCTGTGGCCTATTGCTGAGAATTTTCTCTTGTGGAGCGAGTAGGTGAGCTTCTTTCTTCACGTACTTCATAAAGGGGATTGTGAGGCTAACCTCCTTGAGAACCTAGTCTCGCATAAATATTTCTTTGCGAGCCTAGGAGAGAGTGAACATCGGATCGTGGGCCCAACCTCAAGTACACGTTGGTCCTTAGACCTAATCTCGATCAGAGACTTGATCTACTTTGAGTGGGGCTCGTGAATGCTTGTGACATGCCAACATGCTGGGTAATGCGCTCTTGTCCTCATCCATACCTGCTTGCTCCTACCTGCGATTTTCAAACTCCTTGCATGTCCGCTCTTCCATCCTTCTATCTTCACCATGGGATCCAGGGACTAGGTCTTGGACCAAATTGATCAGCATGAGAGTTGCCCAACCAATTTGTTTTGGTCTTCTACTCTGTGAGCGAGCTAGTCTACTCTAAGGTTGAGGAATGCTTGACTGCTTGGATATGGAGGAGAGAATTGTGTGGAGCCCAATTGCATGTGGGCTAGGGTTTCGTTGGAGGTGTAGGGAGCAATTGGCGGCAATGCCAAAGGATGGAGTTGTTCCAAGATCAGGCCGTAATTGGCGGCAACACCAAGATGGCCACAAGTGGTGGCTGCACAGTGCATCGAGGCTTCGTCGTGGTGATGAGCCTCAAATCCGACAGCAATGCCATGTGGCAGCCATTGGGTCGTGAAATAAAGCCATGTTTTCGGTCGCAAGATCGCGAGACGTATAGCTTTGGCGCTTCACAGACTACTTCATCACAGTGGCCTTGCTTCAAATGCGCATGCTTCAAACTGCAGTTGTTTGGAAGGCTTTGGTTGAGTGATCAATATGAGGAAACGGATTCCTTTGATTCAAGAGCACATGTTGAGTATAACTCGTGCTCTCAATAAAAGCAACAAAATGTTTGAGCAAAATTCCGCACAAGGAATATTCGCATGTAGATTCTTTGACCCTCAAACTTCCTTCTCTTTCTTCTCCCTCACTCCTTATGAAAAAGGTTTGAGTAAATGTACCACACCCGATGGGGAGTTAGCCAAAGGCCCTCCAATCCCTAAGTTAATTCTATTGGACCTTGAAAAAGATACGACAATAGCTAAAGTGGTCGGAGTTTTCTCCACAATGCGAGAGACCGGGTGGCCGAGGACGAGAGAGAGAGAGAGAGAGAGAGAGAGAGAGAGAGAGAGAGGTGTTTCTCGTGTAAAAATTAGATTTGTGATTACCTCATATGTATGATGTAGCCATTTATATATAGTGCTCCTTGTCATCTAGGGTTTGAAGAAATCCTTATTTAATTAGGATTATTCTTACCCAAAAATAGGAGATTGAAATTAATCAAGGAGATTCAGTGGAAATCTCATTCTTGATTTAGGGAGATATTCATGTATTAAATCAATTATAATTCCCCTAATTAAATAGAATTTAATTAGGATAATTAATTGACTTAAGGAATTTTCCTTTTTCAAGTCTCTCGCTCATTGGTCTCTTAAATATATGCTCCCACAACCCTCATTTCTTTGTGCTTAATTACTAACACATGGGTATTGAAATTATTCTAGTTGTCTGACTTTCCTTTTATTGTTAAAATCTGTAATCTAATATCCTTAAAACCAAATCAATTAGAGAGAAATAGCTAATCCAATTCCAATTCCTTAATTTCTATATTCCTAATTTCCTCAGACTTTCCTTATTCCAAATAAGTAAATATGCTCTAAACATTATACCATTCTTTTCTGATTTACAGACTGAACAATTTTTGTTTTTGTTTTGCCTTGATAAGGAAAGAATGGACTAATGACATCGAATTTGACACCCCTCATACACTAGACACAATGGGAGGACACCCCCCATTTGAAAATTTGTGTAATTGAATAGTGACATTCCAATTCAACTGCATATGAATCACATACTAAAAGCAAATAACATAAGCTTCTATGGTTGGAAGATGCAATAATTTGTTTGTTTCAAAAGTATTTGATACGCTATTGATGATCACCATGTTTTGCGAAAAAAGACACAGAAAAGTAGTGGATGGCAGAGAGTCAAACCCCATCACCTCTTTTTCCCATCAATGAAAATGGCATTAAATTATTATTCAGTGTGTGTATTTTCCGTGTGTGTGTGGTGGTCCAACAATGCCCACTGAGTTTGGGGAAATTAGACGTGGGTTGTCAAGACGTGGGTCCAACAATGCCCATTGCAAACATTCATTATACGTAAGTGAATTTCTCCATGTTCACTCTTCTGTGTGCGTCACGGTTTCGCGCGTTGATTCCGCGTGCTACCATTTTAAATTTAACCCTTAGTTAGTCGGCGCTCAACCTAATTCCGTATAAATAATGTCCTTTTCCATTTCCACCACGCCGAAATTGTGGAATTCTTATCTATCATTGTATTATTTTTATTGGCTTAATCCTTGCCCGTGCCTTGACCCGTTTGGTTTAAAGTTTAAAAGCTTGGAAATGGATATAAAATTGTATAAAAATGTTTGGTAAGTGCCCTTTTAGGAAAGTAATACTTGACTTGTATGGGTATGAACACCTCATGTAGGAGGAGGGGAATGTCATATCCTTAAAGCATCCATAATGAGATATCTAAACCACATTTTAAGACAAATTTTAGAGGGGAATTGAAAAAATACAACTCCAACCATGCTCTCTATCCACTTCCTAAAATAGGGAGACTTTAAAGAGCCCCTAAATATGAGGAGAAATAAATGACTCCTAATGGCTCCTTATAATTTAATGTTGCTTTGTTTTGTACATATTTTAAACTTTTAATTAATGCAAACTATTTTTTTTAAAATTTTGTATAGAGATGGACCAATTGTATTGAATTATAAAAAATAAAATAAAAAATTATAGTATTTATGACTCTCTAAACTAGGGAATATGATTAGAGTTCAAATTTTATAGAGAGCTCCTAAAATAGCTTTAATGTGTTTTTAGCTAAATTTTAACTTAAAAATAGAGAGCATAATTGTAGATGTTCTTAGAGCGTCCACAATGGACTCTCTACCACTTCCTAAGATGAAATTTAGGGAGGAAGTGAGAAACCTCACCTCCGACCATGATCCCTATTCAACTCCTAAAATAGGGAGACCTTTATGAGCTTATACATCTAAGGAGAGAGAAAGGACTCCTAGTGGCTCCCTATAATTAAATGATACTTTACTTTAATGCTATTTTAAGTATTTATTTAAGGCTTAATTACACCAATGTCCCCTTAAACTACAGTCAAATCTCACATTGCCCCCTTAAACTTAAAGTGGCCCACTTACCCTCCTTGATTGTGGTTTGGTGACCCACTTTGCTTCATGTCGTCAACTCCATCCAAAACTTTGTTAAATCTGATGACGTGATATGGAATTTTTGGTAATTTCATCCATGTGGCCCTTTTTAAATAATTTAAAGAAAATTTTATAAGAGCCTAAATTAAAATAAATAAATAAATAAAAGCCAGCACCATCTTCTCCATATTGCCACCACCATCTTCTCCACATTGCACCACCACCCCTGTCAGCAAACCCAGCCGCATTAGCCCACCCCAAATTCAAGCCCTATCACCATCGCGATCCAATCTCCACCATCGACACCCAACTTCAAGAACAAGCAAGAATCAAGGAGCATATAATCTAGATCTGACGTTCCTCAATCTCTCTATTTTTTTACTTTTCTTCACAACCTCTCAATCTCCTTTTTTGGACTATGGTGCGGGAGCTTACGTTGTTGAGTTGTGGGGGGGACTGTGGCAAATTGGTGCGTATTGGGGGAAGGCGGTTACTAGGTTTGTAGGGGGAACTATGGCAGATTGGTGCGTGTTGGGGTGTGGTCTACCATGGGCAAGTTGTACGTGGGGATGAAGTTCAACTTAAGGGTGGCGTGGGCAGCGTGGGAAAGATTGGGGGAGATGGTGGTTGTAGGGAAGAAGGTCGGGGTTGTGGGGAAAAGGATGGGGGCTACGAATTTAATTTTGGGCTCTTTAGTTTTAACCCATAAAAAACTTAACTAATTTGGAAGAAAGATAATTAATTTTGCTTAATTAATATAAAACCAAAGCCACCTAATTTTACCAAAAGGACATCCAACAACCCTAAAATTACTACATGTGCCATTGTAGAATTGTACCATAAGGATAGAATTGTCTTATCAGAAGGGTAGAATTGTCTTATCAGTTGTTATTTTTTACCTGGCCCAACAAATCTGGGCCTCTCTTTGGGCTAATCCAAAATAATAGTTTTTTTCTAGGTATTAAAACTAAAACCAAAATATCCAATATCTTACAAACTAATTAATAAAGTTAATTATGTCTAAAACCTAATTTTTCTTTTAATTTATTGCTTGTGTGGAGTCAACGTAAGCATAAAATATCTCACATGTACAAAATTACTCAAACACTCCTGCCAAGTCATCAGATCTAATATAGTTTTAGATGGAGTTGACGGCATGCGGCAAAATGGGCCACAAAACCACTATCAAGGGGGTAAGTGTGCCACTTTAAGTTTGAGGGGGTAATGTGCTAATGGAACCCACCAGCTGACAGCGTCAGACTTGAAGCAGCTGCAAGGCCCTCCACGTGTTGGCATCTCCTTTTGTGTCCGTTGCAAACCAACGTGTTGGCTCTCCCTTTGCTTCCGCATCACAAGTGGCAGCTCATCATTTGTAGTTGTTGTTTCTTTCAATTTTTTTAAAATTAAAGTTGCTACGTTTTGTGGTAAAAAAAAATTTGTGCTTTTCTTTTTTTTTCTTTTGTTGTACTTAAAAGTGAAATTATATTATGTTTTAAATTTTACATTTTTAATGTTAAAATGTTCAGAAAATTAAATCACGAATGTTGAAACAAAAATGATATCAAGACAAATTAATAATAAAAAAAATTAAAAGTTAACATTTTAAATAAAGTTGCAGACTCAAATTATGGGTATGCAAGGTTGGAGGAAAAAACCATTTGAATCTTAAAAATACATAAATAGTTATATTTTAGAAAGTGAAAATTTGAGTTTAGTCCCAACTTGATTGAATATGGCCCTATCATAGTTAAACATTTTGTTTTATCTAAAAATAATAATAATATTATTATTATTAATAGCATAGTATAAGGACGTCGTCTTGTGTGTACGAAACGCGTACGCTATGAACGACAACTCACGTTGATGCGTAGTCTTTATCTTTGTAACAAAAGGAAAAGAAAAAACATTCACTTGATTTAATAATTCAAAACCTGACACACAGGAAGAGTGCTAGCCGAGTACTGAGTTGTAGCACATTGTTTATTATTTTATTCCATAAAGAAGCCTTTCTATGCGAGAAATAAAGGTTTGCATGTCATGTCGTTCTGGACTCCTGGTTGTCCTTCCTTTGGACCGAGTTTGGTTTACTCAACACATTTCCCTGCTGGTTATTAATGAAATGAAAAGCAACAATCGATAACCTTTAAATGTAAGGTGGAAACGAGAGATAATCATTAACAATGATGATTAAGTATTATTAACATTTACAGCAAAAATAAAAGGGGCCATGATAACTTTACCTTCAAAGGAGTGAATAGGTGGGATTCAAATTTGCCACGTAAGTAATTAAGAAAAAATTAGACGGTAAAGTTAACGACGGATTTAGATTACAAAAAATTAAAAAATTTAGAGTATGTAATTATTAAAATTGAGAGTGTCTGGGTAAATATGTATTTAGGATAAGAGTGCAGGGAAAAACACAAAAACTCTAGCCCCCTTTCTCCTAAAAAACACTCTTAGAGTCTTTTTCACTTTGAGGGGGGAGGAAGCCATTGTTCTTCCCCCCTCTCCCCTCTTCTCTTCCTCTCTTCCTCCTTTCACATCTTCCCTCATTTTCAGAGACAAAGGGTTGTCCCTATTTGTCTTAGTTTTGTTATGATTTTCATCCAATCATTAAAGGCGGCTGCGGCTCAACGTCGGATCTTCACCTGCATTTCGGCGTCGGATCTCCACCACCATTTTTTTTGCAATTTCTTTATGTTTGGAATAAGTTGCAGAGACTCTTTGGGTTCTATGTGTAGTTTTCACTTCTCCTTTTGTGAGAGTTTTTCATCTCTCCTTTGTGAGAGCTTTTCATCTCTCCTTGGTGAGAGTTTTATTTGTATTGTTATGGCTTGGTTTTTTTCAAGCTTTATCTCTTTTTTATTATTCTAAGTTTGCAATCTTAGTTGGGATGCCTATGCCAGAGTTTCTTCGATCTTGCCTGATCGTTAGTGGAGACATACCTGATTTTCTTAATTTTGATATTAGACCGCTCCGTTATTGTAATGGCCCTTTTGTGGCTAGTTTGTATTGGCCTTTTGTGGCTAGTGGCTTTTTTGGCTGAATTATAAATGCAATCATAAAATTTTTCAACCAAAAAAAAAGGATAAGAGTGCAGGGTACTAAATTGAAATTACATCCGTAAGTCATGAATTCAAATTCACTAGGTACCAAACTAGTAAATACTATAAAACACAACCTAATTATGACGATATCACTAGTCAACTAAATATTACTGAAGTGTAAGAGAAATTATCGACATCGATATTTATACGATATGTATAAAGATATATTCCAAAATATTTTTGATTTGAAAACACAATAATATTATCAATATTTCGTCAATATGATCGAAATTTTAGATTATGTATCAACCCAGGTGTAGGGGCAGGGGAAAAGGAACCGCTTTTACCTATGTGGTGTGAATCCTATGATGAAAATCATTGTAGCAGGAGGTCAATCCAATCAAAATAAATTCTATCAAGCAATGGCAATATGACAGCTCAGCTTAGAGAATCATAAAAGCGCCACATATTGCGGGTAAACCAAACGAAAGCCCAAATTTTCCAGCTAACCAAACACGCCAAAGAATCTCCTCCCTCTAGAAAAGAAATAGAAAGGTGGGTACAAAAGAAAGCTCACTTTTTTTTTCTTTTTTTTTTTTTTTGGGGGCCTGAAAGAAAACTCACTTTTACGACAAAAGTTAAGCAAAACGTACCCAACCCAAACCAACAGAACTCACCAAGAAACAAACAAACAAGCCCAAAGTCACACCAAAATAGGTGGGGCCCCACTTTTTATTGCTATTTAATGAAAACATAATTAATTGGATATTAATTGTTAATTCAACGGTGAATTTTCGTAATTATCATATATAAATTAGCCGAATGGAAAGGTTCACTACGAAGCTTCCTGGAAGTTGCCATGGAAGTGCCTACACTCCAACCATTTAACGCCTCATCCCGTCCTCTCTTCTTCCCATCATTTCCCTTCTCTCTCCTTCTTCTTCCTCTTACTCTTCTCACCTTCTCTCTGTCCAACCTCTTTTCCCATCTGGGTTTTCATTTTTGGTCATGAAGCTCATCAAAATCAGCTCCAAAAGTCTCAGCCCGAAACGCCTCTTCCGGTCCAAGAAGGACCGATCCGCGGTGTCCCGCCGCTCCTCCGACCCACTATCGTTCGAGTCCGGAACGGCGTCGTCGTCGTCATCCTCGTCCTCGGACTCCCTCCACAAGCCCGGAACCGGAGCCGAAGCTGGTGGTATCGGGACGCCGACGAGCGTTTTGCCCGAAAGATCGGGCGACTGGTCCGATTTCTCGACCGATCTGCAGCTCGACATGGCTCAGGCGTTTAAGCTTATAGACCGAGACAACGACGGAGTGGTCTCGATAAAAGAGCTAGAGGCTCTGCTGAGCCGGCTTGGAGCCGACCCGCCGAGCCAAGAAGAGGTGATGTTGATGCTGAGCGAGGTGGACCGAGAAGGCAACGGTTCGATAAGCCTCGAGGCACTGTTGAAACGGGTCGGCCCGGTTTGCGGTCCGGCCGCGGACTCGGAGCTGCGCGATGCTTTCGAGGTCTTTGACTCGGATCACGACGGCAAAATATCGGCCGAGGAGCTTTTGAACGTTTTTACGGCGATAGGAGATGACCGGTGCACCTTAGAGGACTGCCGGCGCATGATAGCGGGGGTAGATAAGAACGGGGACGGGTTCGTGTGCTTCGAGGACTTTGCTCGTATGATGGAACTGCAGAGATGAAGATGACGTTGCTCCTGATTTTAGCGAGTCATAAAAAGTCCTTTGGCTTTGGTTTTTTTTTCTTTTTTTTTTTCTTTTGTTCTTTTTAATTTCGGTTGGGATAATGCATGTATGGTTTTTCACGGTACCTAGTTGAATATATCAGAGGATCTGACGGCTTGGATTGATTGTTCTCAAGCATTAAAAATTTGTGTTTGCACTCGGAATATATGCTTCTTCAACAATTTGTAGATAGGTGAATATTATCTAATTATTTTTCTATTTTTGAGTGTGAGGAAAAACAATAGAAAACATTGGTTGAACCTCCTATTTCAACTAAAACCCAAAAAAGAGCACTAAACCTCTCATGTGGTAACAGAATTTTCCATAATCACAGGTTATTTATTTATTTTGCATCAAAAGGAGTTTTAGCAAAATATCTTGTTCAAGTCTTCTCGGCTTTTAGTTTAAGTGGTTAAGACCGTATTATATATATATATATATATATATGGCTTATAGTTTAAGTGGTTAAGACCGTATTATATATATATATATATATATATATATATGGCTTATAGTTTAAGTGGTTAAGACGTATTATATATGTGATTAAGACCTCTTATATAAAGAGGTTTTAGGTTCAGTTCTCCACTTTTCTAGAAGTTTTAGGTTCAATTCTCCAACTTTTCAGAATTACTTAAATAAATAAATTTTAAAAAAATAGAACGGAAGAGTTTAGTTGAAATTGTTTTACGGCCAAAAAATATTTTCGACTGTGAATGTATGATAGCAACACCATGAATACTTGACAATTAGACTATCGCAACTGAGTGGTGGTCAATAATTTAATTCTTGTGTTGTTTGTCTAATGTTTCAATTCCGATTTACCCTTTAAGTTATTAGGGTTTTCAATCCTTAATCTAAACGTTTAACAGCTTGCTTACAATTTTATAATCTCTTCTAGAGGATTGATACTTCACTGTTGGAGGTTTATTGGGCGGCACCACACGTGATACTTAATTGTTAGAGGATCATTGGCCGGCACCACACGATGCCCTTTTTGGTGAGTTCTTATTTAGTTAGGATTTCGGTTCTTTATCATATTAGAATTTTGGTTACTTATTTATTTGTCTAGTACTATTATAATAGAGATTTATTTTCTATTGTAATTTAGATTTATTTTATATTTTATATTTTATTTAGGGTTGTACTTTCATATAAATACCTCCATATTGGAGAAGAATAAATATATTAGCATAATTGAACATTTGTCTTACTTTGTTTTGACATGGTATCAGAGCTTGGTTTTTCTTGTGACATGTGCTTGCGTTCTCCTTGGAATTTAAGTGCTCTCATGCCCTCCTCTTTAAGGAGGAAGGGAGAATGAAAAGGAATCGTTTCTCTTTCCCATGGAGATATTGCCTCTTTCTTGACTCCGACGTCTCCTTCTCTTTAGGGGGTGAGGGGGAGTGAAAAGAAGTTGTGTCTATGTGAATTAGCTACAATTGAAGTGGAAGAATTTGTCAATGTCGTTGCGGCTACTACCGTCGTTGACCATGCCTTTGCTCTTGTGTTGCCTTGCTTTACCTCTGAGGTTTGTTTCTTTTGTAAGTTGCATTGGTACTTATACTTATGAACACTTCACACTTCAATTTAGTCAAACACAAAGAGAATGACATAACTTTCTTTCCCATTTTTCCAAAGTGAGAAATCACCTAGGAAAGAGAACTAAAGAATGAGGAATGGTCGAATGGGGTTACCACAGTGGTTGTGTCCCTCCTCTTTCCCCCATACTTGGCACCCAGGATCGAAACTCCAAGGTTTCTTTTCTCCAAATGTAATTTTTTTTTAAAAAAATTTTAAAGGAAGAGGCATGGAATACCTTTATCCTATGTTATTTGCTCAAGTAGTTACTTCTATTTCATTAAACAAACTTATATATATATATATATATACAAAGAGCTTCCATTGAGGGATCCTTTAAATAATTTTATTTGAGGGACACCCTTGTAGGACCTACTCTGTATTGTATTTTACTAATCCACACCATCTTTATTTTAGATAATCATTCAAAGATCATATCTACAAAAAAATCACTTGAATTTGATATCTTTTGACCACTCAATTAAGTTATTGAAATTTTAGTACTTTCTTAAAATATTATGTTCATTGATTTTGTAGAACACAATTAGATATTGAAACGGTTTCCGATTTGTCTAATTTTTTGCAAAGATGATCTATGAATGTAGACTTAAAACATAAATGGTTTGGATCGTTAAAAAAAATTTCGTTAGGGACCCTAAATGGTGTCCCTCTTATTTGAGAGATCTCTCAATAGAAGGAGACTGTATATATATAGATTTTCTCATATGCGGATGCAATGTATTTTCTATTACCCCTCCATACTTTTCTCTTTATTTACAATATGAAATCTACGTTATTAGAAGAAGACCTGATATATATTTCTCACAGAAGTTGCTATCCCTTTTCCTTTCAATATGAAGATGACTAAATTAACGGTAGGTGCAGAGTATATTTAGTCTTCTTCAACTTGGATCGGTTTCTCATTTATGTTTGGCATCCGTTTCAATAATTTATTTATTTATTGAAGGGAATTCAAGATTGAAGATTCCTTGCTTAATATTATATGACTCTAATATCACTAGTACTAAAAAAAACTTATGGTGCCAACTATTTTATTTGACTGCTTTTAAGAATGTACATAAAAGAATGTCCTGAAAAGTTTAGCGATTCTCCATTATTTTAAGGGATATGCTTCTGACAAAATAAAATGTTTAATATATATTTTTTTTTACAAATTCCATTATATAATAATATAGGTTTTCATCTTATATATCTTATATTATTTCAGATCGAGAAGCAGTTGAATGCTCAATAATACTTTTCGTAGCTTAACCACGTATTTTCTTCATCTAATAATCAAACAAGCATAAACATTCATCATCCTACATAACACAACAAATGAATTTTTAGTATTTAATATTTATATGCTTATAACTATGAATTTAGGGTTGGTTGGTAGGAAAAAGGACACCAATAGGGTGTGTGTTAGATTGTTACGGGTTTTTAGTGTACTCCTAAGTGGTATTGGGTTCAAGCCCCTATGGGACCTGTGTGTGAGTTTCCCCTTCATCCTTCCTAAGTGCAACTTTAGTGCCTAGGTGTAAATGGGGTTGTATGCTATATTTCCACCCACATTCGTCAAAAAATGCTCTAAGAGCATCTCCATTGCAAGGGTGTAAAGGGAGATGTAAAGGGAGGTGTAAAGAGAAATGTAAATGACATTTAAAAGTTGACACATCATTCTAAAACAAAAACTCAATTTACTGCTAAGGAAAAAAAATACCCTAACACCCAACTAACCGGATAGTTAACGTCCAAAATTGTTTTTTTTTTCTCCTCCTTCCTTCACGTTCTATCCTCTTCTCTTTTTTGCCTACATTATGGCTTTTTTTTTTCCTATTCATATCTTTGCCCCAAAATCAATTTTATGAAGTATAAATTGGTGGGATCCAATCATCACCAAACAAGCTTTGAGTTTGTTTAATTGTAATTACTCATGCGTTTGTTACGCACGTGGTTCTTCACAACTTCAAGCTGTCACTGTAAGATTACTAATTCAATTCAATTATGTTGTCTCAAATTTTTTCTCTTGGTGGGTTCTTATTTCTACTGGTTGTGATTTTACAAGAAGAGCAAGAGGCCATAACGAAGACAAAAGAAGAAGACATGAAGAGGGAAAAAAAAAAGCCAAAAGCTAAGGAAGAAGGCAAAAAAACAAGAGAACATAACGTGAAGCAAGGGGAAAAAAAAAAGAGCTTTGGATGTTAACTATCCTGTTAGTTGGGTGTTAGGACTTTTTATTATTATTTTTAATTATGAGTAAATTGGGTTTTATTTTAGGATGATATGTCAACATTTAAATTCCTTAGATTAAATTTTAATGAGATGGCGTTTGAAGAACAAAAGTAAAGCAGATCATGGCAAAAAAAAATCACAACAAAAGATGGGCCCACATGCTGAACAGGAGGAGATGTAATGCAAAAGTAGTGGGCTCCAAACATATAAAAGGTGAGATAGCTACTAAAATACCAAAAATATCATTTTGCTTCAACTTGATATAAAATCATTTCGGGTAATCTGCTGATTTGCCCTTTAAACTTGTACATAACTCGCAATTCCCTTGACCTTTTTTTTAGTGAATTAAGGGCTCGAATTAAATTTTATTATCAATGTTCCCCCCACTGTCAAAATTCGAACATTTCATCCGTTAATCCGTCCATTTGACTTACGTTGACTATTTTTTAGGGTTATTTTGGTCATTCAGCGTAGATTGAATTTATTTATTTTTTGGTTGAAAGGGAAACTTCATTGAAGGGAAAGCAACCCAAAAGGAACAGAAGCAAGGAAAGAAAAGGATAGCAGCCTAGGGGACAGACCCGCCCAGGAGCAAGCAGAAAAAACACAGACAGGCTAGCCCATTGGCCATATTCTTATTATTTTAATGACCAAAATAACCCTCAAAAGAGAGTCAACGTGGGTCAAATGGATGGATTAATGGATGAAATGTTCGAATTTTGACAATGGGGGGAACATTGATAATAAAATTTAATTCGAGCCCTTAATTCACTAAAAAAAAATGGTCATGAGGTAAATTGAGAGTTATGTACAAGTTCAGAAGACAATTCAACAGATTGCCCAATCATTTCCTTTCATATCCTTTTTACATCTTCAATTTAAATTTTTCCTATTTTTTTTTTTAAAAAAAAAAAGACATTTACATTTTCCGAATCTCGTACACATTAGACAGCTTCTAGATTTCAAGTTTTCCAGCCCCACTTTATTTTTAGTCCAAACTCTATTAATACTCAACGTTATATAATAAACAAATGAATTGGTATAAACAAAAAGACAAATCAATTGACACATGTCTAGATTTTTATTGTTGAATTAGTTTCCTGGAAAGTATTGACAAGTCTTGAAAGAAGGGCGGTTTGGCGTAAGGTGAGGGGTGAGGTGCATAGTTTTGTATGATTCTTTAATGATGGGGATGGGTGATAAGAACATGCATACGACTAAACAACATGTCACCAACAATCCCTATCTCCTTTTTTGGACTATTACTGCTTTGAAAATGTCCTTTAATTTGTAAGGTGTAGGAAAATACAAGTTTCAAATACATAGACAAAGGAAAAATGTTCGCATTCCCTAACATGAGGCACAATTACCTGGAAAATAAAATCAATTCTTCGCCTTTGGTTATATTTATCGAAAAGCAAATATGGTTGTAAATAGTCTCGTTACCTTAAATCATTGGTGTAATTTACGGAGAATTTTCGTTGTAATTTATGTCATTTATATAATAGTAAAAAGAAAAAAAAATAGTGTAATCAAATTTTACATAGAGGCTGTCTTTCTTTTTCCCCGTGCAGCTTGTACCGCTTGGGACATTTTCCAGGAAACTTCATTGCCTCTTCCACCATCACCTCACGACAGAAAAATCTTGGCTGGAGTCCTCTGTTTCTCAATAGGAGCCAGAGTAGGACAAGAGCCAGTGGGTAAGAAGGCAGGCGTTGAGCTGGGAGCAAAACACAAGTCAAGTGTTGGATTTTGGACATCAATTTGGATTCTTGCACTGCCAACTTGCCAATTACCACTGTCAATATTTGAAAAGTCACTGCAGCATCTCGAAGGGTATAAACAAATGAAGTAGGTAATTGATGTGGCATGTTGCCTATTTAATTGTTTCTTTAAAGAAAATTACTAATTTTAGGTAAATGAATTAGGCAATGTAATATTTTATTTTTTATTTTTATTTTTTACATTTTTGGCATTTCACCTACCATAAAAAAATAAAAGCAAATTGTATTTTATAATAATAAAATTATGTAGGGCTCAATGTACCTCTTTATTTTGAAGTAAATAATATTGCCTTGTTGCGGAGAGTATATATATTTTGCTTAGCCATTTGACTCTTCCCTTATAAACACAAAAATGTTAATATGGTAAGAGCATCTCCAAAGGAGTATGTGAATGAAATAGGCAAAATTGTACTATAAGGCCATCTCCAGTCACTGGTGGACCTGTGCAGGCGCAAGGAGGTGCACCTACAACTCCGGTCGCCAGAAATCTCCATTAAAACTGCTGGAGTTGCACCTCTGCTCTGGCTACTGCTGCACTCCAAGTGTTAGAAAAAAAGCTTAAGCAAACTTGCTGGGTTCCTTTCTTTTGCTGCGTGCGCATCACAGCTACTGTCCTTTTGTTTATTCTGAGCAAAACGACGTCATGTTGTACAAGGCCCAAAAAAAAAAAAGAAAAAAAAAAAAGAATAAACATGTGAGTGCGACTGCAATTCCTACATGCTATTTAGTATATGATAAATCAATTGGGTCATTGGATGAAAAACAAATTGGGCCTTAAATAAGGATTGTCCTTGCATAAAATTGTAGGGCTGCAATATTAATTATCTATCAAGTCTGCAATGTTAATATCGATCAAGTATGTATAAAATTGCATTATTTTAAATTTTTTTTAAAAAAAAAACCAAGTTTGTATAAATATTGTCATTGTTTTCATGATATGAAAGCTCGCGGTATAACTTAATTGTAATGTTATTATTATTTTTCTATGAATTACAAATGACATTAGTATTGTTTAAATTCTAAGGTTTTTTTTTAAAATAGGAAATTCTAAGGTATTTGGTTGTCTATCTTTTTGGTGTTTTTTTGTTGTTGAGTTTTTAGCGTTTTAAAAATTGCCCCTTCCCTGAAAAATTCTTGGATCCGCCAGTGTCTCTAGTCATAGGGCCCCAAGGCTATAAATTTAGCCCTCCAAAATATTAATTTTTTAAAGAATAGTGTAAGGCTAAATTTTTTCCATATCCAGCCATGCAGGGCTATATTTTAGGGTATTTCATATTTTATGATTTTGAGAAAAACTATGGTACAACACTCATACATTCCACAACTATATATTGTTTAATTTAATTAAACTACTATTTAGAGACACTATTTCATATATGACACGTATACGTTGATAACATTTTAAAAATGCTATTTTTTAAAAAAAATTATCCTAAGTACTAGTTGATGTCAACGCGCCTTTAATATTGGCTGTTGGATATGCATTTGCACAAGATGTTTCATGCTCTTGCCCACACTTGATAATTTCTCTTCTTGAAAAGCACATGCATGGGGCTCTCAAAAAAAAAATTTGGTCTAGGCCAAAGCAGGGCTACAATTGGCCTAATTGGAGTGCTAAAAGGGCCAAATGTGGCCCTTCAAATATAACCAAATTTTTTTTTTTAGCCAATGGCTGGAGATGGGTTTTGCATTATTTTAGGGTTATATTTGGCCTATGGCCCATGGCTAGAGATGGCCTAACAACCTAGGTGACATGTTGCCTGCCCATTTGCCTCATGAAAAGGTCATTCCAATGGACTAGGCAATGCAATTCTACAAACTATTATTATATTATTTATTTTGATCTTTTACATTTACAATTATATTTTATAGAAAGTAGGTGAGAGAGTGGAGAAAGCAAGTGGGGCGCAATATACCTCTTCACTTTGAAATAGGCAATATTGCCTTGTTTGGGATAGTAGGTATATTTTCCCTACCCATTTGCTTCTTCCCTTGGAGCATGAAAATGCTGATGTGGCAAGGCAAATGAGGTTTGCCTACTCTTTTGTCTCTTCCCTTGGAGATGCTTGTTTGGGAATGTCATTGTCATGCTTTTTCCAATAAGGTTGGATTGAAAAATTTACATTTGAAGGCTTGAAAAATAGAGACGGACCATTTATGACCTCCTAAACTAGGGAATATTATTGGAGGGAGCATGATTGTAGATACTCTAAGGAAGAAAGTGAGTTTGGATCTTCAGTTACCAAAATTATTGTACCCTCTGTGTCCATAGGTTACTTATTTGACATGTGTCTTCTTATTTAAGAGAAAGTTTTTAAAATAAAAAATAAAAAAGAAACTTCATTTGATAAACTTCAACAATACAAACGAAGATATCAACACGACATCTCCATCCTTGAGTTTATGTGATTCTCACAAGAAAATAAGTAATTCAATCCAATCATGTACGTTTTAGAATATAGAAATTCAATGCAATTCGTCAAATCACTAAATTCGATCAAAATTGGATTAAATTGAGATTAAATATATTAGTTTTAAAAGAATCAATTGAACTGAATTAGTTCGGTGAGTTATTTTTTTTGGTTGAAATTGAAACTTTCAATACATGAAACAAGGTCTAATGGTCCGTGAACTTTGACCCGGTTCGTATTTTGATCTCTCAATTTTCAAAATCGTTTCTGTGTTAGGACAAATGGTCATGCCGTCAATTTTGTTCTCTTTTTGTTGTTGTTGGTAAATGTAGGGGTAAAATGGTATTTTTGTATTACTTTTAATTTCCACCATCTAAATATTCATTTTACCCCAAAAATCAAAAATCAAAAATAAAAAAACATTCCTCCTATCCTTGCCACAGTAGCCACAACCTCTCCAACCCAACCCCACCTAAACACACACAACCTACAACAACCATCAAGCCTTCGTCACCCTCACCCTCACCATCCCACCCTGTCCCAACCCCTCTTTCCCCATGATGAAACATTCAATTTTTTTTATCAACAAAATCGAGGATATGACATAAAGTGAAGGGCAGAAGCCATCGCAGAGAAGGTGGGAGATATATGGATGGGGAGAGTTAAGTTGCAACGATGGGGTTGTGCTTGTGGTGTGGGGTTTAGGTGCGCTAGGAATTGCCCATGTACCCAAAGAGTGAAGCAATTTCCGATTTTAACTCTCAACAGTACACCATGTGCCATGCACATGCTCAAATTTAATAGAAAAAGTTAACAAAATTGACTGTAGGACCATTTGTCCTAACGAAACTAAAGTTGAAGGACCACTTGAATGATTTTTAAAATTGAAGAACTAAAATGCAAATCAAGTCAAAATTCAAAGACCATTGAACCTAAAAACCCTGCAACGAATGATAGCGAATTGAAGTAGATATTGAACCCTCACAAAATAAGCACGAAGTGAACCCACCCAATGAGTCATAGTCGTTTATAGAGGCCCACTCATTTAGCTCCTCAAAACCTTGTAAGACCAATTGCAGACTATATTGGCCCATAAAACGAGCTTGGGGTACTCTCTCACAGTCCCACCCATTTTCGCTACAAAAAAGAAATAAAAGCTTTTCCTCTCTGAAATTTACACTTGCTCTGAAGCCAATTTGGAAGTGGAGGTTTAGCTTCGATGCTCATAAACCTCAGAAGAACAATACGCATTCCATTTCATCCCAAACCTTCACTCTACATTCCTCTGAATCTCTTCTCAACTTCAGCACCAAACCCAAACGCAAACTCTACAGAGCCTCTTTTAGAATCCCAACTCAAATCCTTAGTTCTCAGCCATTACAAGCATGGCAAGTTCACCAATCTCCTCCAAAACGTCGTCGCTTTGCCCACTGTCCTCCTTGCCTCCTGCCAAAACCTCACCACCCCACAAGCCCCAAATGGAAATGGCCTCAGCCCGTCCTTTCTCGACTCGGTCTCCAAGCGGTTCTCAATCCACGAAATGGGTCGCGAGCTCTTCGAGAATCGGTTCGATATTGGAGCTTGCAGTGTTACAATGGCGGCCCAAAGAAATAGAGGTGAGTCTTTGGTCTTGCCTAACTTGAAATTGAAGGTTTTGATTGAAGCTATTAGGATGGTGTTGGGAATTGTTTATGATGAACGCTTTGTGACGTTTTCTTATGGTGGTCGTGTTAATATGGGCAGGCACACGGCCATTAGGTACCTTAAGAACTCTGTAGAGAACCCCAGTTGGTGGTTTACAGTTAGCTTTAACCGCGAAAAGTTTGATCAACAACATGTAAATAAGCTATGCTTGTTTATTCAAGAGAAAATAGAGGATGAGAGTTTGATTAATGTTATAAAGAGGTTGTTTGAATGCGGTGCGGTGAGAATTGAATTGGGTAGTTGCTTCTTTGGAAGAGGGTTTCCTCAGGAAAGTGGGCTGAGTTCAATTTTGATAAATATTTACTTCAATGGGTTTGATAAAGAAATTCAAGAAATGCGTCTAAAGAAGAATCAGGAGCATCCCAAATTTGATTCAAATGAGCTTGTTTCTAAGGATGGTGTGTTTTACAAGCCAGTGAAGATATATGCAGTTAGGTACTTGGATGAAATATTAGTGATAGCATCCGGGTCTAAGATGTTGACAATGGATTTAAAGAACTGGGTTGTGAAGTACTTAGAGGGGATACTGGAATTGAAGGTGGATGGGATAAAAACAGCTATTCATAGTGCGGTGTCTGAGAAGATTGCTTTTTTGGGCATGGAATTACAGGCAGTAAAACCTTCAGTTTTGAATCCTCCTATGTCAGAAAAGGCTATGAGAGCACGAAAAAAGTACATTAGACAGAAGGAAGTCAGAGCTCAGGAATTGAAAAATGCTAGAGAGAGGAATAGGAAGAAATTGGGATTGAAAATAATGAGCCATGTTTATAAGAAGTCAAAGAGAAGTGATGGGTTTAAATTTGAATATCAAATTAAGAATGAAGTTAGAGAAATCTTCAGAACCTGGGCTGATGAGACGGTGCAAGAGTACCTTGGCTCTTTGGAGGAGCGTTGGGATTGGTACCATAAGCTATCGGCAGGTAATTTTCTCTCTTTAAGGCACATTAGAGATCAACTGCCTCAAGAGCTTGTTGATGCTTATGATAAGTTCCAAGAGCAAGTTGACAAGCATTTAAACCCAGTCAAAGCTAGAAGGGCACTGGAGGATGAAGAAAGGAGAATAAAAGATGAAGAGGAGAAGAAATATGCTAGGGGCACAGTTGAGGATTTGACAAAGCTCTGTGTCAAAGCTGATGCACCCATAGAACTTATTAGAAAAATGGTTAGGTTGATTGGCTTTACAAATCATATGGGTCGTCCCAGGCCAATTACTTTACTAACTGCTCTCGAAGACACTGATATCATTAAGTGGTATGCCGGTATAGGGAGAAGATGGCTGGAATTTTATTGCTGCTGCCATAACTTCAAGATGGTGAAAACTGTTGTGACTTATCACTTGAGGTTCTCTTGTATCTTGACTCTAGCAGAAAAGCATGAATCCACCAAACGTGAAGCCCTGAAACATTTTACTAAAGATTTGAAAGTCTTTGATATAAATGGAAATGAAGAAGTGCACTTCCCCACAGAAAGGCAGGTGAAAATGATGGGAGATAAAAATCTCTCTGATCCAAAACCAGTGGATGGGACGTTCTCTTTGGCTTTGATTAGATTAGCTTCTGATGAGCCTCCATATTCTTGTGTTGCTCATTTCTGTGACAAAACTGATACTGTTGTTTATCGTGTACGACTATTGCAAAATCGCTTGAATGTGAACCCTGTGGATGAAAAGAAATGGGTCCCTGGGATGGGTGCAATTGATGAAAGTCTCAATCTGAAATGCTTCCCTGTTTGTCCTGATCACATACATGACTTATACACAGGGAGAATCACCTTTCAGGACATTGATTGCACTTCATTTGTGGATGGAGGCTGAGTTTTACATTCCTCTGGTTTAGTATCTGTTTACCATAGGTTCTTGTTTTCTGGAGGCTGCTGCTGATCCACGCAGATTTTGGGAATTGTTGCATATGCTGAAGCCAGGTGGGTGATGTACATTACATTTTATATTGATGTATAATGCAATTTCAGCTGCCCATGTAATTTTAACAGGAAATGTGTTATTAGTACATCATCATTTTTACAAGTGATGACCCAGTGTAAAATTTTTCAAAAGTTGCGATTGCAGCTATCTAAACAATTCGCCCTAGTAAATGAAAACTTCTCACTGGCTGTTTGGATGGTAATTTAACTGATGAAACAGATTGCCAAAAATCCCCCTACTTCTGAAATTTTAGATTTTGCATACTCCTATATCTCGTTTTGTGATGATAGAAACCAGATTTTGTTTTCATAATTGTGTTGGGTTCACAAATAGTATTCTTGGGGACTTTAATCTGGAGCAGTTTCTTGCTATTTTGTTTTCATTGTAGTATTATAGTTGCTCTTTATGTGTGCCAAATTGTCCCTTAGCCTATGATCTCTGTATAATTTGCTGGATAGATTTGCTTTGGCATATTGTTATGTGATTTATAAATTTGCTGGATGTTACCAATAATGCCGTTAGCCTAAGCTATGAAAGCATAAATCTATTTTTGGTCAAAAAGAATAGTGCAATTTATTTTGCAGATCTCCAACTATATGTATATCTTGTATGATCTTCAAGTTCACCCTTTGTCCTGTCATTATTTACCCTTTCTGCTTTGGGACGTATTGATCTATGATTTGCTTTTGTAAAATATTTGACATCTTGCTTACCTTTTACTTTTGTAACTTGTCACTTGTTAACTACTTTTTCCTGGTTTTGCAACTGGTAGAGACTAGAGGGTTCTTGCTTACGAATACGTTGACATTGGGCTGTATGGAGGTGTTCTTTGTAGTTTTCTTAGATGGGTAAGAGGCCCTTCAAAAATCAAGTTTTGAATTTCATGTTGGGGATTTCAAAAGTTTGTGGAGCAAACACCAGGTGGGAAATGGCCGGAGAGTTTTGATGCAGGGATATCTCCTGTTTTGTGATATTTTTGTTCTGTAGATGCATAACAGAAAATGGAAAGTCAGAAGGGCAGATTAGCAGAAAGCTGGACTTCTGGTGTCATATCAATAATACTTTAAATTATAATGTTGAAGATGGTTGCAGAAGGAGATAATAGATCACACACAAAGAAATGGATGGTTGTAGAGTTAGTGTGGTAATTACGAAAAAATAATTTTCCCCTGGAGGTAACAATTCTTGTGACTGATGGATTGAGTCTGTATCTTTACTGACTGATGGATCCCTTGTTTCTAGATTGTTTATGGAAGCAAAGAGGTAACAATTCTTTGTTGCTTGCTAAGTTATTTTCTTGAGGAATAGTTTGAGTTTCATTCACTCTGGTGGTATAATATTGAGAGATAAGATTCTCATTTTCCGAGTAGATGTAAAAGTATTTTGGGAGAAAACGACCAGAATGTTTTTACAGTGAATATTGGGACTCGGAATTTATCAATGTGTTGTAACGAACAAGGAAATAAAAAGGGTGATTTTATACTAAATATAGGGGCTTAAATTATAAAAAGGGTTATTTACTGTAGATGTACTTGAACTATGGCCCCAGTTGCAATTGGGTCTGTGAACTAATTTTTGAGGCAATGACATCCTTTAATTAGACAATCAGTTGCAATTAGGTCCTTCCGTCCAACTCTGTCAATTTGTCCGTCAAAATGAGGGGTAAAAACGTCGTTTCGAATCTGAAGACTCTCCTTCACTTTTTTGGTTCAGTCAGAAACTATCCTTCCCTCCATAACCCCTGAATATGAGAAATCCCCAATTAACTGTTCAAAAATTTCGTTGTGATAAAGCTGGTCATCTGCTTAGCTCTTTGTTGCATTTCATTTGAAAGTGAAGAAAGAACCTGAGATATCTTGCCTAATTCTCGCTCATTCCCAAAAATAAGCAACCGAAGTGCTTGCAGCTCCTCCCACTGTATTTGGCAATTATATAGTAGTAGCTAGTTTAATGAATTTAAAAAGGCAATTTTTGAATCTGGGTATAAATTATAATCTAGTTTTGTTTCATTTGTACAAATCAATTAAAAATACAAGATCTTTGGGTTCCAACAAACTTAAAAGGAAAGGAAAGGGAAGGAAAAGAAAAGGCAAGAAAGATGAACGACCTGATGACAAAATCCTTCAACAACTATGTGGATCTAAAGAAAGAGGCTATGAAAGATTTGGACCTTGAAGCTGGGGATAATAATGTGGAGATGTCATCTTCCATGACCCATATGCACACCGACCCTGGTCTGTTCTTGGAAGAGGCCGAGAAGGTGAAGCAGGAGATGGGTTCTGTCCGGGACATTCTGGGGCGTCTATAGCAAGCCAACGAGGAGAGCAAGTCCCTCCACAAGTCTGAGGCTTTGCAGTCCTTACGCAGCAGAATTAATGCGGACATTATGACGGTGCTGAAGAAAACCAGGAGTATCAGATCTCAGCTGGAGGACATGGACTGCGCCAACGCCGCCAACAGGAGGCTCTCCGCCTACAAAGAAGGCTCCCCGATTTACATGACCAGAATTGCCATCACCAACGGACTGCGAAAGGAAGTTTCAGACCCAAAGAAAAAAGCCAAGGAGAGTCTTTAGACTCGAAAAGACGCTTTTACCCCTCATTTTGACGGACAAATTGACAGAGTTGGATGACAGGACCTAATTGCAATTGATTGTCTAAATAAATTATGTAACTGCCTCAAAAATTAGTTCACGGACCCAATTGCAATTGGGGCCATAGTTCAAGGACGTCTACAGTAAATAACCCTTATAAAAAAAATTATATGAAATGGACTTTAGAAATACACCCAAGGCTCATTTACAATATAATAAAGAGGTTTTTAACTTCTTATAAATTACAAAATTGCCATCAATTTCTTAAAACAAACTCAACCCCAAAATCTCATAAAAATACCCAAAATACTCAATAGGACATCAAAATAATTTAATAATCAAATTAAATTCAATAAGGCTAGCTATCATTTTTTGGGTTTGTTTATAGAAATAAAATGGTGTAGGGTTTATTTATATTATTAGGGCTCTTAGTATATTACTAAATATCTCAAATAAAAATGTGTTTATCCAAGTTTTGGTTGCTAATTCAAACATGGATTAATGACCTAAATGATTCCCCAACTATTGCTCCAATATCATTTTGGTCCACGAACTAAATTTTTCATTTGAACCGTCCTTCAACTCTTTTTTTTTTTTGTGTATTAAGATGGTCCTACCATTAAAATCTGTCAAATATTCCGTTAAACTGAGGGGCAAAAAAGTAAAATATTATTTAAAAAAAGGGTTAATAACTGAAATGGTCCCTCAACTATTGCTCCAGTATCATTTTGGTCCACCAACTAAAATTTTCATTCGAACCGTCCTTCCATTATTATTTTTTATTTTTGGTATCAAGATGATCCTACTTTCAA
Source organism: Prunus dulcis (assembly GCF_902201215.1). NCBI lineage: Eukaryota > Viridiplantae > Streptophyta > Magnoliopsida > Rosales > Rosaceae > Prunus > Prunus dulcis. The sequence continues at coordinate 7,048,740 of NC_047656.1, read as the reverse complement.
AGTCTGTCAATTTTATTGTTATTTATTTTTAAACAATAGATATAAAAAAAAAATATTACTTTTTAAGTCTATGTCAGCAAAAAAAAAAAAAAAAAAGCCAGGTTGGTTGTGAGATTCAAACTTTTCAATTTTAAAATTAAATACAAGTTCTTATAATAATCTCCTTAAATTTTTAATTATTGTTTACTCTTTTAAAAATTTTGTCATTTTATTTTTATATTTATGTGATTTTAATTAATTTAAAAAATAGAGAATTTTTTATTATTAATTGTTAAGTCAGTCTCACCCAAAAAAAAAAAGCCATGTGGCTAGTGAGATTCAATTTTTAAAAATTTTCTAAGTTTTATAATAGTTTCCTTTAATTTTTAATTATATATTACTATTTTGATTCATAGAGACATTTTTACCTCTTAGTTTAACAATAAAATTGACAGACTTTAACAATAGGACCATTTTGATACCAAAATAAAAATAAAAATTGAAGGACGGTTCAAATAAAAATTTTAGTTAGTGAATCAAAATGATACTAGAGCAATAGTTGGGGAACAATTAAGATCAATAACCCTTTTAAAGAAGGATACTTACCTAAAAATACGGTTTTGTCCCTCGATTTTACTGAATAATACACAGACTTTGACAGATAGACCATCTTGGTACAAAATAAAAAATTTAAAGACGTTTCAAATGAAAATTTAGTTAGACTAAAATGATACTTGAACAATAATTGGAAGACCATTAACCCTTCAAACAAAGACGAATAATAAAATTGGGCAAAAGAATCGACCAAAAAGTAAAAAAAAGGACATAAAAAGAAGGGAAACCTGTCAGACAACCGTGGGACCACCCCAGCCAGTCACCCAGCTGAGAACGATCCTCTACTGCTTGATGATTCCGAAGAATCAGAAGCTGTTAATCACGCTCTGATCGCACGGTCATGATTCATCCACCGGGTTGGGATTCCTGTCTCCTTAGAAATCAAGGATACAGAGGTACGATCCTATAGAACAGATCCTGTCCAAGTAAGGTCGTGTTCTATCATCACATGTTCAACTATATAAACCGTTCCCGTGTTCGGTGTTTGGTCGATGTGGGACAATTAGCACTCAGAACTTATTATTATTATTTTTATTTTTATACATTTCGTTTTCATTGCACTGGTGTTCGTTCTGGACCAGACTGAGATCAAAAATCTTTGTACTTTAAACACTCCCAAGAATTGCACACTTTTATTGCAAGTCCTTGTCCTTAGCTTTCAAGATTTCATCCCATTTCCATGTTTTTCAACGTCTCCACTTCTTCTCTCCAACCTCAAAACTTCCTCTTCTATTTCACACCCATCACCTGAAACATCCCTATCACCACCTCGCACCTTCTCTTTCAATTTATTCTTCTTTTTCTTCAGGTTCGGTGCTGCATTCATGCAAGGACCTTCAGACCCTGAGACAAGTCCATGCTCGTATCCTAGTCTCAACTGGGTTCAAACCCCCTTCCCTTCTTTCAAAGTTGATCACTTTGTATTCTCGGTTCAATGGTGTCGAGAGCGCTGCTTTGGTTTTCAGATCAATCCAAGAACCAAATACCATGTTGTGGAACTTGATCATAAAGTCTCATGTCGACTCGGGTCTGCTTGGTTCGGCTCTGTTGCTGTACAAAAAGATGCTTGAATTGGGTGTTTCACATGATTGCTTCACGTTTCCGATTGTAAACAGGGCGGTTTTGTTGGTTGGGAGTGATGCTACATATTCAGGAATGGTTCATTGTGTGGCAATTCAGATGGGTTTTGGAATGGATGTATATGTTGGCAATACAATGATTGATGCGTATGTGAAATGCGGAAGACTTGATTATGCTCGTAAGCTGTTTGATGAGATGCGTCAGAGAGATTTGGTTACTTGGACATCGATGATTTCCGGGTATGTTTCTGAAGGAAACGTTGCCTGTGGGTTTAGTTTGTTCAGTGAAATGAGGAGGGAGTTGGAACCAAATGCCGTGACAATGCTGGTCATGTTGCAAGGCTGTTGTGACATTGAAATTTCAGTTTATGGGGAACCACTTCATGGTTATGGGATTAAGAGTGGTTTACTAAATGATGGGTCTGTACAGAACTCAATTTTCAGAATGTATGCTAAATTAGGTACCGTTGACCAAGTCGAAGATTTTTTCGGCGAACTTGATGGAAGGGATGTTGTTTCCTGGAATATTCGTATTTCCTTTTATTCTTGGAGACGGGATGTTGTAAAGGTAAGAGACTTGTTTCATGAAATGCAGGGTGAAGTAGCACCCAGCAGTGAGACATTGACGTTGGTTATATCAGCAGTAACCAAACATGGGATTCTTTCCCAAGGTGAAAGCTTGCATTGCTTGGCAACAAAAAGTGGGCTTTGCGACGACGTCTTGCAAACATCTTTGTTGGACTTCTATGCCAAGTGCGGGGAATTGGGAAACTCAGATAAACTGTTTAGAGAAATCCCTCATAGAAACAGCATTACTTGGGGTACAATGATGTTGGGCTTTATTCAAAATGGTTATTTCAATGAGGCTGTTGGGTTGTTCGGCCGAATGCAAGCTGAAGGTGTTGAACCCGGGGCTGAGATACTAAGAAGCCTAGTTGATGCATTTGCAAACATAGGGGCTCTCAAGTTAGGAAAAGGAATTCATGGTTGCATAATAAGGAAATCTTTTTGTGAAGCTAAGAAGTGCAATACTCATCTTGAAACCTCCCTAATAAACATGTACATAAGATGCGGTAGCATATCTACGGCTAGAGTCTGTTTTAGTAGAATGTTGATCAGAGATATAGTGGCATGGACATCAATGATCGAGGGGTATGGGAGCCATGGACTTGGTTTGGAAGCCTTGAAACTGTTTGATCTAATGATAAGAGAAGGAACAAAACCAAATAGTGTCACCTTATTAAGCTTATTATCTGCTTGTAGCCACTCCGGCCTTGTGACCGAAGGTTGTGAAGCTTTCTGCTCCATGAAATGGAAGTTTGGTATTGAACCTGACCTAGACCATTACACAAGCATTGTTGATCTCTTGGGTCGATCCGGGAAGCTCAAAGAGGCCTTAGTGGTCATTATGAAAATGGTTATTTTTCCAGACAGTAGGATTTGGGGTGCTCTTCTTTCAGGGTCTAGAATTTACGGTCGTAGAGATGTGGGGGAATTTGCAGCTCAGAGGCTGTTGGAACTAGAACCTGATAATGTCGGGTATTATACTCTATTGAGTAATGCACAAGCTAGTGTTGGAGAGTGGGATGAAGTAGAAGAGATAAGGAGAGTTATGAAGGAGAGGGATCTAAAGAAGAAGCCGGGGTGGAGCTGCATTGAGGCTGAAGAAGGAAGGATTTATGGGTTTGTTTCTGGGGATAGATCACACCATCAAATGGAAGCAATTTATGAAGTGTTGGAATATTTAAGTAGGATGGCACAGGGATTTATCTGAAAGAAAAAAAAAAAAAAAAAAAAAAAAAGGCCAAGGGGAGAGGTAAGAAAAAAAGCCAGGGTGGAGGGGGATTGAAGGCTCAAGGAAGATGGATCTTTGGGTTTGTTTCTGGAGATATACCACACCATCAAGTTGATGGGATTTATGAAGTATTGGGATGCAATTTATCAACTTTTAGAGAGCTAATTCTCTAATTTAGAACTGGTTGGTTGTGTTCACTAATAATTCATTACCAATAGAAGCCTTTTGCACAAATTTGTTCCTTAATACTTAATACACTTCCATATATACATATATATACAAACCAAGTGTTTTAACTGGAGGCTGGAGCCCAGAGAATGAATCTAAGCCCCACAAAATTTAAAATGGAGTTTTTAAATGGATCAATAATAAGATCTGTACCTTAGAGATTAGCCAAGCCTTCTGCATGCGATCAAGGAAACTACCAAGTCACACACCACAAACCCTTGAACCGAGGGTGTTCACATGAGTGCTTAAAGAACGAAAAAAAGAAGCTTGGCATCATGTGGTTAAGAGTAATCTCAGACATAAAAAACACTATAATGTATACACAAACATAAAACACATTATACCAAGACTCTGGCAGATAACAGAAATAAAGTTTAAACAATTTCAACTCAACTATACGTGTACACTATGATTTGGAACTAAGACATGATGCATGATGCACTTAATAATTCGTAATTAGATTGGGGGGAATTAAATTGAGGAAGAGTTGGATTGAGAAAAATTAGATTCCAAATTCATATTGAAGTTGTTTACTAAACTATATGGAATTGGAGAATAAGTTATTCTAATTACTAAAATGTCCTCATTCTTGGGTTAAAGTAAATGGCAAATTTGAAAATTTAAAAATTATGTGAGGATGTAATAGGTAAAAATAATGAATTCCTAATGGGTTAGTTCCCTAGGAATTAGAATACCACCTCCCACCCAAGAATTCAATTACTCCAAAATTTGCGGACTCCACTTACTTTTTAATTTCTAAACGCAAGAATCCTTCATAGGTGGAATTCAATTCCTGATTAGTAAACACACCATTAAAGTAATGTATCCTTCCCCTTCTCTGCCAATGAAACTTAATGCAATATGTCCTTCCCCTCCTCTGCCATAAAATTTTAGACGCCTAATTATTATATGTGTCACTGCCCCTTCTCCTCTCCTCCTTCCGGATTTCAGGTGTTTTTTGCTTGGGTGTTTGCTGCACAGTTTTGTAGGTTTATCCTTTCTCTCTTTCTGAGAGCTTCCCACGTTTTGGTTGGGTTATTTTGGAGCTCTATCTTTCCTCTCTCTCTAAGAATCAATGCTTCCAGTTGGCTCCAACGAAACCAAAAAAAAAAAAAAAGGCCATGTGTGGCTGATGAATTGTATTCTTAATGACCTTATTGTAACCAATGCTTCCGGTTAATGAAATTTACTTCTTTTCGATTAAAAAAAAAAAAAAGATGAGAAATTATAGTATGTACTAATTTTAATCTAAAAAAATATGGTTTTATTTACAATGGAAATGGCCCTTTATTTTTTTTTCAACATTTGGACGAAACTAATATATTTCTTTATCAACAAAATTTGGACGGGCCCAATCAAAGCCCACGGATCATTCTCTCTACGGGCCAAATCTAACATCTAGGAAAAGCTCCACGTCATTAAAAAGAAACAAATAAATAATAAATAAAAAGAAAATAAAAAGAGAACACGCGTCACGTCACCAGCCTTTTCTACGCAGCTTCAAATTTCCGCTCTTCTCTCTCCATTCGGCTTTATCGTTGTTATCACCAAAAAGTTTTTAGGTGCAGTTTGGGGTTGTGTTCAAATTCAAAGGGATTCAAAATCTCCATCTTCCTCGAAGCTCAGCTGAACTCTCTCAAAAATGCCGCCGTCTCTGGCCTTAGGTAAGCATGGGTGGAACTAGCTACAAGGCTACCATGGGCTCTAGCCCCTTGGCCTAGCTAAGAGGTAAGACTTTTTACTTGACTTGTGCTTTCACATTGTCAATAGAATTGCTCTTAATCCCTAATTTTGGCATCGGAAGGTCTTCGGCCGCCGCCACACAGGTGTCTCAGACTTCACTTGCCGTTTCTTTCTCCAAGCCGGATCCAGCACTACGCCTTAAGGAATGACGCTACGAGCCGAAGGCTCCTCATGCCCAAACTCTCCACTCCACTTGTAAGTTAGCCTTATTTTTATCTGTTTAGTTTTAGCGCGACCAATATCAATACATCTGTCTCAAATATTTTATTTTCACAGAAATTTGGTTCACAAAGGCAGCACGTGGGATATCTGCATATATAGAAGAAAGAAGGGTGGTGATGTTTGGAGTCGATACATAAGAATTGGTCCCCTTATTGGAATGAATTGACAGCTGACAAAGTGATACACAAACTTTTGTTGACAAATCTATCTCTTGTGGATATAGGTTAAGTCAGTTGGTTAGGACAGTATCCCCATCTTCTAAGTAGGAGTTTGAATTGTAATGGAAGGGGGTTTGAATTCTGATGCACTGTCTTAGTCAAATAACCTAACTCACGTGTTCATATATCTATTCTTCTAATATTGGAAGATATTTTAAATTCGGATGACCGCTCACACCCACCTTTGTTTAAAAAGAAAAGTTATGTAAAAAAGAAAACGAAAAACAGTCATCGTTGTCACGTACATCCCTTGTGATGACTGCGGTGATTTGTTTGGACTTCATACTCTCCACGGTGAAAAAAATTTAAAAAAATTATAGACGAGATTTTGTCTCCCGAGACTCTCGGTCTAAAATATTGATGATTTCGGAAATATCGATGGTATGAAAATACAAAATTTTCAATAAAAATATCAAAAAATTATCAATATCGATAAAAATTGAATAAAAACCATCCACCCTCAGCCTATCCCTCCCATTCTGGATATTGTCATGTGTGTAAAATTGAAATTTGGATCAAAATTAGAAAGTGACTTGTCAAAATGAGATTAATTAAGTTTGATTTGTTTTATTAATTCTTTCATGATCTGTTTCATGATATGTTTATTGTAAATTTTAAATATAAAATTATTATTATTTAAATAGTTTAAATTTTAAAACTTATAAAAAATGTTAGAATTTTAAAATAATAAGTAATAAAATAAAATAAAAACTCACCCTCGACCTTTGTTTTTCCTCCTTCCCCTTCCGCATTCTACTCACCACTCCCCCTCTGATCTCTCTCTCTCTCTCTCTCTCTCTCTCTCTCTCTCACCCCATCCAATTTTGACCCCGCTCTCCCGCAGCATCCCCGACCACAGATCCCCTCCCATCCACCCGCAGCCCCATCCCCTCCCATTCTGGATATTGTCATATGTGTAAATTGAAATTTTGTTTGAATTTGTTTATTAGTTTTTCTTCCCAACTTATTCTGGACCGTTAGATTAAAACATTGAAATCCAGCCGTCCAAGTTTGATATACTGATACTTCAAAGCCCACCCCTGAAATTCCCATTGGATCCCATTGATTTTGGGAATTCAGGAGCAACCCAATTGAGGATTTCAGGAAATGGGGGGTGGGAATGTGGTGTGTTCAGCGTTTAAATTCCAATCGGGGCAGATGATAGTGGTGGCTCTGCTATTGATGGTCGGGTGCTTCTATGCCGGAACTCTCTTTGGAAATAATGCTCCAATTTATGCATCTCAACTTAGCATCAGTTCTTCTTCATCTCCTGGTTTGTTCTCTCTCTCTCTCTCTCTCTCTCTGAGTTTGTTTTTCAGACCAATGAAGGTTTTATGCATGCATTTTAGAAACTTTTTTTATTTTGGGGAAAAAAGAGTTAGCTTGAACCAAATTTTCCGAATAATTCTTAGTACATTTGTTCAAGAATCCAGTTTTTTGTTTCTTATTTCCAATAAACTGAAGTATATAATGTTACACCATGTTTAATTTGGAGCTCAAAGTTAATGACCCTTGTTTACTAGTTCAGTGTTCAGCAAAGCTGTAAGAAATTGTAAGTTTTGATTGGGACTTTTCTTATTATTTATTTTAATAAAAATGCATATTTGTGGTGAAAAGTTTGATAGTGACTGACTTCATTCTCAATGATACGTCTTTTCAAATTAGGAATCTCATTGTATTTCTGAAGCTCTAGTAACATTTGAAATCTAATTTCAAAGGTGACATCTAGTTGTAATCTTGTTTACTAAAGCTGTTTGTTTCTGTATGGTCTGAGCTGGTGGAACTTAACTTATTGTGAGTAATTGTGCCGCAGGTACTTCGACATTTACAAATAAAGTTGCTCTTACTTACAGAAAAACACCACTTTTGATCCCAGAGACTGGTATGGATGTATGCCCATTGACTTATAATGAGTATATCCCTTGCCACGATGTTTCTTATGTAAAAACTTTGCTTCCAAACTTGGACACTAGTAGAAAAGAAGAACTGGAGAGGCACTGCCCTCCAATTGAAAAGCGCTTGTTCTGCTTGGTTCCTCCATCAAGAGATTATAAGATACCAATAAGATGGCCTACCAGCAGGGACTATGTGTGGCGAAGCAATGTGAATCATACACATCTTGCTGAAGTCAAAGGAGGACAAAATTGGGTGCATGAAAAGGATCAACTCTGGTGGTTCCCTGGTGGTGGTACGCATTTTAAACATGGCGCAGCTGAGTACATTCAAAGGTATCTGCAATCAACTTGCTTACTTTTCTTATTCTCGTTTTGATGTCTTTCATTTCTTACACTCCTGCTAATTGGTATTTATGGCATTGAGGTAGATGATTTATCTATTCGCTAACTTCAAGTAATTATTTTTAACGAATACAAATTCATTCGAGTAACCTGTGAAAGTCCATATTCCTAAATGTACCAACGTAACCTAATTTATACCCCAGAAAAAGGTCAACACCCAAATGAGCACCTAAAGAAAATGAAGAAAATTTACAAATTAAATCAATGCACCTAACATGAAATTCTGGACATCTGAGCAATTTTTAGTTGTGGCCACAAAATTATTGCATTTGAAATTTAAAAAGAGACCAAAGAAGCTATTTGAGTGATAAGAGGCTAATTGTTTTCAAGGCCTTGCAAGATAAATTTGAGGCTTGCAGGGGAAGAAAAACAGGGGGAGCATGAAGTTTAGACCTGATTCAAGATATTTGAAGTTTTTATATACTTAAGTTGCTTTCAGTTTGTTTATCCGCATTGCTGGATTTTGCAGATTGGGAGATATGATTACAAATGGAACAGGTGATCTATGTTCTGCAGGGGTCACTCAAGTTTTGGATGTCGGTTGTGGGGTTGCCAGCTTTTCTGCTTTTCTTCTTCCCTTGGGTATACAAACAATGTCCTTTGCTCCAAAGGATGGCCATGAGAATCAAATTCAATTTGCTCTAGAGCGAGGCATTGGTGCAATGATTTCTGCTATAGCAACAAAACAAATGCCATATCCCACTGGCTCTTTTCAGATGGTTCATTGTTCTCGGTGTCGAGTTGATTGGCATGAAAATGGTTTTTTTCTATCCTAAGCTTCATGTATTGGTTTTGAGTTGTTGTCCATAAGGTCCCATAGCTAGGTTTCTACTACAAATTTGTTTATTAAAGTCTTAACAGCATGCTGATTTGGTCATTAAATTGACAAGGAATAATGCCAGCCAAAAAACAAATTGAAAACTTGTCAACAGTTCCCACCAACACCAAAATCCTTTGACATCTCAGTTTCCACTCTTTATCAGTATGTGATGGCTTCAAAAAAGGAAATTTCATTGGATATGTTAAACATTGAACTAGATAATGGGCTTTTTGTTGTTGTTGTTGTTGTTGTCTGTTAATGGTATGAGAGGTATAAGTTAACTATGCAATATGCTAGATTTTGTGAGGCTGCTTTGCCATTTCTGGGTTTGAAACCTTACAATGTTAATTCTATTAATATGTTTGTATGCGTCCATAGAGTTTGCTTATTGTGTGTGTTCTTTTATTTTTATTTTTAATTTGTTTTGTGCAGATGGCATTTTACTAAAAGAAATGAATCGCCTTTTGCGATATAATGGATACTTTGTCTATTCAGCTCCACCTGCTTATAAAACGACTAAAAACTATCCATTAATTTGGGAGAAGCTAATGAATCTGACTTCAGCAATGTGCTGGAAACTCATTGCTCGTAAAGTTCAGACTGCAGTCTGGATTAAACAAGATGATCTGTCATGCCTCCAGCACAACTCTGAAAAGAAGCTTATAAATTTATGTGATGCTGTGGATGATTCCAAGTCATCATGGAGTACACCACTGAAGAATTGTATACAAGTAAGGGGTGCACAAACAGATTCTCCAAAACTCTCTTCTAGATCTGAGCGCCTTTCGATATACACTGAGAGTCTTAGCAGAATAGGTTTGTTCCTTCTCTATTTCGTATGATAAACTTTTGTCTCTCTTTCATTTTCTTCTTTTTAAAAAATAAAAAATCCCCTGGATAGTTTTTTAATTTATTTTTTATTTAGTTTAAATATGCTTTTGTTACCTCCGTAGTTATACGTAAGGCTGAATTTGATGCATAGGATAGAACACTAAATTACAATACTGGACCAGAAGTTTAGGTTTTTCTGGTACATGAGAAGGACTACTACTATTGTCTCACTTTCTTTATGTTTTTTCTTAATTTATTGGAAAACAATGTTATTCAGTCTGATTACACCCCTCGTAAATATGCTTGTAATAGGTGTTACTCAAGAGGAATTTACTTCAGAGACCATCTTTTGGCAAGATCAAGTTCGACATTACTGGAGGTTGCTGAATGTCAGTAAGACAGAAATCCGAAATGTCATGGACATGAATGCTTTTTGTGGTGGATTTGCTGTGGCCTTAAATGCTTCGCCTACGTGGGTGATGAATATAGTTCCTTCAAGCATGAAGAATACCTTGTCTGCCATTTATAATCGTGGTCTGATTGGTGCTTTCCATGATTGGTAAGTTCTTGTTTACCTGTTACCTATTGCTAGTAGATAGTGTACAAATGTAGCTAAATTGTGATCAAATTGGTACTCCAATAAAAAGAATGGCATCTAATCTGTCCTGAATATTAGGTGCGAACCATTTTCCACTTATCCACGCACCTATGATCTGTTACATGCCAACCATCTCTTCCCCCATTACAAGAACCGCGGAGAAGGTTGCTTATTGGAGGATATCCTTTTGGAGATGGACAGGATAATAAGACCCCAGGTAATAATTTCGATCGATGCCATCTCTTATGCTTGTTTCTATTGAAGTATTAAAAACATAAGTTATGGAATATTAAGAAACGAAGAAAGAAGAACAATTTTTTTTCAAGGATGGCAAGGCAATATAATTACTTTTGCATACTAAGTTTCTATTCCAAGTTTCATCATCATTATCCTCACCTTTATCCCATGCATATGGAGTCAGACATAAATTCTCATCTTCCATTGTTTATCATTTGCATCCTTATTCTACTTCTTAATATCAGAAGTGATTTGTTTGAGTAATATAGGTATTATGATGTTCAGTGTCTGTTAAATTTGCACTCCATATATTCTGTCTTAGTTCTAGTTCTTCGTAAGCTCCTTCATTCTAATGCGTTGAGTTCATATTTTTTTTCTTCCAGTTTTGTGACAAGTGTTTCATTAGATGTGTCCAACAAAACCGTGCCATCTGCAAACACATACTTCAGATGTCTTCGTATAAATCTTTAGTTATTCTTCCAGCAGTTTTGCAAATGGATAAGGACTTAGTGTTGTAACCCTACATTTATTGGGAAGTCAGTACTTTCTTTTACACGGAATGCAAACTTGAGCTTTTCTGTGATTAGACAACATCGTATATAATTTTAATATAGTTAAGAAAAACTTACTTCTTTGTCGGGCAACGAAATTATACCTCTTGTAACTCCTTTCTGTTCCTAGTGGCTTATGACACAGAATTACATTTGAGTGAGTTAATGTGCAGGGATTTATTGTCATTAGAGACGATGAAACCATTACATCAAGGATCCAGGATCTTGCTCCAAAATTTTTGTGGGAGGTTGAATCACATTTGCTGGAAAACAAAGAGAAGAAGACAGAAACTGTGTTAATTTGTAGGAAGAAGTTTTGGGCAATCGTCTGAACTGTACCAGCATACAGAGCTTTGCGAATATAAGTTGCAGGCTTGTACCATGATACATGTACTCCTGTATCTTTGTATGATTAATGACCTGGTAGAATGAAATCAGGTCTTTAGTAGAATGTATTCCTTGCTAGCTTACCATGTCATGTCCTGATGTAATGTGTACAGCACAGTATAACTAGTGAACAATTTTTCCCAGTCTAACTTGCACTTTTATTCTTTAGCAATTATCAATCGGAATTTCGATTTTAATTCTTATTCTTCAAACAATTAATCTTTAACTGCCTGAGCTAGACTAGTAAAAGGGAGCTTTACGCCCACTCATAGGGTCCAAATTTAAGGATTTAGATGACATTATGGCCCTGTTTGGTACATCTCCTTGGATTGGCTTGGATTGGACTAACTTAAATAACACCCTAAGCCCATATTTGGTGCAGCCCATCTTTAAGTTAAATGAGACTATATAATCCTGGCCTACAAAAAAACCTTCACTCGTTGGCACAAAATAGAGAACTCTGAAGAGGTGCCGCTAAATAACGAAGACGCTATTGAGTCTGCCATTATCCAACATTGCTCTGGCTCTCCTCTTCCACGTTGCTTTGTTTTCGTCTTTTGTTGTGCTCTACTCTCACTCACTCAAGGTTAGTTTCACTCACTCAAGGTTAGTTATTTAACTCTCTTCTTCTCTTTCCACTCTTCTTCTCTGTTTGTCTCTCTCCTTGGTGATATTTGATGGGTTCAATTTGCTATTTCTTAGTTTAATTTTTTAAGTTTTGATTATGTGGTTGTTTGTAGTTAGCTTAATTTGATGAGAATTAACATTTGTATTGGTTAATTTTCATTGGATTATATTTGGGTACTTTTCTAGGGTTTTCAGCTTTGAATTGTTTTGATTATGAGGTTTTTGTTTGGAATAAGAAGAAATGAATAAATTGATAGGTGGAATTGGAGCTTTGAACAAATTTAATGAAAGTCATTGTCATTTGCAACAGAATGACTAGATATTAGCAAGTGAGAAGAAAAAAAATAGGGAATCAAATTTCTTCCATGCACCATCAATTTGCTCAAAGTTAAGCAATTCACAAAAGTTGAATATCTTTAGAAGGGACTATTTTGCCTTATTTATTGGCTTAAAGCCACATGGGTTAGAAATTGGTTGTTGCAGAGTCAAATTATGGCAGAGTCTTATGAAATCAAATAACTAATTCTTTCATAACTAATTCTGACATCGACCTATTGCAGAAAAGTCTTGGATTAAATGAAAGAAACACAGCTAAATTAACCATAGAAAAATACCACTACAATGTATGCGAGCTGGATTACTGTTATACAGTATTTGTACGTTACTTTTCAGTTTGCTTTGTGCGAGCTGGATTGATAGTGGGCTGGACTCGGTTACTGGAGTGTGTGGGTTTGGGCTAGACATAGATCTTCCTTCGTTCAATCTAATTCAACTTGTTAGTTCACTCTAATCCCGCACACTAAGCATAGTCAAATATATTTAACACAGTGATTAATGACATCTTTAACATATTTGTGGAAATATGTAAAGTGGAAAACTAAATCAATTAAAATGCACCCGGAACCAAATGAGGACTAGCTACAAGTAGAACGCGTGACATGGAAGAATTTCAGTTATACCGCCTAAGATTTTGAATGTCAGGATGTGTAACTGGAATTCTCCGAGTGAAATATCAGCAGACTTACCAAGACGAATACGAATATGAAAAAACAAAACAAAACAAAACAAAAGAAGAGAGGCCAATCTAGTAATTTCAAAAAGCACCAAGAGGTAAGGAGCTCAGCTAACCCATTACTCTTCTCAGAAATGTCAAAAGAGGAGGGGAGGGGTAGGCCACTAATACTAAGGTGATATGACAAGACAACCCCACGCTTGTCCCCCTTGCCCCCCCACCACATAAATATATTTATATATTATGATTATCCACCCCATTATTTATTTATTTATTTCAGTTGCAGTTGATAGCCTTGCCTCATTCTCGCTTCTTCTGGCTTTTAAGGTTTGCTTGCTTCGCTTCTTCTGTTGGGATTTATTTATGGGATCTATTTTATTTTTTATTTTTGTTACACGAAAGGGAAAAGAAGGGTAGCAACACGAGGACTATTATGGGATCGATGCTCCGTGGTGTATCGGCATATTGGACAAATTGAAATATACCCTAATTTTGGGCCACATGTTTATTCAAACAAGTACAAAAGAGTATTTAGATTAGGCGTGTGCTGAACCAGTTCGAATTTATGGCTTTCATAATTTCTTGATGATAAATGTATTAAAGATGTACTAAATAATTCAACTGTATCGTGGCAAATGGATCATGGGTGTTATTGTAATCAAGTACATCAACATTGATCACTCTCCACGGTGTATTATAAACTAGGAAAATTCAATGATCTGAAACGTGTGTTGTTCCATGCACTCATAACTTAGCTTACAGACTTGTATTTGATAAATAAGTGGCTGTTGAGGTTTTATCAGTTACCCCCTAAAAAAGAAGTAAGAAATTAGTGTAAGCCTATAATATAGGGTAACATAAATATGATTGACGTTATGTAGTGAAGGGTTTATAATTTAAATGATTGAAAGTAATTACTCTGCACTTGAGGTCCTATGTTCGAATCACCCCTTTTTTAATATCTAAAATAACTATTAGGCCAGAATCTCTCCATAACCAAACGCAACTAATACAAACAGTTCAATAGAATTTTGGTCCTTCGCAGCCCCCAGGGGTGCAAATTGACAAGTAACTCAAAAGTATTAATGCATGGTGGGCTACAAAGCACTATATAGTAACTAAAAATGTGCCATGAATGTTACTTTTGCGGCAAACTAATATATACAAAACATATATCTGCTTCTGTATGTTTCAAATTGTCGATGGACCAAAAGAGCTCTAGACATATGGTATCATTACCTGGGTCATTAGCAGTCTAATCCATAAAGGTAAATTAAAGAAAACGAAAGCGATAGAAAATTAATTATGGCCGGACCATTTTAGATATATATATAATCAAAAGGCTGAGAATGATATGGGTAAAATTCTGTAGTACGTTCAATGCATCGATGCATTGCATTTTTCAGTAATTTAATTAAAAGGTGCACCGGTGCATTGTATTTTTCAGTCATTCAATTAAAAGATTAATGATAAGAATTTCAATCTCTTCCTACATTCTTTTTAAGTTCATTTTCAACCAGCAATAATCAGCCTACTCATCAGTCCATCGTACATCATTTTGAGAGAATTTGAGAGCAAAATTACTTGTATGTGGAATTCAGGATGTGTCTGATTATGAATTCTCGCATTGTGCTTATTTTGCAAGAAAAATGCTTGTACTTATATGTTATTCTCATTAAGATTACACTAAAGTCATTCTTAATTATACACTAATTAAATGATTCAATCATCACTTATGTCATTAAAAAAATGAATGAAACTTCACATGCATTGGAGGGGATTATAATTAGAAAATTTGATTGTAAAGTCACTAGCAGCTGGCAAAAGTGACCCTTCTCCTTTTTGCAACATTAAAAAACTAGTTGTTGGTGTGATCCTTGAAGATTTCGTATCGTTTATTCACACCTTTAACTAGTAAGTAAAAGAATAATATATGATGTTTAAAAAAGCATGTCGCAAATTCTTTCATGGGATTCTCATCTTCCCACTTGCTAGTTTTGCTAATCTCTGTCCGTTCTCTCTCACAATAAAAGCCAATAGCTTCTAATTTTGGGCATAAAATGCACTTTCTGGTTTTTAAAAGCAAAGATATATAGAATCCTAATCCAACCCAACCATCCGTACTGCCAAAAGTTTGATCGAGGAGGCCATTTTCTAATCATCTTTGCCAAATGCTCACTTCCCATTTAACTTTGCATATTGTATACGAAACAAAGTGGATTGTGTAATTCGAGGTGCGTCCTTTCTAAAAACTGTGAATTAAACTATTTAATTATCATAATGGGCATATACAATTCTTAATTAATTTGGCTTTAAAAAAAAAAAAAACTTTTTTAATGATTATTTTCAAAAGGGAAGACAAAAAGTTTGATAGTGTAAGTTCATTACAATTGTTAGCTTGGTATTCAATTCTCTAGTTCGAGTAGATTAGGGGATCTGAACACAACCCTAGTTTTTCACTTATATACATTGTTGATTTATTCTAGGTCATTACAATTGTTAGCTTGATAATAATATTCTTATGCCGCAAATCAATGTCATCCTTGATGTCAATTCCATTTACATCATGTGATCAAATTTTTGAGGAGAAATTCATCTTAGCACCCCCAACCCACGGGCAGGTGCCTCACATGTGAATCACTTTTGACGGGAATTAGACAAAACTGATATTGAGAATGACATTGTGCGTGGCATAAGAAGATGGAAATGAAATTGATAGAGTTGAAATAATATAAATGAAAATAATGTATTCAAAATAGTACAGAGTCAGAGACTACTCAGTAATAAAAATCCTAGAGAAAATAAATATAAGCATACTAGAGGTAAGTGTTAAAACCCAAATATTTTCCCAACTCAATTTGCAGAGAACTGATCAAAACGTGCCCAAACTAATTCAGTTTTTTCTTTCTTTTTTACTAATAATATTTTGCATATGGGGCAATTAAACAAAACTTATAATATTGTACCATATTCATAGAGACAATTCGGCTGACAAACCAACCAGGGAGCAGTGTTAGGGGGCGTACGTTTCCAAACTGTGTCGTATCTGGAAATTAATTGATGATCGATCCAATACAAATTGACTGACTGTTGCCCAATACAGTTTACATTGATGTGACTAGGGAAAGTCTGAATTCATAAATTCACACACACAAAAGAAAAGAAAAGAAAAAAAGGTGTTTACAGAACTGTTCCAAAGCTTGAAGCTAAAAAGTTTTAGGGTATAGAAACCAGATGGAATAACATAATTGATGTCAAGTTGTTTGCTAATAAACTAGTTAATTGTCATTAATTAAATAATTGGGAATTATATTATTAATTGGGAACATAGAAACCAAGACAAAAGTTTGTGTTGATGTGCAATGGGAGAGAAATGAAAGAAGCAGAAACAGAAACAGAAAAATGAATAGGGCTTGTGTTTAATTGTCAGCTGGCAGCAATGACCAAATGTCCAAGGGTCACAGAGGCTCCTAACTGCAGTTAAGACTGTACACTTTTTTTTTTCTTTCTCTTTTACAAGACAAAGATGAGACAGACAGACGCTACCGAGAGAGAGAGAGAGAGAGAGAGAGAGATGGGGAAGGAGAAAGAGAGAGCAGAGGTGAAGTGAAGAGATGGATCATTTCAATCCCAGGAAACCAGATGATGGAGGGCAAAAAGGCAAAAGGAATATGCAAAGAGGGCAAGATGAGGAGACAAGTGATGGGATGAGTGGGTAGGCTCTCTCTCTCTCTCTCTCTCTCTCTCTCTCTCTCTCTCTCTCTACTGTTTTAATGAAGAGTCTGGTGAGAATCACTAGGGTTTTGGAGGAGAGAGAGAGAGTTTGAGAGTGTCAGTGTCTGATTCATTGGTCATGGGTGATAGTTGGCACGTGGGAGTCAGTGCCCTTCCAACAAATACAAAAAATACACACAACTGCCTGCCATGCCATCCGTCTATTATTTCAAAAAACCAAAACCAGAACCCTCTCTGCTAGCTGCTACCTAGCTACATGACTTCCACAGTAATTAATTACCTGTTTCCTACGCTCACATATGAGAGAGAGAGAGAGAGAGAGAGAGAGAGAGAGAGAGAGAGAGAGGGGGGGGTATGGTGGGTTTGTGACACGTGTAGAGTAGTGGTGTGGGGGAGGTAAGGCCATGGACACCGTTTGTAAATGATGGTACGGGTCTTAGCCGTTTTCTGGTTTATTAGGGACTAAAAAGTGTCTCCAAAAAACTCAAATGAATGAGAGTGTGTGTGGCTGTGTGTGGATTGGGCAGGTGCCTGTCTCTGTTTCGTCTGCCCTCTGCTGCAATGGATTGAAAGGTCAGGAGGCCTCTCACATGTCATGTCTCTCTCTATCACATGCACTCTCACTCGTCTTGTCAAATCATCATATATAGAATCATTAAACATCACGTTAACCGGCCCTTACCACCAACAATCATCTCCATATTTTTTTTCACATTCTTTCATTCTATCTTTTTCTTTTATTTACCAAAAATAAATTATCAACACCATCTACATATTATATGAATATACTTTGTCTCCGTAATTTTAATTTTGTTAATTTTAATTTTATAATTTTTAATTTTTTGCAACACATACTTAATCATTCACAAAATAGAACAGATATTTAGACGTGTTCCGTGAATTGCGGGAACATCAAACTACATGATTCAATTACAGCAATTCACATCAAACTACATGATTCAATTACTAGAATTAAAATTAAAGGAACAAAAATGACTTTTTGCCTATATGCATGTCCAAAAGTATTCTTTTATTTAATCTTAATTGCTTTATTTATTTACTATAAAAATATATAGACTATATACATATTATGCGAATATAGATGTCCAATTATAATGTATGTTATACGTTAGTTTTGTTTTTTGTTGTGTATATTTTGTCGACAAATTAAGTGGTGATGGGAAAGGTGAAAATTCTATACACGAATCCCTATTCTGTACGAGAGCACACATCAAATCGCATTACAACAAACTTGTCCCTCAAGAGAAAGCATCCCTTCCATCCAACATAAAACGTTTAACATTGGCGACCTCTAAACTGACTTTGCTATTAGAAAAAGAATAATGCAAAGTAACATTGAATCACCTTCCTATTTAGAACTACTAGTCCTGGTCAAATATTGATAAAATTACCACGTCTGACATTAAATCCTTTCATGTTCAAAAAATACTTTTTGGATTAGAAAAATAATTAGGCCTTAGCAATTTATTTTTTTTTAATACAACAATTGCAAAAATAGTCTTTGTTGATATGAATATTTAGCCTCACCTCACCACACTTGGAAATCCCCCAAATCAGGGGAATCCTTTCTGCATAGGACCACCAAATCAATATATGGGTGTCATGCCTCAATCCCCAAAATCAAGGGCAAACCATTATTGTTTGGCTTGATAAAAGGAAGCCTACCCAACGTGTGATTATAGCGTAGTACGGTAGTATAATCACGTGGTATGACAGATCAAACAATAGCTCTCCAAGTTTACTTACTAGAAGGCCCCCAAAAGTATTCCCTCCATTGTAACTTGCATACTCATTATATGATAAAACTACAACTATAAAACTAAGTGGATGTAGCCCAATTATGAATGCATATGTAATTTATTGAATTCAATCTTTATATTTTCTAAATACTTTTATTTATTTATAAAAGGCTGCAATAAATGAAAAAAATGTGGAGACATAGGTCTTCTGACCTTGTAATCACTAGTAGGCTACTAGGCATGGATACAGATCGATTCTGTTTGAAAAAGAACTCAATTCGTTAAGTAAACCAAATTTTCGGTAGACAAAAATCTCTTCCATTAACCGATATTTTGGGCACGAATTGGTTTGGGTTGGTATACTAAACTTTCAGTTTGGTTCAGTACGGATATTTTATTGGTCCACATTTTTTTTTCTAGGTTCAATTAGTCCAATTTTGATTTTGATTTTGATTTTTGATTTTTTAATCAATTGTTTCAAGCCCAACATTTGGGTTAAAACTAATTAACTTTATGTTCAAAGGATCACATGATCGCATTTCCAATTAAATTGGCTCATTGCCAAGCAAAAAGTTATTATTATATGACTTATTTATATGGCTTATTATCATTATAAACTTACTCATACACATTGATAGAAAAAAGGGAGAGGGAGGAGTGTCACGAATTAGAGGTGTGGGATAATTTGTTGTGTTGCAACCCAGTAATGGCTCCTCATTCAACCAATTAAATGTTGACACATATATTAACAATTAGTAGAAAATTATGTTTCAATTTAGGTTTGGTATAGATTTCAAATGGTTTAGGGAGAATGTAACCTGCTTCTTTAACTATTACTTTTGGTACATATCAGATTATAAGAAATTTTAATTTAACCAAGCTAAAGTAAATTGTCAATACACGAATTTTTCGGATCAAATGGCCAGCCCTAATTGGTATAGTTGATAATTTTTAAAGGTACCTGATTTTCCCACTCATATTTTCTCCACTTACACTCACTTTTGCTTTTAATGCTTTTTAATCAATTTTGTTCTTTCTTGTTCTTCTCTTTCCTATTCTACCCTTATCTTATATTAATTTCTTTTTACTTCACTTTTATATTATTTCTTTTTCTTTATACTTAATTTTCCAACTTACACTCAATTTTCAAATTTTTTGCCTTTAATCGAGTAAGAAATAATTAACACTTACATTTGTCTAGTCAAAATTACACGGTCCATTGCAAAAACTCATGCCCTAAGAACAAACCTTGCATCCATAATTTTTTGTTCTTTTTTTTTAAGGAAACAAATTTTAGGTGGCCACAAAGAAACATAAATGCATCTAACTACACATTTTTACATTTTCTTTTTCCATGTTCTTCTTTGTCATAACCTTTTGGAAAACAGATATTGAATGAAAAAAAAATTTGATCAACTTGTGGACATGAATTGAATTCTCAGAATTTCGAAAAATTAAATTGAGTTTGAGGCTATGAGTTTCAAATTCACATTAATGGAGTTCTCTTTGTTTCATATAAGATCATTTCTTACATTCATTTTGTTTGGGTACCTTCTCAAAAAGTACAAACAATTAGGGATTGAAGAGAAAGAAAAAATAAAAAAATGGAAAAGAATTCTTCGCATAGAAATAATTCGGGGCATTCCAAGTCTGTAGGGGAATCCAAAAGCCTGGGTTTTATTGTTGTGTTATAGTGATGATGGAGAAATTCAAAAGCTTGGGTTTGGTTCACTCTCATTGATTGAGTACCCATATCAAAACTTTAATGTAGGGTGATGGTGGAATAGGAAAGAGAAAGAACACAAAAGAACAAAATTGATTAAAAAGTATTAAAATGCAAAAGGAAGTGTAAATGGAGAAACGAGGAGTGAGAAAATCAGCTTTATTATTATCGCGAATATTTTCATTGTTTATTGAGAGTAATGTATTGGTCTATTTATTTGATTGTAATTAGATGAATAATGTTGTATGATTTGGGTAATTTTTTTGATAGGGGTAATCTTTGAATTAATGATAGCCTAGAAATGAATGTTTTAGACCGTAATATGACGTTGTGGATGGAGAGATGTATACGCACTACAAACATTCACCTTCCACCCATTTTTTTTGGTTGCTGAACTTTTTGTGTATGTCCAAAAGCTCTTTCATATCATATGCCTAGTTGGTTTTGAAAGATGTATGAAACGGAATGTCCTGTACCTTAACTGAAAATCACTGTGTTCACTCAACCAAAATCTAAATTCATTGGTGCAATACATAACAGAAAAAAAAAGGAAGGCTTTTAGATGTTGGAGACAGCCTTTAGCCCCTTTAAAATTTAAGATATAGTTGCAAACACTAGTACATATACTTATATTGCAGACTCTTTCTTGTTATCCCTTGCAAACCCTATTGGGCTACTGTAATGGAGTAAGCAATAAAATGGGGGGGCATGCAAATCCTTCTAAAATCTATGTTGGAAAGAAACTTGTGGGACCTGTTTGAGATAAACCCTTGGACTTGAACAAAAATCGCATGTTTTTTGTCTGCAAATAGCTCAAATTGGTGTTGAAACATTTATCACAATTTGAGACTCTCCCAAATAACCGCCAGAATACAGGTTCCTTTTCTAATAACATTAACATATATAGATTGAGTGACATAGCTATAGGAGATGAGTCTAGGAAGACAACTTAGACAACGTATCAATCAAGAAAAAGAAAAAGAATATGGGACCCCATAAAAAAAAGGCTAGAGAGAGAGAGAGAGAGAGAGAGAAAGGAAACCCACAATCTACTTCCCACTCAAGTATTTTGCCCATTTTCATGATGATGTGGATGCACAAATTGGTGGAGGTCAAAGGGTGTACAGAAAGTGGGAATTGCTATCATCATCTTCCTTTTTATATGTATGAGTGGGTGGTGGTGTCCTAGAGGCCTTCGGGGTCACTCAAGGTAATGACCTTCTTTTTCAATTTGGTCAAAGTTCAATATCTTTATATATTTAGAGAAAATGACTGCATAAATCTCTCATTAGTTAGCTAATACAGTTCAGGTGTACTTTTTATTTTTTATTTTTTAAAAATATGGTTACATGTGGGCCCAAAGCCCAAAAAACTGTAATTACCTGGTTGCCAATGTGATATTTTGACTTGCATTGCAATTAACAAAAAAAGCTTATGGGGATTTTAGTCTTGTGCCTACGAGAACTGCGTCGTTCATTAGTGCGAAATAACTTTAAGCACATGCGATCATATGGTATGGAAAAGTGGTCAATTGGATTACTGAATTTAGTGCATAATATTGTATGTCAAGGGCTCATTTGGTTTAAGGTTTAGGAGTTTGAGAATGGGTATGAAATTGTATTTTTATGTTCGGTAAATGCGTCTTTAAGAATGCAATACTTAACTCATGGGTATGAAACTTCCCATATGTAAGAGGAATTTTATACCATTGGCCCACCTTGCAAAACTTGATGTGCGTTTAGACCAACCTAAATATTAGATCAATTTAAATCGAGTTAAAAATCGCAAGTGGATGAATCGATTTATAGTTTAGTTTGATGCAAGTACAAGTATCATTTCCACATAGATTTGTGATCAATTCTAGTTCTTTCACCTAACTCAATTCAAGACTTTTTTTTTGGATTTCCAATTTATGACTCAACTACTTAACACTAACAAAAATAAAACAAAGACAAAATGAAACACAACTAAGAACTAAAAAGGGATGCAATGATTTGAAAGCAAACAAATGATTAAATGAAATGAAATGAAACAAACAATCAAAACTAGCAAGTCACCGAAAAAAAACAGCAAGTATAAAGGGTTTTTTAAAGGGATCTCGAGCCTCTACATTTAGAAGTTATACATTTATCCGCATTTCGCAACACCATTCTAATTATCTAATCGTTGAATACATGACACATCATCAGCATGAGTATTTTATTTTATTTTATCTAAAATACTGTTTAAAATTAACAATTGTTTTATTGTTTAAATAAAAATTAAAAGAAAATTGAAAAACCACTGCCTTCTAGCAATATGGGGAGGGGCTACGAGAAATTGGGTAGGAGGAAGTTAGTCAACAAAACAATTTATGTACACAATTATTGATGGGTTCAAATAATATATATACACACATATGGTAGCTTGTATGGTGACTTATTGTTGATGCTGACACACCTAAAAGATGTGAAAGGAATAAAGGAAACAGACAATCAAAAGAGCTGTAGACGAGTTGATTGGGCTTTAGCGCTTGAGCGGCAGAGAGACATTTTTCGCCCATGCCCAGGCGCTCGAGTTGTAGAGAGGTGTCTCAAGCGGACGCAGGCGCTCGATCCGGATGTGAGATCCCACATCGACCAAACAGAGAGGGGGTGATGTGCCTTATATGGCACACCTCGCATCCTCATAGCGTGAGGCTTTTTGGGAGCTCACTGGCTTCGGGTTCGTAGGAACTCCGAAGTTAAGCGAGTTGGAGGCTGGAGCAATCCCAGATGGGTGACCACCCTGGGAAGTTGCTTCGCGAGCTCCCAGAAACAAAACCGCGCGGGCTGGTGAGAATGTAGCCAGGCCCAAAAGCGGACAATATCACAAGCATGGGAGAGCCCAAAGTGTGTGACAAGATGGCACACCGCAAGATCCTCATATAGCGAGGCCTTTTGGGAGCTCACTGGCTTCGAGTTGTAAGAACCCAAGTTAAGCGAGTGGAGGCTGGAGCAATCCCAGGATGGGTGACCACCCTGGGAAGTTGCTTCGTGAGCTCCCAGAAACAAAACCGTGCGGGCTGGTGAGAATGTAGCCAGGCCCAAAGCTGACAATATCGTGCTACGGCGGAGCCGGTCCGGAGTGTGACACCGGAGGCGCGAATCCAGTGCAGATTCTTGGCGAATTAGGATAAATTTATTCCTAGTTTTGGGGGGTTTTTTAAGTTTCCTATTTCTTGTATGATTGTACTAAACTCCTATAACATATAAATAGGCAATTTAGTGCTAGAGTTTTATCGAACAAGTGCAAGAGAGAAAACTAAGGCATCAAATTGGGATTGTGAGAGAACAAATGAGATTCTTCATTGTAACCGAATGGGTTCTTTCTTACTAGAGAATTTATCGGAGATCAGTAAAGTGGACGTAGGCATAACGCCGAACCTCTATAAGTTCTTGTGTTCTTTGTATGTGTTTATTTTTTGGTTGGTGTCGGTGTTTATCTTTGCATGACATGTGTGTGGTATCAATGACAATGTCTTGGAGTGTTTTTGTATAACAAATGGTATTAGAGCTGCAGTTGTGGTGAGTATTAGTTTATGCCCAAGTGCTCTTATAACTTCAAGAGCGGTTGTGTGTTGACGATGGCAGGCGACAAGGAGGGAGGAGAAAGCTCCTAGACAAAGCCACCACATGTGGTGAGTGTGAATGAAGGACTAGTTGAAGTCGTTCACCGGCATCGAGAACTTCATGCTTTGGCAAAGGAGGATGAAGCACGTCCTTAAGTTGCAAGGTCTCAACATAGTTTTGGCAAAGCCGGACACCATGACGGATGCTGAATAGGAAGACCTAGACGAGCTTGCTAGAGGGTCCATCGAACAACACCTCATTGACGAAGTGTTGTGTAAAGCGATGGAATATATCCCGAAGCAGACATGGGATGAACTTGAAAAGATGTTTGCGTTAAAATCGTTGTCCAACAAGATTTTCTTGAAGGAAGAGCTTCACTCTCTAAAGATAAAAGAGGGCGCAAGCGTGATGGAGCACGTGAGTGTTTTTAATAGGTGTATACGGACTTGCAAAGATTGGATGAGATTTATAAGTCGGAAGACAATGTCGTGATGTTGTTGACATCTATGCCTCCGTCTTATAAACACTTTCGCATGACGCTTATGTTCGACAAAGGAACTTTGAAGTATGAAGAAGTGATGAAAGACATCTTGACGCATCACAGAATGGTTCAACGTTTCGGTGATAGCTCTCGAGGTGAAGGTCTTATGGAAAAGGCCAGAGATAGGGGTCGATTGACTAGGCACGAAGGCAAGAAGAGCAATAGGAGAAGATCAAAATCCAAGGTGAAAGATGGTTGCTTTGAGTATGGGCCAAAAGATCATTGGAATAAGAATTGTCTTACATGGAGAGAGAAGAGAAACAAAGGGTAGAAGCCGGATGAAGTCGGGATCGCAGAGGATAGCAATGGTGAGCTTTTATTTACTGTTAGCATTGTTATTACTTATGCACTTGTTATCTCTTCGAGGGTTTCATCTTCTGATTGGATTTTGGATTCTGAGTGCTTATATCAGATGTATTCAAACAAATCTTGAGTTGAAATATAATCAAACAAACCAAGTATCGTATTAAAACTACCATGTGTTTGTTATCCTTAATCTTATGAGCTAGATCATGCATGCAACGTATTAAATCCACACACAATCACACAAGTAGTCTAGATGCAAATTCTAGAGATGGACTAATAAAAAGAATTAAACATATAGAACCAAATAAACCAAAGATTAAGAATAATTCAATATGATAACTTGAAATTGAAAAAGTTTGCATAAAAAATATGAATATTTGAATTAGGGTTTCATTCTTCCCTTTGCAAATAATTTAGTTACACATAATCATGGAAATAAAGCAAATCAAAATCATAAGCAAGACAAGATGGCGGCATCAAGGGGGCTCAAGGCGGGCAACAGCTGCTTCAAGCTCTCTCTCTCTCTCTCTCTCTCTCTCTCTCTCTCTCTCTCAAAATTTGGGTTGATTTGGAGCTTAACGAGTCAACTCTGCATAAGCGGTGCATCTCTTCCTTTTAAAGAGGGGAGGAACATCTAGTATTTCTCCTAAAATCACAAGGACTTAGCCTTCTTTAATATTGGCCTTGTTGAGATTGTTAAGAAAATGAATGTGAATGTGTACCATAAGATATTTCCATACTTTAGATGTTAAGAGTCTCATTCCTTATCATAGTAACACTTCTAAAGAAGAATACCTGAATTCAAGGGGAAAATTCTTTCCAACATGGGGAGAATGGAGCAGATTGTGTCGCCAACAAGTATTTAGACGTGATTGACAAGTATAATGATCTGGAAAGGAAGATTACAAGGAGCGGTGCTCAATGGGGCGTGTTGAGAGTATTTGTCTCACATTAGAGAATAGAAGTCTTGCATGAGTGCTTAAAATCTTGGGTCTCTCCACGCATTGTTAATTGATTCTAAGTTAAATGCTCACATTCTAATTATGGTATCAAAGCATGCTATTCACAAGAAAACCATATTTGGTGGGGCGTAATAGAAACACCAAACAATAATTAAGGGGCACGGTTTGTGATTGCCCAAAACTTATGGGCTCTTCCTGCAACAAAAATTAGGGATGGGAATCCGACCTAAAAGAATTAGGGATGAGAAAACGACAATATTCGCTTCAACCGTCAGTCCGTGGCAGCATTGTCGTTTATTATACAGTGACCTCTGGGTCTTCTCCTCCACATGGACTTCATTTGGTGGCCCTTCCACGAACTACACGATTAATGTCACTAATTGAGGACCCTTTTTTGTCCTCCTCTTCCTCATTTTCGTCTCATATGCACTCTTTGGGATACCAAATACTATTGCAAACAGTTTCCATTTGTTTGTTTTGGGGTATTAGTTAATAGTAAAACCTGAAATTAAACCACTTGTTATATGTGCAAAATTGTCATTATCTTCTCTAATGTGTTCATGATCCGCTTTTGAAATTTTAGTATAACTTAGATTGACTTGCCTAATCCTCTTAGCATGTTACCTTTTTCATTAAAAAAAAAAAAATTATATAGATTTTTACAAGCTAGCATTGATTGAGAGGAAATCTTGCATGGTTATATATAAGCTTTGTATTTTCCTTTGTTTTGCTTGATGAAAATGAGAAGTCAATATCTGAATGTGTCAAGGGGAAATGATTTTCATGAAGACCAAGGGGCTAAATTGCACTTTCAGATGTTATCCATGTGGCTGTCCACATATCATCAAATGCTAGTGTTTGTCACCTTTAGGTCAATCAGCTCACCAAGTCAAAGCTGGCCAACCTTCCAATATTGGACAAAAACAACACAGAAAGAAAATGTCTTCTCAGAAACCCATTTGAGAAAAAAGAAAAATAGTCTTCTCGGAAACCCTAAGGTTGGGAAATGGGAGAGGGAGAGAGAGAGAGAGAGAGAGAGAGAGAGAGAGAGAGAGAGATCATTGGTGGAATATGCATTAGAAGAGGGCTATAGACTTTGAGATGACTACAATAACATTCCACCACTAGATATGGAAAAATAATTGTGGGTTTTTGACCCTTTAACCTCCACACAAAGAAAAAAAACCCAAATGTCATTGATCTCACGCACTTCCAATTATGGAGTTGTCATTTTTTTCCAGAGTAACAAAATATCTAATCACCAACACACACACACACTCAACATATAGAGAAAGAGATCGTAGAGTAGTTCAACGGTTGCAATCATCGGATTTGGTTGACTTTTGACTATGAACCATATGTGGCATTTGAATGAATTGTTCCTCTCTCTCTCTCTCTCTCTCTCTCTCTCTGAGGTAACAAAATGATTTTTAAAGCTGACTTTGATTATTCTAGGATTTGTACATTTTTCAAGTCTCCTAGAAATGATGCATCTACTCTCCAGCTAGCATATCTGAATGAGGGTCTACTTTGAAGACTATGGAGAACCAATTAAATTTATTGGACATGGGATGCAATTAAGCACAGGCCATTTCAAAATGGTCAATCAAATCTCATCAATGTTCAACAATTAGCTTGCCAAACTAGGTAGGGCATAAGAGTATCTTGCATATGAGCTCCAATTTTCGTAGAGTGGAACTTCCACACAATTAGACCCTTTCATGGTGAACAAACTAATTTGTATACTAATTTATAGCTAACTTCAATCTGCATATGTACTGTTGCTGTCACATCTTATTTCGCAGTTATAATTTTTTGAGATTATTGCACATTAATTTGTGCATCTAAGTATCGACCATAGTGTTCAGGGTTCACAATATGTTTCAAGAATATTCGGTTCAACTGTATTCCTAAAAGTGATACTTCTCTTAATATTGAAAAATATTCGAAATTCAACTATAAAAAGCACCGAGGGCAATAATGTGAAGCTTTACCAAATAAAAATAAATAACTGAATAACTTTTCCCATATATAGTGAAACGCATATACTGCTGCCATGCCATGTACTAGTAGTGGGGAGAGCCTTTTGCTAACATCAAAAACAAGCAAATTGGTTTTTGGTAGAAAATATGTTACTTAAGCAAGGGATAAAGTGAAGAAAAAAAAATATAAAATAAAAACAAAGGTTGAAAAGACTCCTCAGTGGACAAAAAGGACAATATAACATCTTCTTTTGTGATGCCTAGGGATTTTTATACCCTAATCTTAAGGCACCTGCAAAAAGGAACGTGTAGAGAAGACGCAAATGCCATCCATTTTTGGGGAAAGTGACTGCTAAATTATACACGCGTGTCTGCGGGCCTCTCTCCATCATCCATATAAACACATTAAATATGTTAGGCCGTGTCAAAACTCTAACCTGAAAAACTGGCTTTAACCAAAAGCTACCTCTCACCTGCCACATTCACAGATTACATTCACTCCAAACAATTTGTAGTAGTTTGGTAAATATAGTCCAAAAAGCTAGCATGAATGGTTTCATCAACCATGTGGTGAGGTTTGGAAGATGAACATGTTTTCTTTCAAGAGTTTGGAAGATGTTTCTTTCATGAAAAGATTTGACACTCGTATGGTTCGATATGTGATCAAAATATGGGGTCAAAGTGCAAGATCCGAGAGTTCGGAAGCTGTTTTAATCAACAGATAGAGCTGTTTGACTGGAGATATATACCGCGTATACGTACGTCTAAGTGATGAACTTGTATTCTTAATTATACTCTACGAAATTACAGATGCACAGTATACTGTCTGTATATAGGGTGACATTACAAGAATGAAAATAGGACGATCTTTGTTGAGAGAAATCATAACATCTCCTACTGTTATACGTTGGAAATTATATTCCTTTTTGGGAACAATGTACTTGGAAATTATTTTGCACTACTGGCAAAAGGAAAAATACAATACTTATGAGCAAGCTTGGACGTACTCTTCTTTCTGTGAATCTTTTTACTTTTCCAGCTCAAAATAGTCAAATTGAAGAATATAGCATTTTAGTTTTAATTTTGTTTCTTTTGGTTATCTTTTTCTTGTTGCCTAAATAAGAAAGGGGGATGAGAGTTTCTCACACATTAACTGCCAATGTACCATAGGAGTTCGAACTTAAGACCACTAATTTGCAAGTCAAGACTCTTTTCCACTCAACTAGATCCTGTTGACTTTTTCTTTTGGTTATCGTGAGAGTCTGATATATCAGAGAGACTAAGCGGTCGAAGCTACTCAAACAACCATTAAACTTACATCACTAAAATTAAGCATGATATGAAGTTAAGCCTACAAAATTCAAAACATCCAAAATCCTGAAACCACCATAAACCTAAGTGAGCACCGCCACAACCTAAAAAAAGGAAGAAAACAAGAGGGGATGTGGGAAAGAGGGAAAGAGGCGCTTCTTCTTTATTTACCCCTCAATCGGCCTTTTTCCTATGACTGGGGGACAGAGTGTTCCTTTTCTTTTTTTAATTTTTTTAGTTATTTAGGACGTTTTAGAAGTCCAGCAACTATATCCAAATAGGCTTTTAGCACTTACTGCTAATAACTATGTCACTAGGTAATACCACAACAACTAATTAAGCTTTTCGTTTGTTTATAGTAATATACCTGCATTTTTATTTAAACATTTTTTTCTTCAAATTCTATGGTGTAGCGGCAAAAAATTAATTAATTATTTATTTATTTATTTATACTAACATCCCTTCAGGTTTTCGGCTTTGTCATTTGGAGAATTATATATATATATATATATATATATAAAATCATTAATCTTTAGATGAAAAATCAACAAAAATAGGTTTTATTAAAATAATTTAAAACCTCAGGGGGTGTTCGTATAATTTCCAATATCTCGGGAGGATTTTAAGAAAAAACTGAAAACTTGAGAGGGTGTTAGTATAAATAACTCTTAATTAATTAAAAAGCAAAGTAATTTGCTTATGACCTAATCTGTGTTATTTAACCAAGTCGTATGAGCACTGAAATTTGTCCCACTTTTATTTAATTATCCAAATAATTTATCCTTCCTGAATAATGAGTTCCCGCATGTATATTTAGGTTTCACATAAAAGGACGGAGAGTTTTATTTTCCCTTCTCTTTTCCCATATGCCAATAAATTATCTCATATATCTGGACTGACTAAACATTGAAAATTGAATAATTTCTTATTCCAAAGCTCCTTTTTTCATGAACCGAACATACCCTTAATTTATTCTCTATGGCTCCAGATGAATGATCATAAATTTGTGCCTAACTTTCCTTCCCCCCTCTAAAAAGACCTTAGCCAGTTAGCCGTTCTCCTCAAAGCCTTTTCCAACCCCGAGTGGTTGACTCTCTTCAGCACCAAGTGGGGTTCTCCCACCACTCAAGTGTGAGTTGGTCATGACACATGTGGTCTTATTTCCTACCTTGTCTGGTTTTTTTTTTTTTTCCCTCTCTTTTTGTTTTTTCTCTGTTGGAATTTCTCTCATATTTGTTACTAAAAATAAAAAGGGTGTGGAGAGAGATAGACGTGTTTAAAGTAAGAGTAACTAATGAAATTTGCTGAGACAAAATATAATATAAAAGAGAGATCCAAAATGTGTGCACAAATTATAATTGGAGTATTAAACACGTACGATACTACGTACTCAGTGTTGGCATTTGAGATGTACGTATAATATGAGTATATTGTTACATAGGTCGTATGCACAAGAAGACAAGAGAGAGAGAGAGAGAGAGAGAGAGAGGAGCACAAAAGGAGTGGTGGGGAGAGTGAAAAGACAAGTCAAACGTCAAATCGGAGGTCTTTGGTATCATAAGACAGTCAGTGGGTTGTGCTGTCAATCCAAAGGATTTGATTTTCTCTTCTTCTTTGTTTCTATTTATTAGGGGGCAAAACAACAGCTTCCTTTCTTTTCCCAATTTTCCATTTTCTTCCTCTTTCATCTTATTGTCCCGAAAATAAATAACACATAGTTCAAAATTAAGTAACAAACAGTGTTCTAGGTCTCTTCTGTTGCACGTGACAGGCCTTGTCTCACGTGTACACTACCATGCACTGATATCAAATTTAATAAACTTGGTGTTGTTTGGTGGCAGCAGTCCCTATATATAAATAAATATATACATATATATATATATATATATACGAATATGTGAATCTTGAACCCCCAGAGGCCCAGCCGACACGCTTTCCCATGCCCACTTTCATCTCTTGTCCACTTCCTCGTCCCCCAGTCTCTCATATGCCCTCTTCAATATTTTGTTCAACTAACATTTAACCCAGCAGAAAAGAATGTTTGACAATTCACATCTAAATTTATTATTTTATTTTATTTTATTTTATTTTTGTTGTTGGTTTCAAGTTCAATGGAGGCTAGAGGGGACCTTCGAAGTGTGGGGATAAAACTTTCAGAGAATATTATGTTTTAATTGACTTAATTATAGAGGTCGGTCACTTGTGTTTCTTTTATTTTTTTCCTTACAAGGTTAGATCATTAACATTAACCACCCAGGTAATTAGCTTAAACTTGATTTAACTGTCTTTCCACGAAGAGACAGTTAACTATTGGACTCAAAATGGTGTCATTGGTAATCATCATGGCTGTTTTCGAAAGTTGGTGTTTGATTGTTATGCATCAATAAACACAAACAAGACACAAAATCATTCAATATTCTTTTGTCCAATTTTGTGTTATAAACACCATCACAAATTCACAACATTAAATTTGGAACCAACAGTTAGAGTTAAGTTGATCGAAATTGAGAAATTGTTGTGATGTCAGTGTTGAGAGTATCCCACATTGAAGAATGAAAGTTCAATTTAAGAACTTAAAAATTTTGAGTCCTCAATATTGATTTAGAATTATATGCTCACATTCTAACATGATATGAAAACAATTCGGTCGGATGGTGTGAATTGCATTGCAACACAACCATAAGTATACATAGTCCAAGATAATGTCTACCTAGAAATTTGGACAATGAGTTTTGAGGAAAAACGACTAAAGATCGAGAAAAGAAGTAATGGTCAATTGTATCACATTACTAAAGGATTTGGACAGATTGATGGGTAAGTTAGGTGTAGTCTTTTAGTGCATGTCTCGCTTACATGTAAGGAACTAATGAACCACTTGTGCCATGTGAGTATATTTAGCAAATAAATTTTCTTGACAGAAATGGACATACAGAGAAATTCATAGTTTAAGTTTCACCGTATGTATATGCAAAACTTCTACCATTTTAGTCCTTTTTTGGTTGGATATGATACTTTGTTTCTTTCTATATTATTAAAAATATGTTTATTTTTTTATAATGAAACAACTGTCATATACGAAATTTGAACTTGAAAATTCCTCTAAAAAAAGTAAAGACTGAATGTCATTAACTAAATAATCATTCTACGTACTAATGAAACTATCAATATGATTACTTTCTTTTCATCATTATTTTCAATATTTTATATTTGGTGGAATTCCAGACAGTGGAGGAACCGAAATAATAACAATAATTATTATTTTTTTACATTA
The DNA here is from genome assembly GCF_902201215.1 of Prunus dulcis. Lineage (NCBI taxonomy): Eukaryota > Viridiplantae > Streptophyta > Magnoliopsida > Rosales > Rosaceae > Prunus > Prunus dulcis. Next base: position 7,016,320 of record NC_047656.1, on the reverse strand, counting down.
CAACAGAAGCATAGTCACAATGGAATAATTTCAATTCTGTTTTTTTTAACTTCTTTAGTTCTTGAGGTTCTTATGGGATGATGGATCATGGATCTAAATCACATCTGTTGAATGGACAGATGGAAAGGTAGTGCAAACTGCTAGAATGGCTACACAAAGTCTCCCCTCCCCACATTTTCTCTTTCCTTAGGACAAAAGAAAAGAAACAAAAAAAAAAAAAAATAATAAAATAAAGTAGAAGTCGCAAAATAAAACACATCCAATTTGTAAAGGTTTTATTATAATAATTAATATGAAAGAGGGTCAGAGATAAATATTGTAAAATGCGAATAAATATAGAGGCTCGGATCCATTTTATCACACCTTACAGTTCACATGCTATAAGCTTAAGTAGGGCATGAAAAGCCAAGCATACAATTAAAGAGAAATAATTAGCATGTATTAATTGCAGTCTAAACCTTGCCCCATGATTGAGAAAAGTTAAAGAAATACAGGCATCTAGAGATACATAGAGGCTAAAAGTGGTTCAGGCCACATTAGTCGTTAGTCTAAGAGCAGTCAACAGAAATCAGAAAAAAAATGATGTCCTAATATCCAATATCCCCCACTTCCATAAAAGGGTGAAAATTTTAAACTTGTTTTTCTGACAACTTATTTCTATAATGAGGTAATTACTGTTAACTTAGGGTTGTTGATAGTAAAACACGGGGCTAATCATGAATATTAATGATATAATATTCAGCCAAATAATAATAATATTATTAATTAAATAAAATAAAACCTTTTGTTAATTTTCTATTCTTGAATTCCCCTCTACCCCTGACCCCCTCCCATCATTTTCTCCCCTTTCCCATCAATTTTTTAACTAATCAATTATTTTATTTCTTTTTAGATTTTTTTTTAAATACCTCAGCCGCCCAGAACAGCCACCCAATTTGCTCTCTCTCTCTCTCTCTCTCTCTCTCTCTCTCTCTCTCTCACAAAATATCTACCAACACACACACAATATCACTCCATTGAGACAAAAGAATCTGTCAAAAAACAATAACAGTGGAGAGATTTCCTCTTCTTCTTCCTCATCCTTCAACAGCTAAACCAATCAATCCCCCCAAAAAGTAAGAATTACAGAAAACAAACATGAACCCATTACTGTTTTAGCTCCTCTCTCCAGCTCTCAATTTCTATCTCTCTCTCCCAACCCTAAAAAATTGCTCTTACCATCATATCCAGAACGAAAGCATCATGAGCAGCCTTGAAGAGTCTCTAAGATCTCTGTCCCTAGACTACCTAAATCTGCTCATCAATGGCCAAGCCTTCAGTGACGTCACCTTCAGCGTGGAGGGTCGTCTAGTCCATGCCCACAGGTGCATCCTAGCTGCCCGGAGCCTCTTCTTCCGCAAATTCTTTTGTGGGCCGGACCCGCCTTCGGGGCTCGACCCGATATCCGGGTCGAGGATGAGCCCTGGTGGCACGTCGTCCTCGTTGCACCGCGGGGGCAATTCTCAGCAGCAGCAGCAGGTGATACCGGTGAACTCGGTGGGGTACGAGGTGTTCTTGTTGCTGTTGCAGTTCTTGTACAGTGGACAAGTCTCGATAGTGCCTCAGAAACATGAGCCAAGGCCTAATTGTGGAGAGAGAGGGTGCTGGCACACGCATTGCACCTCCGCCGTTGATCTTGCTCTTGACACTCTTGCTGCCGCTAGATCCTTTGGTGTTGAACAACTTGCATTGCTCACTCAGGTACTGTGTGTTTTGTGTGTGTCTAATCACTCTCTCTCTCTTTCTCTGCTCTCTTTCTTGGTTTTTGTGTGTGTTGTTCTGTCTTATGTTGTGGGTTTTGGGAATTTCTACAATTCCTTGGTTTTGATTTGGTGTTTCTCTTTCTTTTGTTGATACTGGGTTTTTTTTTTCTCTCTCTTTCATCACTTCATTTGTTCTTTGTTCTCCAAACTATTGGTGTTTATGATGAACTTGGGATGTTTTTCTGTCCAATCTCAAACTATTTTCCCTCCCGATATCTCTTTTTATTTCCTCTTTTTAGGAGTAGCATTGTCTAATTATTTTATTTTGATTAACCACAGTAGTTGCAATAATCCCTTTTATGGTGTGCTTAATTATATTTATACCTCAAGAGGGCTGTCTCCTCCCCTCCTCCTCATTTTCTTCTTCTTTTTCTTCCTCCTCCTCCTCCTCCTTAGTGAAGGTTGTATTGAACTTCCTTAGTAGAGGAAAGAATACATGTTTTCCTTGATTTCATGTACCACTTCGCAAGTTTCTTGAATTTGGTCTTTTTTTCTTTCTATCTTTTAATTGCACATCCCTGACTTTCTAAATTTAGATCTTGATATCCAGTCTTGTCTTCCACAGTAAAACACCACAAATCTTATTTGGTTTAACTGGAAAGGAATACAAAATTCAAGAAAAGGACTCCTATAGCTCCCCCACACACAATTTTAGCACAAAAACATCCCATCACTTTTATCAATACAAATCTTATTATTAATAAACAAAAACATCCCAAAAGTGCCTCCATCTCACTAATGGAATTCCAACTACACTTCTCATCTATACATGTCCCTTTTTTTTTCCTTCTTATGTCCTCACAGAAGCAATTGGCAAGCATGGTGGAAAAGGCCTCAATTGATGATGTGATGAAAGTCCTCTTAGCTTCAAGAAAACAAGACATGCATCAACTCTGGACAACTTGCTCTCACCTTGTTGCCAAATCGGGCCTCCCACCGGAAGTCCTGGCCAAGCACCTCCCGATCGATGTCGTGGCCAAAATCGAAGAGCTTCGTCTCAAATCCTCCCTCGCCCGCCGCTCAATGATGCCTCATCACCACCACCACCATCACCACCACGACCTCGGGGCAGCAGCCGATCTCGAAGACCAGAAAATCCGCAGGATGAGGCGGGCATTGGACTCATCGGATGTCGAACTCGTCAAGCTCATGGTAATGGGCGAAGGCCTAAATCTCGACGAGGCATTGGCATTACACTATGCGGTCGAAAATTGTAGCCGAGAGGTGGTCAAAGCATTACTAGAACTTGGAGCAGCAGATGTTAACTACCCGGCAGGGCCAGCTGGCAAAACCCCACTTCACATTGCATCCGAAATGGTGTCGCCTGACATGGTGGCCGTCCTGCTCGACCACCACGCCGACCCAAATGTCCGGACCGTCGACGGGGTTACTCCCCTCGACGTACTAAGAACCCTAACTTCAGATTTTCTCTTCAAAGGGGCTGTTCCGGGACTTACCCACATTGAACCAAACAAGCTCAGGCTCTGCCTGGAGCTTGTTCAATCGGCTGCTCTTGTTCTTTCCCGCGAAGAAGGCAACAACAATGCAAACAACGCTCCCAATTCTTCTAATTCGACCGCGATTTACCCGCCTATCAACGACGATCACCATAGTAGCGGCAGCAACAGCGGCAACATTGGCAACCTAAACTTGGATTCTAGATTGGTGTATCTCAATCTTGGAGCAACTCAAATGGGGTCTAGAAATATGGACGGTCATGATCATCAAGATCATGATCATCATGGGAGCCATAGTAGCCATAGGGCACAAGGTGGCTGTGACCCAGCAACAATGTACCACCACTCTCATGACTACTAGCTATTTTATTATATTATTTTGCTAAGAATCTTCACGATCAGTTATAATATTATTATTTATATATCTTCTTTTTTCTAAAGAGATGCATTCACTTGGATGGTCATGAAGCAGAAAAAAAGATCATAAAAAATTTCATGAAATCTTGTATCTATGGAGATTACTGGATCATCTGTTTTTGTTTCTTTGTTTTTTCTCTGCTTCTCTGTGGTTGCTTCTGATCTTTTCTTGTAGGCTTTCGTCGATCGTTCGTCGTATGAAATTGGAGCTATGGGGTTGAATGTTGATGACACAAATGGAGAAGGTGAGATTTTTGCTAATGCATGATGGATCGATGGAGATTGGAGGGAGACTGGGGAGAGACGCAGGTCAATCTTTTCAACCCCTTGGCCTGTCATCTCCTTTGTATTTATTGATCTATCTAATTTCATCGCGTATTTATTATGGTCCTCATATTTTCTTGTCCCCCACCCACCTCTCATCATCCCTCTATACATATTATATTCACATTATTTTATATTATTTTCTTAAATCCCATATATAAAAAAATGTTCATATCTGATTTAATGATTGACATAATAATTTTTAACTTCTTTTTATGGGAATTTTCAACTTAAATCCTGATTAGAATAAGGTTATGGGAATCTTATGGTAGGGGTGTCTTGCTCCAATTTTAATGTGTAAGGCTTTGTTTGGACCATGGGTACTTTCACACAGGGAATTATAGGGAAATGAGCTGTCTCTTCCCCCATTTTCTTATTACTTTTCATACAAGTGCAATAATCTGTCTGAAGAAAGTCTTCATTGGCTGTAATTTTGGCTAATTATTTTTTCAAAGGGACGTACGAGAACTCTAGGCTATGGACAAATTTAGTGGTTGTCTTGCATGAATGCAACAATTGAGTGTGACAGACAGCACCCTACAGACTAGAAACTATTGGGTTGTTTTTTTTGTGCGTCTCCCAGTAGTGTACCTTATCGGGCCCTCTTATATAGTATCCAGAACGCTTCCACAAGCTTACAGATAAAACCCTAGTTTTTTTAAATGTACTTTTTTTTTTGTCCAGGCCTACGGGGTATGTATGGTGGTCAGTGGTCTATTGTAGATGTAGATCTCTTAATTAATTAGCTACTCTACTCTCTCTAATCTCCTGCATGTATATGATTCTTTTTTCATTTTTTTTTCCTTCACATACAGCTTCGAACTAAAGGAAAAAACTATAATAAAGAGGGTTTCCTTAATTTAATTGACTCAGTAATCTATGCCAATCAATTTGGTAAGTGCAATAAAGAAGAGAAAACATGCATTAATCCATTTTAAAATTTGCTTTATGGATCTTTGAAGGTTTCATGATTTCTTCAGGCACAAGTGGTGTTTAGTATAAAGCATTCTGGACGTCCTTTCATCTCAATTTCATTGATAAATGCATTTACTCATGAGGATCATCAACCAACTCATCAGTTAATTAGCTTCCTGCTTGATTATACCATTTTATGCAAGGTATATGAATTCAAGATTTTGGTGTCGAGACGTATACATAATTCAGATAACAAAAATACATTTAATGGTCGATTTCATTGCAATACAATGAATTTTTATATTTTTTATAATGATGAATGTTCCCTTGCCGAAATCGGATATCTCAGTTTCTTATTGCTGATTTGACTCTAGCTGATGAACTATATTCTTGGTTTTGTTAGCCTCCAGGTAAATGTATATCTCTTAGGCTGATTATGGTTTCTTGTTGAAGTCCTAATAATATTCTTGGTTTTGTTGGCCTCCAGATACGTAGCAAGCAGCAGTTAACCATTATTATATAATAAAAAATCCCCCATGCATATTCAGATGATATCAAAATGAAGAACATTTATATGATGCAGATATAGGGCTCAAATTGTACGTTTAACATGCAAGGAAGGTTTCAATTTTCCGAGATTGGAAACGTTCTTAATAGATATTGTCTTTTGAAATCATTGCATCGTTGGCAATCCCAAAAACTTCTTGCACTTCTCTGCAACTAATTAATTTCCACCATCCATAGATGATCAATATTATCTTTATAAAAAATTTGTGGAAGTGTGAGAAGCTTTCTCGGGAAGGTGACTATCGTTTTCCTTCATTCTTTTGTTTGCCAAAAGAAAAAGAACTAATAAGAACAACAAAAAGTGAATCTGCCAATTAGGCATTAACATTTCTCTAGAAACTTAAGCATGACAAAATTATCTTGTCGAAGATAAAGAAAGAGTACATAAAATTGTTCTGTATATAATCATGCAACATTCCAGACGAGTAAATAAAGTGCGGAAAGTAAAGTGCATAAATTAAATAATTTAAAGACAAGTGCGCAAAGTAAAATGCATAAATTAAATAATTTAAAGATAAATATGTAATGTAAATTACATAAAATAAATAATTAAAATATGAGTACATAAATTAAAGTGAGAAAAGTAAACTAAATTAATAAAAGCGATGAAGGGTAAACTGAGACTTGAATTGAAATGAAATTGAAAAACAAGAACAAGAATGTAAAGGCATAATTAAAATCTACGGGAACTAAGGTGGAAAAATAAGAACTAGACTATGAGTAACATTGCATTACTCCTAGGGTAAAAAATGAAACAAATGTAAAATGACAAGTTGTGTGTTGTGTAGGGGATCTTTCTCTCTTCTAAAAACTTGGTATGTATAAGAGTTTTGGTGCATCTCAATTAGCATTCAAATAAGTCATAATTTCCTTGTTGATAAATATAATTAATTCTAGTTGATTGCTTAAATTGTCTTGGTTGACCCAAAATGCATTCAATCCCCTTGATTCATGCTTGTGGTTTAATCTAAATAATAATGTTGATTTGATTTTCATTCCATTTTGAGCTCTTCCATAATAACTTCAGTTGACCCATCATGTTAGCATAATCCCTTATATATGTGCATTGTAACATGTGTGAAAATCCTTAAACGGATTATCTCTCCTCATTTAAATTTTATGCATTCAGTCGTATTTAAAGGTTCTGCTATGTGCTCGGTCATTTTAGGCGATCGGCCGTTTTCATATGCTCCACCAATTTTACATGTTCGGCCACATTTCATAAGATCGGCCGCATTTCATGTGTTAAAAAAAATTTAGGTATTTGGCCGCATTTATAATTTTCGGCTTGTAGCCAACCTTTATTAATTAGGGACATTTGAACATAGCTTGGGGCCCAAAGGTATTTTGGGACCGCTCGAGCATAACTTAGGCCCCTTTGTTAATTTAATTGTCGGGATCTTGGGTCTGACTAGGCCATTCCGACCATGCCCAAACACATGCTTTCACTAAAATCCTGTTTGCAAAAACAAAAAAAAAAAGGAGAGAGAGAGAGAGAGAGAGAGAGAGAGAGAGAGAGAGGCATTGAACTATTTTAAAAAAAACATGTTAAACATTGGAAATTTTTTGTGTTCTTTTATGTCGAAAGAAACACTCTTATGTGGTGTATTCAATTAAGATTTTAGATGAGTTATAAAGTTGATGGAGTTTAATTGAATTTAATTGAGTTTGACTAAATTTCACAAACTGTACATGGATTTTGACTGAATTCATGCATATATATTAATTGAGTTTGTTAGACTTTTATTATTGATTTTAATGGAGTTTATAGTACTAAAAAAAATAAAAAATTTGTGACACCAATAATGCAATTATATAAGAATAAAAAAAATGTCGGTAGCAACAATGGTAGTGGTGGTGGTGGTGGGGTGCTGTGGGCAGCGACGTTGGTGGTAGTTGTAGTGGTGGTCATGATGTTGAGGGTGGTGGTCGTGGTTGTGGAGGTGGCAGCGACGATGGATGTGGTGGCAATAGTGGTGGGGATGGAAATGACGGTAGGGTTGGTAGTAGGGGTGGCGGTGGCGGTGGCATGGGTGGTGGAGGTAGTGGCGGCGGTTGTGATAGCCTGACAAGATGGTGGTAGTAGAGGAGGTGAAATCATTTCTAGACAATAAATGAAAGAAATCTACTCCTCAGTCTGATAGCGGTCAGGTCTTATGGCTGTCGGGCAATCACTCCTAGGCCGTTGAGCATGCCGGTAGTCAATTAAGAGTTCGGAACGACACTAAATAATATATCTATCAAAATCTTTAGGGGGAAGCAAAGATTTGTCATGGCCTAATATTAGTCTAAAATCAAATGAAATCCACCACTTTTTGTATTTCTTTTAAAATCAATGAGTTTTTTAATACACCCAAACTTTTGCCTTTCAAAGTCATGATTGAACACATCCAAATTTGAATGGAGTTTAAAAGTCTGGAGTTTAAATTATTATTTACGGCACATAGAGGTGTGCCACGATAGGCCCAAACCGTAAAACATTCAAGGCACATAAAGCACGCTGTGAAATGCCCAACAGAATTTACGGTGTGCATAGTATGCCGTAAAACACTTTTTAGGGCATAAATTGCACGCCCTAAAAGAGTAATTTAACTCTCTTTTTAAGGCGTTTAGTCTAAAATTTCTTGCTCCTATTAATATCCCTCCTATATGAGCCAGACTGAACATTAACAGAGCACTACTTCCACCATCCAAGCCTTCCTCCAAACCAAGAGTCTCCCTCATTTTTTGCAAAGCTTCAAACTTAGACCATTGGCTCTTACTTCTAGAACCCTTGTTACCATTTTCATTAGCAATAAACTTGGATTTTCTTCGAGCTTGCACATTCATCCAAGGCCCCTTCAACCCTTTCATAACCCCGTTTGCACCATCTGTGTTTGCACCAGCTACATCACTTGGAGCCATCTAAGCAAGATCATGGACTTTTATCTCATAGTTCTCTTTCTTGTGCCCATAACAACCACAAAAGTAATAAATATCATGCAAGTGTTTGTATTCAATATTATACCAGGTTTGATTGATTTGGACAAAAGCATCAAGTGGCTTGGTCAATTCTAGCTCAATACAAAGGTGAGCACACTTCCCCTCCTCTTTGAATATCATGCTTTATTTTCGTCATTTTTAAAATTTTCCCTCCATGTTGGAATTTATGAATGGTACTACCTTTTTACCAGGAAAAATGCAATTTGCCCAACAATTTGTAGGTCGTATTCAAGATCATATTGTACAAAACCCGTTAAGGGTTGTTGTAATGGATGCGTCTTTTGGCTTTTACAACTTTACTATAAATGATCAAGATGATAGGGTAGCCCACAATGGGAAATTATTCGAAAATCTAGATGGTGATGGTATAGATCTAATAAGCCTACGCATCCAAAAAAAGGACCAAAATTTCCTTCCATAAGCCATATATTGGCTGAAAAGAGAAAAACATATTTTGACATGCTCGGTGGGACACACTATATGAGGGATCAATATCAATGAAACTATTCCTATCAGCCGATGAATCTCCTTGCGACTTGGCCAACTAGCCTAGGGGAAAAATCTCAACCATAAAACTAGGCCCTAAGCTCTAGAAGCCTACTGAGGGTGGGGTGAAGTATGCTATAGGACAATAACCTACCTTTTTAAAAATTAAGTTCTTTAAAGGCACACAAGCATAAACACAAACAATTTTGTGGTTAATAAATTAAAACTAGTAACAATGGAATGTAAATAACACACGAGAATTGTTGACCCAAAAAATCCAACAAGGAGAAAAACTGGGGGCACCAAGCCAGGAGAGATCCAATCTACTCAATTAAGAAATACAAGAAAAACGAAAGAAGACTTAGCTCATCTATCACATATAGGTAGCTACAATCCAACCTTTAAGCAGGCACCTTTTCTTTATCTCTTAGCAGCAAATCCTATCAAGAGATCAAGCTCAAGTTCCATATAGTTTGATGTATGAAGTGAGTTGTGGTTTCACTGATTCATCTATGTCAATCACAAAGTAAGATTGAGCTAGACAAATGAAACCTAAGTGTTGTGATGATTAAACTAGAAGTAGTGAGCTTGAAGCATATAGTTTAAATCAAAACAACAACGATGAAACAAAACAAATGTTCAGCTGAAATCTTGTAAATGTTTACTTGGAGAAAGCTACATGTATACAATCAATCATATGCTCACAAGTAACATATACTAGCTGAACAAGTAATAACGAACTCAAGCAATGAAAAACATTTAGCGGTAAAGAGTATAAATCAACTTGGGGAAGTATTTATGTGTCTGCAATCATCCACATAGCCCTCAAGTGTTCAAGAGTGGCTGAACCAGTAAATGAGTTCTTGAATGCTCAGAGGCACATAAGAAGTTTTTTCAAACCTTTGAAATGATTCTGTTGGGCAAGTAGAAAGTGAGATGCATAAAAGTTTTCTAAAAAATAAAATGAGTTCCTTTGAAAAACGCCAGCCAATTAAGAATATATAGATTCTTTGAAACATTTTGTTTTCAAGACAACATCCCAATGTTTTGAAAGACCGGCCACAGGAAACACAAAGGAAGAGAAATGAGTTTTTAATTTTTTTTAGGAACCAAATGCACTGACACAACACCAAGCACCAATATTGTTTTGATGGGTTGGAATTAAGAAGCTGCATGCTTTTGAAAAAGTAAGTGAAGAATGTTTTCTTACATGCTTTTAATAAAGATGAAATAAAATAAGCCATAAAACCAATAGCCCATGTCTCTAGCAAAGCAAAAAAGAAAACAAAGAAGGATAAGATGCTTTGGAGGAAACAAATGGGTTATTAAAAATAGAACACATGTTGTTTGAAATATTTTAACCAAAAGAAAGAATAGAAGGTTGGCAGACAACAACATGGTTAAAAATATTAGGTCTAATATCACAAAACGTCCATAAGGTTTACGAAACTATTGGTTTGCATCCATAATATTGGTCAGTCGTGGTCCTTAAGGTTAGTATGTGTGATCACAAATGGTCTCGGTCGTTAGGTTCTGTCAAAAACTCTGTTAGTTTACTGACGTGGCATATATATATATATAAATATATATATATATATATATATATCACAAAATATCCTTGAGATTCACGCACTTACCACAAATGGCCCCTACGAAATTTTTAAATTTAAAATTCATAAAATTTTGGAGATGTGTATTATTTTATGAATTTTAAATTATTTAAAAATATATATTGTATTTTAAATACGCGTGACACTCTATTATTGGAGATGTGGACTCCACATGTAATAACCCAAAACTAAATATCTAAAAAGTAACAAAATATCTAAACATTAGGATTAATTTATTCTACTCAAAAAGACAATTTTGCCCTCGCATTATTTAATAGGGAAAAAGTTGACTTTTTGATCGAGAAGGATTTTGGCAATTCCGCTTACGCCGTTGCGTAGAGCACGCTGAAACGAGTCCGTAGACACGGAGTAGACCCGAATCGGAGTTGTAACAAAGAAAATATGGTCAAATTACCGCGAAGGGCAAAACGGTAATTTAGACAAAAGTCAGATTTTTATCCCCTTCTCTCTCTCTCTCTCTCTCTCCCCCGTCAGTTTTTCTCTCCTCCCTCTCTCTCTCTCTTTCTCTCTCTCCCGCGCGCGACCAGCCACGACCTCCGTCCCTTCTCTTCGCTACCCCAGCCACCACAGGCTGGCTTGATCTCCGCCGCAGGTACCAAAGGAACCGGCACACCCTCGCCGTCACGCCACGACCCGTCGCCTCCCTTGCCATGTCGGAGCTCGCCGAAAATTGGAGAAAACCGCCGGTTTCCAGTCGAAACTTCAAGCTCTTCGATCTCCTTCGTTTCTCAACCAAATCGTTTAAGGTATGGATTCTCAGCTATTTTTCATGCTCTAACTGATGGTTGGCTGGGTTTCGATCAATTTTTGCTGTAGATCACTCGATTTTCAACTTGAAAATCGAAAATTCGGCCGCGCTGATCGGCCATTTGCGGCCACTTTTTGGGGTATGTCCAAGAACAAAAGTGACTCTGAGGTGTTTTAAGGATATTTGGAGTAGATTTTCCGACCACCCGGTATCAAGTCGGTTAGTGAAGTGATAAGATCGTCGTGTTTCCATGAGTAGGATTTTGTCTCGTTCGTCCGTTTGAGCCCTGTTTTCCAGATTATGCGATCCTTGGGTGTGTAAGTCGTTGGATCGCATAATATATTCGTACTTGATTTCAGGATCGTTAGGATTCGTTACGAATCAGAGTTACTCCGAAATTTCTATTTGGATTTTAAGTATAACATAATCCGAACCAAATTCTGGTAGAGAGAAGATTGATCGAAGATAGTATAGTTTATCGCCCAGTTTATTCCAATTTTCTGAAAGACTAAAGTGGGCATTAATCACGTATTTCTTGTTTAATTTAAATAGTTTTATTAATCATGGTTAAACCATACATGAGGGACCTTCAAAAAGGTTAGCTTTGGACTTTTCATTGATTTTATATCCTAAATGAAATTGATTTTAGATAAATAAGTTTTTATAAATGAGTTTATCTAAATAAAATTTCATTATTTGATCTTGAATAAGTTTTATTATGTTTCCGAGCATGATTAGTACAGAAATAGTTTCATAGTTTTGTGCTGCTTACTTACACATGCTAAAAAGTTATAGAAAACAGAGTTTGAGGCTTATGGCAGAGGAGATAGTAGCATGATTCCAGATTTCAATTATTGATCAAACTTTTCTAAAAATAATTTATTTTAAAACCACCACGTACCCATTTTTATTTGGTGATTACCCTCAGACGGACCGATGTCTACAGACATCCAGTCTGTTTACAGTTCTGTCAGTGCACTTGACATTGCCTCACGAGTTTCGGGGACGCTCGGACCGTGAGTGCCAGGATTGCGAATCGGCAGACTTGGTGTCCCGAGACCTGCCAGGATTGCGGCTCGGCTGACTCTGTGTCCCCGAGACCTGCTAGAATTGCGGATCAGGCCGACTACGGTCCCCTGTATCTTGCCAGAGCGGCTCGAGTTGACTTGGTGTCATCGAGACCTGCCGGCGGATCAGGCTGACCATAGTCCCCTGAATCCTACCAGTTTGCTGCTCGGCAGACTGCGTGTCGCCGAGACCTGCCAGGGGAATTGACGGACTTTCAGGGGTACATCTAGGTGGTAGTTTTAAAGGAATTTCAGTGTTTTTATAAAATTATTGTTTTCAGAAATTTTATATCAGTTTTCTTGATAATCGTGCCCGTTTCATATCTGCATACATACATATATATATATATATACCTGTTAATTTAAATGCTTTATACCAAAAATGGGATGCGGGAATTTTTTTTTTTCAAAAAAGAATTTTTAGACTTTGCGCGACCAATATTTATATATTCGTCGCGCAAAACTTTGCGAGACCAATATGTTTCGTCGCGCAAAGTGATACGGTTTTTAAAAACCGAAATAACTCCTCCACCATTTTCTCAATTTCTTTCTCTACTCTTACCTCTCCTCTCTCTTTCCCTCTCCCCAAATCCCACCCTTTCTCTCACACTCACTCCTCTCACTTAATCTCTCATCTCTCTCTTCACTATCTCTCACTCTCACTCACTCTCACTCACTCTCTCATCTATCTTTTCACTATCTCTCACTCTCTCATCTCTCTATCACTATCTTATCTAATTCTCTCACTTCTCCCTCTCATTCTCTCTCACTCTCAATCTTGCCAAAAGGTATATTCTCTCCAAATTTTAAATTTTTTTCATTAATATGTGTTTTTTGAGTTAGTTTTGAGTTTGTGTGGGGTTTGGGGTTGAGTAAAGGGGAGAGATTGGAGTTTGGGTTGGATTTGTGGTATAACAATTTTAGGGGAGATTATACATTCTTTTTTTTTGTTGTTGTTGTTATTTGACCATATTTGTTTTTTTTTGTAGGTAATCATTGAGACTTTGATGGCTAAAGTTGAGGATTAGGAAGCTATCAAAACATATTATCCACCACTACCACCACAATATGCTTGTATTAGGATTTTATTTTGTTAATTCATGTGTACATTTTGAATATTATATATATATAAATATTTATTGGATAATTTGATCACTATTTTTCATATGTAATTTTATTTTGAATATGTCAATTTAAATTAAAGTAATTAAGAAAAATCTTACAATTAAATTAAATTTAAAAAGTAAAAATTTGAAAAAATTACTATAATTAAATTAATATCAATTTAAATTAAAGTGATTTTAAAAAAAATCATACAATTAAATTATATTTAAAAAGTAAAAATTTTGAATAAATTAATATTAAAGAAATAATAATAAAAAGTAAAAATTAGTTTATTTTAATTAAAAAATTTAAAACACAAAAAAATATTTCGTCGCGCAAATATTTGCGCGACGTTAGTGTTCGTCGCGCAAAACTCTAAAAATGTGGGCGGGTACCAAAAATGGAAAGCGGGAATTTTTTATTTTTTAAATTTTTTTGAGACTTTGCACGACCAATGTTTTTTGTCGCGCAAAACTTTGCGCGACGAATATTTTTCGTCGCTCAAACCTTTGCGCGACCAATGTTTTTCGTCGCGCAAAGTTTTGCGGGACCAATATTTTTTCGTCGCACAAAGTACTTTGCGCGACCAATATTTTTTCGTTGCGCAAAGTCACTTTGCGCGACCAATGAAAAAACTTGGTCGCGCAAAGTCTTTCTTCACGATCTTTGCGCGACGAAGTTTTTGTCGCGTTAAAATTTGTGCGACTACAATGTATTTTGCGCGACGAAATTAGATTCGTCGCGCAAAGTGTAAAATGTAGTAGTGAAGGATGTATAGATTCTTTGAAACATTTTGTTTCCAAGACAACATCCCAATGTTTTGAAAGACCGGCCACAGGAAACACAAAGGAAGAGAAATGAGTTTTTAATTTCTTTTAGGAACCAAATGCACTGACACAACACCAAGGCTTTTAGAAAGATGGAATAAAATAAGCCAATATTGTTTTGATGGGTTGGAATTAAGAAGCTGCATGCTTTTGAAAAAGTAAGTGAAGAATGTTTTCTTACATGCTTTTAATAAAGATGAAATAAAATAAGCCATAAAACCAATAGCCCATGTCTCTAGCAAAGCAAAAAAGAAAACAAAGAAGGATAAGATGCTTTGGAGGAAACAAATGGGTTATTAAAAATAGAACACATGTTGTTTGAAATATTTTAACCAAAAGAAAGAATAGAAGGTTGGCAGACAACAACATGGTTAAAAATATTAGGTCTAATATCACAAAACGTCCATAAGGTTTACGAAACTATTGGTTTGCATCCATAATATTGGTCAGTCGTGGTCCTTAAGGTTAGTATGTGTGATCACAAATGGTCTCGGTCGTTAGGTTCTGTCAAAAACTCTGTTAGTTTACTGACGTGGCATATATATATATATAAATATATATATATATATATATATATCACAAAATATCCTTGAGATTCACGCACTTACCACAAATGGCCCCTACGAAATTTTTAAATTTAAAATTCATAAAATTTTGGAGATGTGTATTATTTTATGAATTTTAAATTATTTAAAAATATATATTGTATTTTAAATACGCGTGACACTCTATTATTGGAGATGTGGACTCCACATGTAATAACCCAAAACTAAATATCTAAAAAGTAACAAAATATCTAAACATTAGGATTAATTTATTCTACTCAAAAAGACAATTTTGCCCTCGCATTATTTAATAGGGAAAAAGTTGACTTTTTGATCGAGAAGGATTTTGGCAATTCCGCTTACGCCGTTGCGTAGAGCACGCTGAAACGAGTCCGTAGACACGGAGTAGACCCGAATCGGAGTTGTAACAAAGAAAATATGGTCAAATTACCGCGAAGGGCAAAACGGTAATTTAGACAAAAGTCAGATTTTTATCCCCTTCTCTCTCTCTCTCTCTCTCTCCCCCGTCAGTTTTTCTCTCCTCCCTCTCTCTCTCTCTTTCTCTCTCTCCCGCGCGCGACCAGCCACGACCTCCGTCCCTTCTCTTCGCTACCCCAGCCACCACAGGCTGGCTTGATCTCCGCCGCAGGTACCAAAGGAACCGGCACACCCTCGCCGTCACGCCACGACCCGTCGCCTCCCTTGCCATGTCGGAGCTCGCCGAAAATTGGAGAAAACCGCCGGTTTCCAGTCGAAACTTCAAGCTCTTCGATCTCCTTCGTTTCTCAACCAAATCGTTCGAGTAAGGTATGGATTCTCAGCTATTTTTCATGCTCTAACTGATGGTTGGCTGGGTTTCGATCAATTTTTGCTGTAGATCACTCGATTTTCAACTTGAAAATCGGCCAAAATTCGGCCGCGCTGATCGGCCATTTGCGGCCACTTTTTGGGGTATGTCCAAGAACAAAAGTGACTCCAAATGAGGTGTTTTACCTAGGATAGGAGTTTGGAGTCTTGGTTCCTAGATTTTCCGACCACCCGGTATCGCTTTGGACACCCAAACTGCCCACGCGTGTGGCGGTGCGTGGGTGTGGGTAGTGAAGTGATTCTGTGAAGTTTTGTGATCGTCGTGTTTCCATGAGAGCGTAGGATTTTGCGGATCTCGATTCGGAGTCCGTTTGAGCCCTGAACGGATTTTCCAGATTATGCGATCCTTGGGTGCAGTGTCGTCAAGTCGTTGGATCGCACTCAATTTTGGATATGTCGTACTACATGATTTCAGGATCGTGTAGGATTCGACGGATTACGAATCAGAGTCCCGGATACTCCGAAATCGCGAACCCTGGGTCTAGGGTTTGGATTTTAAGTGATAACGTGATTTTGGCTAATCCGACCGTCCGTTTCGGACCAAATTCACAGAACATGGTTCCTTCTCTGTGAGAAACCTTTAGAGAGGCCCAGATTGGCCATCGAAGATCGTGGACCCCACGGGGTCCCGGATCGGCCGGTCTGGCAGTTTATCGCCCAGTAAAACTTCGGGTCTTTCAAGACCGTTCCAATTTTCTGAAAGACTAAAGTGGGCATAGGAGTAATTTTTAAATGTGTACACGTATTTCTAGGAGCCGGGGGCAAGGTGTTTAATTTACTTCTCTTATTGAGTAGTTTTATTAATTTAATATTCATGGTTAGCCAGGCACCAGAGGCCAGATTGTGCCACATGAGGGACCTTCAAAAAGGTCCAGCTAGCTCGGACCAGCAGTGAGTGGACTTCCCTTCATGAATGATTTTATATAAATGAGTTATATAAATAATTTATATAAATAAGTTTACCTAAATGATTTTATATTGATTTTAGATAAATAAGTTTTTATAAATGAGTTTATCTAAATAAAATTTCATTATTTGATCTTGAATAAGTTTTATTATGTTTCCGAGCATGATTAGTACAGAAATAGTTTCATAGTTTTGTGCTGCTTACTTACACATGCTAAAAAGTTATAGAAAACAGAGTTTGAGGCTTATGGCAGAGGAGATAGTAGCATGATTCCAGATTTCAATTATTGATCAAACTTTTCTAAAAATAATTTATTTTAAAACCACCACGTACCCATTTTTATTTGGTGATTACCCTCAGACGGACCGATGTCTACAGACATCCAGTCTGTTTACAGTTCTGTCAGTGCACTTGACATTGCCTCACGAGTTTCGGGGACGCTCGGACCGTGAGTGCCAGGATTTGCGAATCGGCAGACTTGGTGTCCCGAGACCTGCCAGGATTGCGGCTCGGCTGACTCTGTGTCCCCGAGACCTGCTAGAATTGCGGATCAGGCCGACTACGGTCCCCTGTATCTTGCCAGAGCGGCTCGAGTTGACTTGGTGTCATCGAGACCTGCCGGCGGATCAGGCTGACCATAGTCCCCTGAATCCTACCAGTTTGCTGCTCGGCAGACTGCGTGTCGCCGAGACCTGCCAGGGGAATTGACGGACTTTCAGGGGTACATCTAGGTGGTAGTTTTAAAGGAATTTCAGTGTTTTTATAAAATTATTGTTTTCAGAAATTTTATATCAGTTTTCTTGATAATCGTGCCCGTTTCATATCTGCATACATACATATATATATATATATACCTGTTAATTTAAATGCTTTATATTTGAATACCGATGAACTTTAGATTTACATACATATTTATTTTGACTTCGGGGGTTAATATGTTGATAAACTGAATTAAGAACATTATTTTCGTCCACTCACATTTTCAACTTGTTTTTCGCCCCCAGGCCGTAGAAGTACCGGGCCACTCTTAGCTTCCGCATCGCCAAGAAACGTAGGATTTTATTGTAAAAGTTCTTGAAATGTTGTAAATTAGTAGAAAATGCTCTGATATCCAGTTTTAGTGGGGAACTTGAACTGGTGATTGTTTGGTTGTTTATTCTGGCAGTTGGTGAAACGTTATTTGCTTGTTTAACAGGTGGAAGATTTTGGGTTTGGTCATAATACAGGGGGGACTCTGCCGAATTTTCGGCAGGAGTCCAAAGAAGGTTTTAATAGTAACTGTAGCAAGAAGGGTAAAATGGTCGTTTGTGCCCGACGGTTGCCAGGTGTCGCACACGCACAGAACTTGGTTCGAATTCCAAAGTGGAATTGGGATTGGGTCCTGTCACCACATATGTCACATCAACAAACTAATGGAGTTTTTAAAAAATTATTTAAATTCATAAAACTTAAAAATGGAAAAACCATGGGTTTAGGGTTCATAAATGGTCCTCAAGGTTAAAATCTTATATAAATGGTTTTTTCATTTTTAAATTTTTTTAGTTTTAAATTATTTTTAAAAAACTTCATTAGTTTGTTGATGTGGCATATATGTGGAGCCCACATCTTCAAAAATATAGTGTCACGTGTATTTAAAATACAATATATATTTTTAAAAAAAGAAAACCAAAATTTTATGAATTTTAAATGAAAAAACGAAAAAATATCGTAGAGACCATTTGTGATAGGTGCGTGAATCTTAGGGATGTTTTGTGATATATATAAGCCATGTTAGCTAACTAACTGAGTTTTTGACTGAACCTAACGACATGGACCATTTGTGATCACAGCTTGAGGACCACGAATGAACAAAAATAATATTAATGATGCAATTTGATAGTTTCGTAAACCTTAATGATGTTTTGTGATATTAGGCCAAAATATTATAATATATGTAAAGAAGAGTCTTTGAATCAAAACCACATTCAGTGATCTGTCAAAAAAGAATAGAGATGAGGAATCACAAAGTTACAAATAGCCCATGGCTCAAAGATATTAACAAATATTTGTTTAACTTAGCCAATCAGACAAAGTCTTTTAGGATATGGCTATTTTAAACAAATGTGAAAGTTTTAAGGAAAAGAGTTTTTAAATACTATAAAAATCTCATGCTTGGTCAGACAAAAATAAGTGGAGAAATAAAAGATTGACCAAGGAATAAAATACTAACACAGAGGTGACACAGAGTAGATTAATAATTCCATAGAATGTATTAATGGTTTTAAAAACAAACTTAGAGAAATATGTTGCATGAAAGAATGAACTTTGGATCAATCCAAGTGAAGTATGGATTAATCCATGTGAACAATGCAAATGATTTTACCTTTTGAACTACAACGAGGAGACTTGGAAGCCCTTCAACCCACACTAATTCTAACTAGAAACTAATTAATATTACAATGATTTTGTTACTTTAAGAGAAGAGCCAAAATACAATAAAGGTCCAAATAAAAACCATACATCAACCTTATCGTGATTATCAGCCACAAGAGGAAAATCATTGTATGAATCTCAATCCAATCTTGATTGAGAAATATGTGAGAATTCAACCTTAGAGTCAAATTCTCAGGTTGAATTTCCGATTGAGAACTTCTCATTGGGTGAGGAAAATGAGTCCACCTAAGGAGATGAGACCCAAAAGGTGATTGAAGAGGATGATTGAAATATGGTACAACCAAAGGCAACAATACTAAGAGATAATGGCCTCAATCTAGTGAAAGAAAAGGTTAGAGCACGACCCAATGTGTAACAATATTGATAGACTTGGTTGGAAGAGAAAATGTCAACCTAGCGAGAGAGTGGTCGAACTTCGAGAGAAGTTTTAGATGATAGAATTGGAATTAACCAAGGCTGAGGTTGTGGCCTCTCTAGAAGCAGCAACAGCTGCAAAAGATGAAAATGCACCGAGAATAGATGAATGATGGTAACGGTACCAAAAGAGCCAATCTTGGAGTTGGAGGCTCATCTAACTAAAGCTTTCAAGGCAAATAATTCCTAGGTCAAGTCCAGGCAACCAACAAAGGTGGTGGATGAGAGACCACCAAAAGTTGAAAAGGCTAGGTCTATTTAGCCAAAGGTCTTAACGCCCCTAGCCAAAATCTAGTCATGGCCAAGGTGGTTTAACCAGTAATGGATGTAGTAGAAAGGAAAGAAAATGAGGACCAAGAAATGGTCGAATATGTTAGGGGTGATCCTTATACGAAATATGAAGAGCTAAAGGTAGAGAAATGCCAATTCATGGTGATTTTAATACCAACGAGATAGAATAAGGGCTTGAACCTACGACCAAATTAGAGGCTAAATAAGCCTAAGAAAATCTCAAGCAGACCACAGTTGAGGATGAGGTGCTCTATGGGAATGATGAGAATGGTGATGGCGAGTGCCTCGAAGAATCCCTAAAAGAAATTATGGAGCATCCGAACGATCATGAGAATATGAAAAGGCTAGCCAAGTTAGAAAGTGCTTGGAAGGTGGGTAAGACCAAGTTGAAGTTTAGGGACATTGATGAGGTTGATGCCATGGTGGTCACACTTCCGTCGTTTTTCAAAGCTTAGCCGGGCTAACCTAATTCCATTGACGGTGATGTCTTCGAAGAGGTCTAGTCAATGGTTTAGATGAGCGAACCAAAAAAAAAATCTAAGTAACTTGAGAAGTTCTAAATGTAGAGGTGGCTCGACCTCAAATAATTGTGTCAAGGCTGAATGAAATAGGTCGAGAAAACGTGTTTTATGAGATTCTGCCAAGAAAATGGCAATCCACCTTAAGCCCTTACATATATGTTCTCTTTTTAATGGGGTGATGGTGAGCAAAGCTGAAATTGATACGAGGGCCACGGTGAACATCCTTCTAGCTTCGATTTTGAAGAAGTTAAAGAAAGGTTCGAATAAATTCCCACCGAGATATAACCATAACCTATTTGTGATATACTTACTTGACTTGACATATGCACCTAAAACATTGAAAATTACCAAGAGTAAAGTCAATAATTCAACTAATTCAATCAAAATTATGGAACTCATTAGTCATGTGCTACTAATGATTTACATTACAAGTTCCATTGGAGCACTTTTAATAAACAATGATTTTCTACAATGTATTCCCTCCGTTGATGGGCGGACCCATTTCACATCTCAAACTCAAAAGATCTATTTGTGTTCAGTCATTTCTAAAAGAAATTTTTTGTACAAATATCACCCTAAACTTGACATTTTGCTGCAAATTGTCACTCTTAAAAAAGTAATTGAAGCAATGTGCACATGTAGTATTTTGAACGGAAAAAAAGGAAATCGAGCTATATATGGCACGCATTGCTTCAGTTTTTCTTTGTTTAAGGTGACATTTTATAACAAAAGCTACAATTCAAATGGCCCGGGTAAAATTACAAATCTTATTATAAAATATTCATTTATGTTTCATTACAAGGGGTGTTATAATCCAATCAGTCTGGCCCGAGATGAGGATGAGCGTAGTAGAAGTGGGACATTGCAATCCAAGATTATGGATGGTAGTCTGGTCCTCTGTTATTTGCTGGAGATGGGCTTTAGGTTTCAGTATCAGGGCCCAACCAGCCACACCCAAGATGAGGGGTTGTAAATATAAGGTGTTGTTCTCACCTTTTTACCACGGCTTTAGTCTTATTTCTGCTACCGCTCTTCTCTTGGTTCACTTGAGCACTATCTCTCTCACCGCTCTACTCAGTTTCTTCAAGTTCGTTTTTCTGTTTCCTTTCTTATAAGTATTATGTTATGCGTTTTCTCACCTTTTGCGTTGAATATTATACATTTTATTTTTATTTTTATTATGTTTCTTTTCCCTCCATGTTCGAATTTATTAATATTACTACCATTTTTCCAGGAAAAATGCAATTTGCCTAACAATATATAGGTTAAGATCAGATTGCACAAAACCTGTTAAGGGTTGTTATAATGGGTGCGTCTGTTGGCTTTTACAACTTTACTATAAATGATCAAGTTGATAGGGTAGTTAGCAATGGGATATTATTACATAACCCATATAGTGATGGTATAGATCCGACACGCCTACGTATCCAAAAAAAGGACCAAAACTTCCTTCCATAAGCCACATTGGCTGAAAAGAGGAAAAACATATTTTGGCATGCTAGATGACACACACTGCATGAGAGATCAATATCAATGGAACTATTCCTATCAGCCGATGAATCTCCTTGCGACTTGGCCAACTAGCCGAGTGGAAAAATCTCATCCTTATCCTGATTCTCAGCCACAAGAGGAAAATAATCATATGGATATCAACCCCAATATTGATTGGGAAATAAGTGACAATTCAGCCTTGGAGTCAAATGCTCAAGTTGAATTTCCTATTGAGAACTTCCAATTGGTTGGGGAAAATGAGTCCACCCAAGGAGATGAGACCTAAAACATGAACGAATAGGAGGATTGAAATATAGTACAACCTAAGGTGACCATCCTAAAAGATTGGCCTTTATCTAGTGAAAGAAAAGGTGGGAACACGACTAAATGTGCTGCAATAATGATAAACGTGGTTGTAAGAGAAAAGGTCAACATAGCAATACCACATTTTAAAGTGATCAAATTATCGAACACCAGCAAAGGCCAAAATTAGCCAATCAAAGGCATTTATAGGGCATGGAAGATGGTCCAAAGAGATGGCCAGAGATCATTTGGATCGTACTAGTCATCCTAGTACTTCAACCTATCGCAAGGCGAATGGCAAGATCTATGTAAAGGAATAATGATGGAAAAATGGAGGCCAACTCAACTTAATCGAGTGGTCGAACTTCTAGAAAAGCATCAGATGGAAGAGTTGGAACTAACCAAGGTTGAGGTTGTGGCCTTACTAGAAGCAGCAACGGCTTAAAAGATGAAAATGCACTAAGAATGGATGAATTGCTCAGTTGTGGTTACAGTCCCATATGAGACAATCTTGGGGTTGGAGGCTCATCTGCCAGAATTTTTCATGGCAAATAATTCCTGGGTAGAGTCTAGGCGGCCAACAAAGGTGGTGGATGAGAGGGCATCAAAGGTTGAGAAGGCTAAGTCAGTTTAGCCAAAAGTCCAACAGACCGTAGGCAAAATCAAGTCATGGCCAAGGTGGTTAACAAGCCAAGGTCGAAAGGAAAGAAGAGGAGGACTATGAAATGGTTGAAGATGTTAGGGGTGATCCTTAGATGAAATATGAAGAGCTAAAGGTAGAAGAGGACCAAGTCATGGTGATTTTCATACCAAAAAGGTAGAACAAAGGCTTGAACCTATGACCAAAGTAGAGGCTAAATAAGTCTAAGAAAATCCCGAGCATAAAGGTCGAGGCGTTCTATGGGGATGATAAGTATGGTGATGGTGAGTGTCTCCAAGAATTCCCAAAATAAAATATGAAGCATCTGAACTATCATGAGAATATGGAAAGGCTAGCCAAGTTAGAAAGTGCTTGGAAGGTGGGTAAGACCAAGTTGAAGTTTTGGAACTTTGATGAGGTCGATTACATGGTGGTCACACTTCTCTTGTTTTTCAAAGTATAGCCGGGCCAACCTAATTCCATTTACGGTGATGTCTTCGACAAGGTCGAGTCAATGTTTCAGATGAGCGAACCAAAGGAAATCTAAGTGACTTGAGAAGTTCTAAATGTAGACGTGGCTTGACCTCAAATCATTGTGTCAAGGCCGAATGAAAAACATCGAGAAAATGTGTGTTATGAGATGCCGCCAAGAAAATAGCTACCCACCTTAAGCCCTTACAAGTATTGGCTCATTTTGATGGAGGTGCTGGTAGCAAAATTCAAATTAATGCGAGGGCCCATGGTGAACATCCTTCTAGCTTCAATTATGAGGAAGTTGAAGAAACGTTCGGATAAAGGAATTCCCACCGAGATAAAGGGGATCAACCCACTCCAAGTCAAGGTGGGCCAAAAGTTCAAGATGCAAACCTTCTTTGTGGTGGAGACAATGGCTCACTACAATGCTTTTTCGAGCTGAGATTGGATCCATGGAAATATATGTGTCCCTTCATTAGTTCTTAGCATAAGGATGGTAGTGTATACAATATTTTTCATGGCTTTAGCCAACACGGTGGAAGCAAGATTTTACGAAGATCATCTTGGGCCTCTTTCCATCACGGGAATCTCGGTCCAAAATTTGATCGATTTAGGGGCACATGATGCCCACGTGGACGAAGAGTGTCTTGAGAAGGCTATGTGGTTATGGGCTAATAAAGTGCTAGAGCATGGTGCAAGTGGAATTTTTGCATGAAGACCCTAAATCATGCTTTTGAGATCAAAGAGGTGGAGTGGATACCGGCCAAGATGGATGGTTAGAATCCACAACCGTTCTTCCAGTGGGATCAAATGATCCTAGATATGGTAAGTGGCCTCCAACTTCAATTCTTATTAACAAATTTTTAGGAAAATGGGCTTAGAGGTTAAGTGCCTAAGATGGTTGTGTCCACTTCAATTCTTATCCAGTAGCTTGGAATATGGTGGAGAAGTGACTTATCACTTTTATTGACCAACTTCAGGCTAAAATAGTAACCATTTTTGCTATGAAATACATTTTTTTATAAGCATTTTTCTTTTCTTTTTCTTTTCTGCAAAGGCATTCATATTCCTTTTCCGTGAAACTTTTGATTATTATTATTTTGTTCTTAGAGCTTGTTTGGGAGTGATTCAGGTTAGGCCAAAAATCACTTCTGTGGAGAATCATTTTTTCATAATCACTTTAAGTGGTTTGAAGTGATTTTATGTAGAAGAACATCCCTAGATTCACTTAAAAAAACTAAAAGTAATTATATGGAAAATCATGTGGGAGATGCTTCTCCCTAGAAGTGATTCCAATCTATCTAGAGTCATAGATAATGTAAATATGTGAATGAATTCGTTACAAGTCTTGACTGCTAAAGTAATCTTATAATGGGAAGTTGGTTTTACTTCCATATAGAAGTGGATAGCGTGTAGAACTAGTTTTGTCCCTTTGGCACAATATATAACTAGTTTTTTCCTCCGCCTCAATTAGCTTTGTCCCTTCAGCATACTGCTCTCTCACATGAACAAGTTAGAACATTGAATTTTTCTTATTCAGCATGGCATGTAGTGGTAATTGTAATTGTAGGTGACATAGGATGATAGATCCCATATTCAATTCATTGTTTGTAACACCACGACTCCAAAAATTAATGTCTATTTTAATTAATTTAAAACAAATTACGAATTTATCTTTGGGGTAGGGGTAAATTGGTCATTTTCTTATCCGGAAGGATTGTGGGACCATGAATGGTATTTTTGGGTAGGTGGTACTGAGACATATTCGTAGACACGCGGTAGGCTTGAATTGGAGTTGTAACGAAAAAGTTACAATCAAAACATTATCAGTGGCAAACTCGTAAATATTTCAAAAAGTTTGGTAAAAATCAGATTTTTCACCTTAGCTCTCTCTCTCCTCGCGCGTGCTCGACACTCTCTCTCTCTCTCTCTCTCTCTCTCTCTCTCTCTCTCTCTCTCTCTCTCTTCGGTTCTCTCTGCACCAGCCACGACCAGGCACGCCACCGGTCCCTATCGATTCGCCTCGACGTTCCGATCAAGTCTAGCTGGTTTTCTCCGTCGGAAATCACGAACTCCGGCCACGAGCTCGACTGGTTTGAACCGGAGGTTTCCCGTCGTCGAGCTGCCGCCTTTGCCGCCCAAACCCGGTGAGTGAGGTATGGTTTCTCATCCATTTTTCGAGTTCTAGCTGATTGTTTTATAGGTTTGGACCGATTCCTTGCCTAGAAAATCGATTAGAAAACCTAGGTTTTGGCCGGATTTCAAAGTGAAATTTCGGCCAGTTGCCGCCCGAATTGGACCTTCCCGTAGCGGAATGAAGTGATCCTGACCTTGAGTAGAAGCTAGGATAGGAAGGGTGAGCTCGGGTGTGGAGTTTTTCCGCCACCGGAATTTCTCTACACACACACACGCTGCCGGCGCATGTGGCGGCGTGTGGGCGAGGCTGGTGAAGCTGCAATTTAACCCGATGAGATCCTTAGGTTGTCAAGAGCGCATAGGAATTCGTGGATCTCAATTCGGATGTCGTTTGACTATCGAACGGATTTTCGCATATTGTGCATTATCCGGGTTCGATAGGTTCCGACCGTGAGATCTTTTCCGAATTAAATTATGTTGTTCTATGTATTCCTAGGACAGTATGGGACTTCACGGATTATGAATCGGAGCCCCGGATGTTCCGATTCAATAATGTAAAGTTTGCAGGTAAGCGATTACCGTAAAATCGTGAATGATTCATAATCCTGTAATCGGACCTTAGGATACCTTCTTCAACGTGCACGTATTGGGAATAGGGGATTTAAGCTTTTAAATTGTGATTTCCGCTTCGACGTAATTTTATATTAATTAACGGTTCGTATCTCGGAATAGGTGTTTCGACTGCACGTACTCAACAGGCAGGACCCTCACGTGGTCAGGCAGCGTGGGAATATTTGTGAGTGGACTTTGTTTTCAATCATATGCATGGTTTTATTGATGAAAGATTTTTGCATAATGTTTTAATGGCTTATTGAATATATTATATTCATAAGTTGAATATGATGTTTGTATAGCGTTTGGCAGTATATTGTGAGTTTGGCATTGTGGGTATTGAGAGTGCATTTTATAAGGGTTTTGGGGAAGTATATTTATATATATTCTCTATAGACGAGATACTTGGGTTGTTGAAGGGTGTTGTGGAAGAACTTGATTTTGAGAGAAGTTATATGATTACACTATGTAAGTACCTTCCCCAGTTATTAGACTTTCCACCGGCGACGTTGGATGTTCCGGCGTGTGAGACACTTTCTATATGCGGCGTTGGATGTTTCGGCATATGAAAAGACTCTGTATATTGTTTAGGATCATCACCATGGCGTTGGATGTTCCGGTATGTGGTGATCTAGTCTGCGCGCGTAGGACATAGCTTGGGAGCTACACATGGCGTTGGATGTTCCGGTGTGGGAGCTTTGGAGTTTCGTCACCCGGTTGGACCGCTTATCCCTAGACGCAGGATAGCACCTAGAAATCCTGCGGACTAGTCAAACGATCCCCCAGTTGGATTGTTTCCCCGGTACCTAGGTGGTGTGATGAGTATATCGTATAACTAATTAGAGTTATATATATATACGTATAGTTGAGTGAGTGAAGAATTAGAGTTTTTTTGGTGGTTTGACAGGAGTTGTAAGATTGAGAGAATGAGGTTCTTTTTTAGGGAGATAACTGGTGTTTTCGAAGAGTTTTAATGAATCATGTTTTGAGTAATTAAATATTGAATTGTGAACATGCATGACTTGAGCATTATTTTTACATGGTGAGGTTACTATATTGTTTTTAACTGCAAATCTGGTTTTTGTCCACTCACATGTTTTCTGTTTTGGGCCCTCCCCAGCCAGTAGTCGCTCCAGGAAGCGTGCAAGTGGTGTACAAGGCTCGAACTATGAATCTTTATAGTTAGGAACTGAGCAATTTCTTCTACTCAACTGTTCTTGTAATCTAAATTCAGTATATGCTCTGTATCGCTCATGGTAGATTTTACTTGTGAGGCCGGAGGCCATTCTAGTATGACTTGTAGAAGTATGAAAGCATGCTGCTGGTTGGGATTTTTTATTTTATGTATGTTGCAGGTTGATTAATTTTTTTTGTTAGGATTGCTTAAATTACAGGGGAGACTCTGCCAAAATTTCGGTAGAAAGTCTCGGTTTCTTAGTAAGTGGGCCGGGCATCGGGAAGATGTTGGAACAAAGACGGGGTCCGCTTCGGTTTTCGGGAAATTCCGGGGCGGGTCCTGTCATTGTTTGTATAAGTGAAATAAATCATATATAAATTTGTATATGTAGAGCTTAAACCTTTGATTGTTAGCATCTTTTCTGATGTCAACCATTTTTCTTGAGAATCTATTGCTTATACTAGTCTTTGGAATGTGGCAATGTATGTATTTTTCATCTATTTCTACCCATCTAACTTCTTGTGGAATTTCAACTTTTAAGAACATATTTATGTTTCGTGAGTGAAATAGTGGAGAGTCTGGTGACTTGAGGATATTTGTAATTTTCCCAAATTGAGTTTATGTCCCTGATGCAATTGAAACTTTTCTGAAACTACTGGGAGGTTGACGCATCCAATATTCTGAGAAGGACAATGTAACACCCCGACCCAATTAAGTAGTTTATTTAATTATGCAATTACATTTTTTCCCTTAGGGGTAGGGGCGCTTTAGTCACATTTTGTTCAAAAAAGATTTTGGAGAATTGAGCGGCACCTTACTTAGAGTTCGTCGATATGAGTCTGTAGACAGGTGGCACACTCAATTTCGGGTCTTAACGAAAGAGAAAGGGTATGAAAACGGAAAGGACGTATCGAGAAAGACTAGAATTGTTGGAAAAAGCCTGAAATACCCCAACTCCTTCTTTTCTTCCATTTGCACACCCTCTCTCTTCCCTCGTGGCTCTATCTTCCTCGCATCTCTCTCCCTTCAAAAAACCAGGCCAGCTATTCTTGGTTGGTGATCTCGATGCTCCGGCAACGACCAACCACAAGACCAGTCTGGAAATGTTCGGATAGGACTGGGGAACTATTCATGAGCCTAGTCCCGGCGAGCCCAGCCTTTTTGCAGCCGCAGTGAGCTCTTTAAGCTTTGGCGGTTTTGTTGTTGTCGAATCAGCTGCACAAAAATAGATTAAGCTGCCTCCTCAACTTGTGATACTCACAAATGCACGAGTCGTTCGGTAGTATAGCATATGTAAGTGCGAGGTCGATCCCACGAGAATTGATGATAGATTGATTCAATTAGATTGATGATGATTGTGAAAAATACAAGGATTGAAATAAAGAAAGAAAGAAAATAACTAACGCAAGCAAATAAGTTACCAAGTTCAATTCAGATTCTCAAATTGATCCTAGCTAAAGTATGATTTAACCATGGTATCTGGTCCTAACCTTGTATTCCTAATTCCCCTAATTAGATCCTTGTTGTTGAACCTAACTGAAGCATTAGAAATCCATTAAGCATAGAAGAATGTTTTAAACAACCAAGCATGTATCTAATCCCTGTTGTGGAATGTCCATACATACTTTTCCAATTCATAGTTTAATTCGAATTAAAGCATATGGTGTCTACTCTTAATTCCAACCAAGATAGCTAACATACAAGTTTAAATGGTGATCAAACATTCAAACAAGCATATCAACTGATAAGCATAATGAATAAGAACAATAACTAAAATTGAGACTTGGAAACTAATCAAACTTGGAAACTTAAAATAAGAAATTACATGACAATGAAAAATAAAGTACAACTAAGAAAAATAAAAAGGAAAATCAAACCAAAGGGTTTTGTTACAACATTGAGAACTTAAAAGAGAAACAAAGATAATTTTTGGGAGAGAAGGGAGAGGAGCTCTAGAGAGATGTTTGAGAGCTCCCTCCCTTGAGGTGTGTTTGTAAGCTTGGAGAACTTCACTATTTAGGGGCCTAAGGGAAGTGAAAATCTGATTTGAGTATTGCCTCTACCTACAACACCCACTTCACCAACTTTACCTAAATTTCTCACCAAAAACAATTAACTCATGCATATGTCAAGCATGACAATGCATTGTAGTCTACTTGTAGGCTTGTTTTGGGCTTGTTCCTCTATTGATAAAATTCTGGAAAAATATGGGTCTTGAAGCTCTTTGTCTTATTGTTCCAACCATATATAGCCTAGCTCATGGAAAACCCAGAAGGGTCTTCAAATATCATTGCTGGCACAGTAACGCAGATGCTGCTGAATTTCACCTTAAGCTGCCAAAACTTGCATAACTTCCTCCAGAAGACTCAGAATCATAAACCGTAAAATGGTCCAGAAACTAGACTCCCACATCTTTCCAATGGTGAAGGTTCATTAGTTGGTTCTTTCTGAGCGCATACAGTCCAATCCATGAAGTTGACTGATATGCAGACACAATTTTGAGCTAACTTGACTCCAAAATGCATTAAATGAGTCATAAAGCTTAATATACTGAAACAAACACAAAAGAGATTAAAATTAAAGATTAACTTAAAAGCATAATGAAATCATAAGTTAGGAGGGTACAAAATGATATGTAATAATTATACACCGATAAGGTTTTCAAGTCTTTCCTGCCGGTTATGGCGATTCCAGTAGCAAAATTTGTTGACCAATGTATGGTTTGGCATCCTCTCAACATGCTCAGTTTTAAGGATCGATTTTTATACCCATTGGAGGCCAGCGGCTTGGGCCAGGTTTCACCAGGTGCTGACCACCTTTTGGCCAGGGTGGCCGTCTCCCCTAAGTGTGATGGTTAGCATCCCGAAAAATTTGACAGTGCTGCCAGCATCGCGTGGCATGTTTTGTGTTCTATACTCCCCATGTCGTCCTAATGACGGCATGCTTGGATAGCTTTTGTATCTATTATACGATATTTGGGTTTGATAGCTTCGGACAGTTCAATCAATTCCAATTTCAATTATGTTAATCCCCATACCTTTAAGATTGTGCAAGAACTTGTTGATCTATAATCGAAGTCCCAAATACACCAAACCAATTTTTTAGGGTTTGGTGAACTAATCGTCGTCCGATCGTACAATTGATTTTGATCCGACCTCTTCATCCGAACCAAACCTTCAGGACTTCTTTAGAGCAACTCCACCCGTTTGCCCTTAGCCATGGCAAGGGTGGAGCTAGGGCAAGCACTATTCACGCAAACCTCACACAAGGAAACATCTTCCATGGTGCTCCAAGCCCCTCCGGTTTCGATAGAAGAAGCCATAAAAATATGAAATCAAAATGATAGATGAAAAATAGGAAAATGTTGTGTAAAAAGAGTGAATTATAGTAGAAGTATAATGAAATGTAAGAGTATTGGTGTTGAAAGTGAAGGGTATTGATAGATATTTATAGAAAAAAAAAATATCAGAATTTTTTAGAATTTTTTAGAATTTTTTACGATTTTTTTTCATATTTTTTTCACCCAAAAAAGCCTTAGCCGTTGGATTAGAAAGGAGAAGCAGATCGGAAGGCAGCGAGCGCGACACGTGGCAGCCTACCGTTGGCGCTGGCGTCGCGCTGACGTCAGCGCGCGCCAGTTCAAATTTTTTTACCGTTGGTGTAAGATCCCACATCAACCAACGGAGAGGGGGTGATGTGCCTTATATGCGCACACCAGCATCCATCTAGCACGAGGCCTTTTGGGAGCTCATTGGCTTCGGAGTCGTAGGAACTCCGAAGTTAAGCGAGTTGGGGGCTGGAGCAATCCCAGGATGGGTGACCCACTGGGAAGTTGCTCGAGTTCCCAGAAACAAAACCGTGAGGGCAGAAAGGGGGGCCCAAAGCGGACAATATTGTGCTACGGCGGAGCCGATCCCGGGGTGTGACAATTTGGTATCAGAGCCACTCTGTCGTGTGGTGCGAGTGTGCCGAAGGACGTCGGGCCCTTAAGGGGGGTGGATTGTAAGATCCCACATCAACCACCGGAGAGGGGGTGATGTGCCTTATATGTGCAAGCATCCATCTAGCACGAGGCCTTTTGGGAGCTCACTGGCTTCGGAGTCGTAGGAACTCCGAAGTTAAGCGAGTTGGGGGCTGGAGCAATCCCAGGATGGGTGACCCACTGGGAAGTTGCTCGTGAGTTCCCAAAAACAAAACCGTGAGGGCAAAGAGGGGGGCCTAAAGCGGACAATATCGTGCTATCTCGGGGTGTGACAGTTGGCGCGTGCAATGCACGCGCCAACGGTAAAAAAATTTAAACTGACCAGGGCTGACGTCAGCGTGACGCGCGTGCTGACGTCAGCAAACTCGTTTTGGACTTGGGGCTGGTTTGGCCTTCGGGCTGGCCCTAGTTGGTGGGTCCCACACCACCCCCGGGCCTGGGCGCAACGCTGGAGCGCGAAATTTTTTTTGGGCCGCCCTGGCCTCGGGCTGGGCTGCATCGCTGGACATGCTCTTAGTAGACTTTGTTGGACTTGTAAGAACGTTCGGGTTGGAAATCAAAGGTCATGGACCTTACAGGCCCGGTTGACCATTATGTAAAGTTTGACCATATGGTTGACCCCGCATCTTCTGAAGCCGTCTCATCTTTCGGAAAGTATTAGAATGGCCCTAGGAACTTCTTAAAAGTCGCGAGCACACTTTGAGGCCCGAGAACTAGAGTTTTGAGTTAAAGTTTGTTGTGGGGTACTTTTATTAATTAAGACCATTTATCCTCTCAAGTAGGTATTCATTCTTCACATGCTTCATATGAAGAGCCCTATCAGGGTTGAGCAGTGTTGGACTTATTGTGAGTGGACATTGCTTTCAATGAGCATTGTTTTTCAATTATAGAATTTCTTGCATAATTGTGAATTGTTTGGAAATTGGTTATTTTGGTTTAATACGATTATGAATTATATTATTGGATTGATTTCGGCTTTTACAATGTGATATGGGAATTTCAGAGATTATTATTATTTAGAAAATATATGGTTTTGGGTATTGAGAATGTGAATTTCGGCCACAATTTTTGAAAATTGGATTTTTGGAACTTATATATATATGGGCTATAGTTTGGAAATATTGATTTGTGGATTTGCACCATGATATGTACTTCCTCTGGTTCGATATAGATGTTACCTACACGTGCGATGTGTTACCAGCGTGTGTGATGATACCTAGGCACCCTTGACGAGGTGTGCCATAGAGCTCTTGAAGGGATTGTTTGTGCTCGTAAGACTTGTTTCGGTCGCACATGCGATGTGTTGCCGGCTTGTGTGCTATGGAGCAATAGTCCCTTGGTTGGATTGTTCATCCTTAGTCATAGGGTAATGTGTTGCTATCTTGTGGTCTAGTCAAACAATCCCCCTGTTAGATAGTTTCCTCGGTATTTAATGATGGTGTGGTGAATGTGTGTGCATATGTGTATATGTATATGTATTTATGTATGTCTATATAGGTATATGTGTGGATTTATTTTGCCAGGTTGAGGTTTCTTGAGCATGTGCATTGAGAGTACTCTGCACATGTATGAACATTTGAAATGAAGTTCAGAATTGAGATTGGATATTTGGAAAATACTTGGCATATTGTATTTTTGCAAGGGTATGGTTGCGGGAAAAGGATTTTGGGTTTTGATGATCATATTTTATATTAGTGGGCTTATTTTGGAGGTTTCGAATATAAAGTTTTACAATAAGGATTAAATGAACAAGTTTACATTGTTTTCCATGAATTTGAGAAGTATTAATTATATGACTTTCCTGATGTCTGCCAATGGTAACACACCACGTGGCGCATTCTAGTTGCTCCAATCACTTTTTTCCTCAAATCCAATGGCTGTTCTTTTTTTTTTTTTACTTAAAAATTCTGAAGAAAAAAAATTCAAATTTTTTTTTTAAAAAAATTACCAAAAAATTACGGAGTTTTTTTTTTTTTTTTCCCTATAAATACCTACCAATATTGTTCACTTTCAACACCAAATCCTCATACATTTTCTTCTCCTTCTATTGTTTTTCACTTTCTACACAAAATTTTCTTCACTTTCAATTTTCATTTTTATTCACCATCTTATGGTATCTTCCATCGAAGTCGGAGGGACGTGGACAACCATGGAAGATGTTATGTTGTGTGAGTGTTGGGTCCAAGTTAGTCATTGTCCGGTCACGGGCAATGAGATTAAATTTTGTCATATGTGGAGAAACATTCATGCCGAATTTTGTGAAAGATTGGGTTCGGCTCGTACGAAATGGCCTTGGCTAGTAGGTGGAAAATTTTAAATAAAGAGTTAGGGAAATGGAGAAATGCATTGGCAAAGCGAGGGACAACCATTGAAGTGGCGAAAATCTTGGCAATGAGGTAAATTATTTGTAATTTCCGTTTTATTAAATTTAATGTCCTAATTTTTTTTTTTTAATGTTTCTTGCATTTCCAATATTTTTGTAATGTTACTTGCATTTCCAATTTTTTTAAAAATATTTCTTGTATTTTCAATATTTTATTAATGTGTCTTACATTTCAAATATTTTTTTAATAGATTATGCAAGCACAAATGTGGTTCGGTGCCATTGGGTAAGGCAGAAAATCTTTCAACCATCAACAATGTTGGGGAGGTGGTGAAGAATTATAAACGATTCAGAATTATTCCCACGGGCCCAACCATTGTGTTAAACGAGACGTCACTCCATGATTCAACGGCATCAGATTCACCTTTGGATTCCCTGATGAGTCAGGACTCACCAATCCAAAAGGAGTTAAGGCCTATTAGTCGAAAGGCGGTGAAGGCGAAGAGATGGAGTAATTCCAGCAATGATACTGCAAAATTTTTGGAGCAAATTGCAAGGAACGGCAACATGAGAATTGAGTTAGACATGAAAAAAGATGAGGACGAGAAGGCAATGAACGAAGAATATGCAAGAGAAAGGGAGTATATACGTAAACAAGACATTGAGAAGAAATATCGGGAAACCATGACCATGGATACAAGCCATATGTCCCCTGAAACAAAACAATTTTGGAAGCTAGAACAAATGGATGTTATGAGAAAAAGATTTTTCCGTGACGATGGACCTAGCAACTCCGATTGGTTAAATGATCAAAACCATTAAGTTAGTTTGCTTGCCTTTTAGGTCATAGCTTCTGCTGTTTCCTCTCCAAGATGGCCAAGACACAGGCACAAGAGAACCAACCTCCAGCAGGTACCTTCTTTCTGTGCGACAAATTTTATTTTTATCCTTATGATATGGCAAGACTCACTTTTGTTTTGTTTTGTTTTGTTTTTTTTTCAATATGGTTTTGGTTTGAAGGTGTTATGGAGTTACAATAGTATTTCAGTTACAATAGTTAATCCTGCTAATGATAGGAAATGGTCAGTTGTCAGTTACGTTGTTATTAGGCCATAACTCCATATTTATGTTTGTGATAATGACTTGTTGTAACTGTAGATTATTCTCTACAGACTTTATATATATTGTATAATGATCATATGAATAATATAATGGAAAATCAGTTTCTTCATGGTATCAGAGCTAATGGCTAACGCCGACTAGCGATCCTCCAGTTGCCAACATTGAGAGTCGTTGGCGCTCCTCACTCCTCACCCATAAGGGTGTTTGTATGTATAGTGCTTTTTCCTCTCTTCTTCTCAAAGATGAATATTTTTTTTCTTTCCACCTTAGCTGTAGCCACACCTTTATTTTACCACTACAACCCTTTCTTCTGTTAGCTCGTTATTTTTGTGTCTCCGCCGCACTGTCTTCATTGTGGACCGTCTCCTCCATCGAGCTCTCTTGTGGAAACCCATGGCAGCTCCATTTATCTCCCCTGGCCATGATGGCCAGATTTCTGTTTCCTCTGCTAGCCTTGTCACCACTCACCGAGTCTTCTCCTCGCCGGCTTTTATCTCTCTCATGTCATGCTATCCTGCCATTGTTGTTCTCTTACACAGCCACTGCCTGTCCCTCTTTTGGCTCGCTAGCCCCTTGTTATCCATCAATGTTGGGCCACTTCTCTCTGTTGAAACCAAGCAAAAAAAACTTTTCCTTTCCCTCAAAGATCACACCTCTCTATCGTTGGTTTCTCCACTTGAAATCTCTCCACTTCTTCGTCTCTCTCGCCGAGCTGTCTCTCTTCCCTCCACGAGCCTTATCCTAGTCTGCAATCGTGGGTTCTCTCTCTCATGTATTTCTGATGGTTTCTCTATCGTGGTTTCCATACTTTCCCCTTGTTTGTTGATGCTGCCTGTCATCGCTCATCGAGCATCTCTCTTTCCTCCGTGAGCCTCGTCAACGCTTGCTGAGCGTTCTCTTCCGTGCTACACAGCCGATGTTCCCTTTGTACAACCCCTATTTCTTCCTCTGTGTTGCCGACTTGTATCGGCCACTCAAGCCCTATCACTGTGTTGTTGCCTTGGTATTGGCCTCTCACGCTCTGTCTATGCTCAACCTGTGTTCTCCTTCCCTCTTAAGCCTAATCTCTTTCTTTGATTTTACTATTGGTCTTTGTCTTCTTCAATGCTCTCTTGCGTTGCCTTTCTTATTCTTTGTTACTCGGGTATTGTCTTCTTTTCTTTATAATTCTTTTATGTTACTGGGGCATTCTCTTCTCTTCTTTTCAATTGTGTTTTCTCTTTCCCTATCATGGGTTGTCTCTGGAATCTTGAGTTTCCTTTCCTCTTCATGGATTGTCTCTTGCATCTTGTTATCTCTCCCTCTCTTGACTACTTTCTCTGTCTCACTTGGTTTCCTTCTTTATTTCTTATTATTGTTTTTTGGGTCAATCATCCTTCTATATTTTAATCTATATGGGCCTCTATCCTCTTGTGATAATATTTTCTTTATTACTTCTCTGTATCCCTGTAGTTTTCTTCCCCATACCTTATTGTTTCTATGGTGCCTTGAAATTCAAACTTACTCATGCTCTCGTTTTCTTTTCTCTATGTCCCAGGTTGGTTTCACCTTCTATCCTCTACTATTGTGCTGCATCCTTTCTTAACCCCTTTATTCCCTTCAAATATTCCTTCTTTTCTCTCTGCACGCATCCCTTTCTGCTTTCCATGTGATGAATTTTCTTTTGTTTCCATTCCTCATCTTTATTATTTTTATAAATAAAAAAATGCACTTGTCTGAATTATTTTTCTTTCTCATTCCTCTTTACAACATTGTCTATTTCTCTTTATCGTACCTAGAGGGTGATTCCTAGGTAGCATTATGTTTCTCAGGTGCCTAGAGTTGTTTCCTAGGTACATTTGATTTGTATGTCAGCCCGTCATTTTATTCCTTCCTTTCATGAGCCCATGCTCTCCTTCACTTGCTGCCTTTCAATGGGCGTTATGTTTACTTTGTTTCTCTCATGCCGCTGTTGCAACTCTGGAGATTGGAGTTCTTTTTTTTTTTGTTCCTCTTACTAGACTACTACAGACAACTGCTACTGCCATCTCCTTTACCATACAGTTTCTTCATTCAAATCTTGCTATGCTGTGCGCGCTCAATTTGCGGGGGAGTGTTATGGAGTTACAATAGTTAATCCTACTAATGATAGGAAATGGTTAGTTGTCAGTAGGTCATAACTCCATATTTATATTTGTGATAATGACTTGTTGTAACTGTAGATTATTCTCTACAGACTTTATATATATTGTATAATGATCATATGAATAATATAGTGGAAAATCAGTTTCTTCAGAAGGAAACCCAGTTGCAACTGAGAATCCCCCAATTGGGAAGAAGTTTAGCCCTCGGGCAAAAAAGTAAGCAGACATGTGCGTTGTTGAGGGATGGTAAGTTGTTAGACATCTTATGCATTTGTTTTTTTCCTTTCAATCATCATTGTAAAAATTTCTTAAATCTTAAAAAGCAGGAGATCTGCTACCTAACTCATAAGTCATCAATGGGGTCTAACCCAGTGGGAAAGAGCCTTGACTTGCAGAATAATGGTCTCAAGTTCTAACCTTATAACCCCTTGGTAGTGTGTGTGTGTGTGTGTGAGCAACTCCCTCCCCTTTATAGTTTAGACTATCGATTATATTTTTTAAAAATAATAATAAATAAAAAAACTCGCAAGCAAAAATCCAACAGAATCACTGCAGAAATTAGTGGACTTAAATACCTAAAACCCAAATTACTGCAGCCCCGAGCACTATGGATCTCCTCATAGTGGAACCTATTCGTCCTATACTTGTAGCATTCAAAACTGCCTACTTTTTTCCCTAGTCCTGTCAATTGATGCTAATCATTTTGTTTCTTTTGTGATATCTATTGGTGCAGCCTCTTCGCCTTATGCTGCTGTTGGCTTTGTGAGGAATGCTTCTGAATTTACTATAAGCACGACTACCATAATAGCTTCTTAGCTTACTCTTTTATCTTTGTTTAGCTTGGGGCGGTTACCTGACTGTTATTATTTTTCCCTGTGTATCCACATATTGTAATAATATACCATCATATTTTCCTTTTCTGCTCAGTCTTCTTATTTTTCCCTGCGTCTGTCTATTCTCCTTATACGTAAGTACATTATACAAGTTACATCAACGCAACAAGAACATTTGAATGGGTTAAACATATTTTCTACACAATATTTGCTCACTATTACTCAGGGTATGCGAGGTACACATAGACCCTAATTGAATTGTTTTGGCACTTCCCAATTTTTCAAACAAGCAACTTTTATCGAGAAAGTCAATATATTTGAGATCGAAGGCTGTGTCCAAAAGGTTTTTCCTTTTTACCATTATCAATAAACGTAATAATACACCACATCGTATCTCATGTTTCCTCTTAAATTTACAGTTATATTCTTAGGTCTAAAGATGCTCGAGGCAGATTTGGCGGAATTTTTTTTTTATTGAAGCTAAAATGCATTCAAATTTAGTGAAAAGCCATATTAATCAATAACTAACCACTGAAGGATGCTTCTCAAATGGTATCCGATAATGGGAACAGCTTTTCCAGCTTGTTATTTGAAAGGATCCTGCTCGGGTCCAACTCCTTTCGTGCTTTATTGTATGCATCAACTGGAAAACGCTTTCTTAGCCTGGCCTGGAGAGAGGCAAGCTCTTCTTTGTCCTTTGGAACCTGTGCACGATACGCATGTCTAAATAAAATGCACAACAGTGATAATATAACATGTTTTATTCAGCCATTTTACAAAAGATAAATTGGTAGAATTCCTAAAAGAAGCAGCTTGATCAGCTACAAAACAACTTTAATCTGGACACGTTACAATAGGTGTTGCCTTAGAAAAAAAATTTGTTGTTGAGATTGCAAGTGAATGCAAACCCTGTAAAAAATTAAGTTTGCTAAGATGTTGGAAATTTAGCATGAGTTTGAGGGTATTGAAAACAATAAATTCACTCTTCAGGATTCCACAATATCATGGTGGTAACATCATTTTAGAAAGATTCTACGAAGACAATCATCTAAGATGACATTTAATACCTCAATCTTTGCCCAGTGTTCATAAGCGGAATACTTATCCCACAACTGTACTTGGGTCAGACGCCTGTAGTGGAAAAACTCTTCTGTAATTTCCTTTCTTTGGCGGGCATCCGTTGTAGGAAGGTACATGATTATACCAACCTGATACAAAATTTAAAACAGCTTTTACACATGAGCATTGTAGTTGGTAACAGCATTTGATAAGAGAGTTAACTAATTCCACATACATGTAACATAGCAGAGGTGTGTAATATTTTGGCCAGGGTGAGTATCCAATACAGATACAGCCCCAAATAAGGATATGGATACTAATATGATCATTGTATGTTACTACACTTATTTACTTGGTGGTTGATTGTTTTTTGTCACATTTAAATCATTTTCACAAAAACCTTTTCTCAATTGTCCAATGCAAAATTAAGTATTTACGTTTAGTAGTTGAAAAAATCTAAAAGTACCATTGGCCAATTCTATTCCTATCAAAATTGGGTGCGCATTCTTAATTTATAATTTGTATATAGTGTTGAGAGTACTGTACCACATCGTGGAAGTAAAGCCTCGCAGAGTAGTACTAAGATACATGATGCCCCTGGGCTTCTCTACCCATTGTCAACTGTTGTTGGGTTGGATGTAAGATACAAGATACTAAACAAGTTAAATAGGTGTACAAAATTAAGATACTATAGTACCTCATCTTTTTCATTCTTTGGAGTTTATTTTTTTTTTGGTCGTAGACAAATTAGTTTTTGACGGACTTCTTGTTCATCCTACGTATTTTCTGTCACTTTACTCATAAAGTTTGGTTCTTATAAAAACAAATACATGCGAAGTAGGTTGAATTCTCATAAAGGTGCTAAATGGTGACCTATTTCAAGTGGGTTGTATCATGTCATATCATTAACAAGGTCCATTTATTACACGGGTCAATGGGTTCTGGATGAAATCTGTTTATTAACAGGTTACACAGGTAGAGATGTGTTACCTATTTAATAAATATGTCATGTTCATGTAAGAACCTATGCCAGAAACACCAGTAATAAGCACAAACATCCTCCGTATGTTCAATGTAAAGGGAACATACTTTTACACTAAACCCCAGAAGACTTGTACCACCAATTCATCTATCATGCTTAATCAAGGTAAAATAAAAAAAAGCTTAACCCTAAAATTGTCTTGTATGCATGGTCAACAAGTGATTAACGTTTTTATACCACTGACACCTTTCTAATTCAAGATATGCATAAGGAATTAACCCAAGGGATATAAAGAACAATGCGAAGAAACATTGGTTCATGAAATTACCCACGAAAATATATCATCGTCTTTTGTACTTGAAGCTGGACTCATGGGGCTCTTAGTGCATGCTGTCCAGCGCTGCTCTATTGGAGCAGGTGCTGGTACCTTGTTCTTCTCTATGAGCTGCTTTACATCTTCTATGTATTCAAGGTCTTTCAAGCTTGGTTTGGAAAGGGTTCCAACTGGAAAACAAGTTTCTGAAACCCACTGTTTGACCACCACAATCAAAGCCCAGAATTTCATCACTCCATCCCACTCTGTATCCCTCTGACTTCCTCCAGAATTCAGCCTCAGCTTGATTAACTTTTACAACATGATCTTTGTCGAGAGGATCTAGGGCAAGCAGTTTATCTCTCAACTCTGTAAATGACAGCTCATTTATGTCCACGTCATTCTTAACTGGAACTACACTGCAAGTAAAATGTGTAAATGGTTAGCTGCAACGAACAGATGAATCAGCACAATAGCAATATGGGAGTTTTTGAGTATATGAAGCAAAAAAGAACAGATAATAGAGGAAGAACAATGGAGGACCAGTAATCCGTTTTATGCTAACACAACAACACCAAAGACAGCTCTAGGAGTTCGCAATCCATGCCCACCAACCTGCATACAACATTCCAGTTGGGATTTCACGACCTGGGTTGACCTTGGTTAAACCAACCCCAACCAAGCTTGCCCAAGCTTACAAGAGTATAAGCGTATGCATCTATATTAAGTGCTAATGAGTATTGTCTTAACAGTATATAAACAGAGTTCCAAGTTCTATTAGTAAGAAATCTGGAATATCAAAGCCACTGAACATTGAAACAGAGAAATGAAAGAAAAAAGCAGTCATTTAAGACCATGTTGCAAAAAGTTTTTGTTTCCCATTTCACCACATAGCTCTAGCAGTACTTTGATGCCTTTACTTTATTGCACTTGCACAGGTCCTCTAAGCCAAGAGAATATGAAAATAAAGAAAATGATAAATGATAAAAGGGAATAAAAGACATTCAGCCTGTACAGCTTATTGTCCTTCAGCTCAAACAGGAGAAAATATCTTGCTAGATTATATGGTTGACAGGACCAGGAAACAACTTTACCTGCACTTCTGGAGGCATTCGTTGTAGAGATCTCGAACATGCTGTATGGCTTCATCGCTGCTATATTTGGGTTTGAACTTTGGGGGACCTTTCCATTTTGATACAGGGTTACACGTCACAACCACAACAGTGTCGCTATATGGAATATAAAGGCACTTCACATGTTTATTCTCAGATAGTAATTTCCTGTGAAACAAACAGATCATGTATCATTCATTTCCTGATTCCATATCGCGCTATAATACTAATGGTGCATAAGCGCACAGTGAGTCAAAATACGAGAGAGAGAGAGAGAGAGAGAGAGAGAGAGAGAGAATTCGTTAAAAATAAGCAAAAACAGGACATACAGAGGGAGAGAAGAATTCGTTATAAATAAGAAAAAACAGTACATACAGCTTACCCTTACTAAGCAATGACTTGAGAGTTAAGAACCACATGTACATGTTGATGCATCAGTGATCGACAATTTTTATGTTTCACTGGAAAGTGTTGCTATCACTAGCTGAAATGACCATTCTTTTATAATGTTTTATTGTTAGCAGCTGTGAAGTGAGACTAAAATTTTCAAAATTTGAGCTTTTTCTAACTTACCTTTTTTGTGAGTGGTTTTTATTGTAGTTTCTCTTTTTTCTTCCAAAAAAAAAATCACTAGATGAAATTCAATGAAGGGTTTGCATTACAAGCCACCAAATCTCAGCACTCAATGGAAGTGTTTTCACCATCCCTTAAAACATTGTAAAACCCTAGCTCCAAACCAAACAATGGTTGCCTCACACTCAATAGTTTTCATCTTTCCATAAACTTGTTGCAATTTGCAACTTGCAAGCAACACTCATGCATTTTGCACTTACTATCTGAATGAAAGATAAACCAATAAATCTAACAATGAAAGGAATAAATAATTACTTATGATTTTTCTTGATCTCTTCCATGTTTGAGACAGAAGTGTGCTCTACAAGCTCCTGTCTCTCAACGCACTGGATGGTGACTTCAGCAACCACTCCAAGGCCACACCGGGCTAAACAAAACAGCTCTGGATCTTTCTCTTTAGAGATTTCTATTGTTCCCTTAGCAGGAGTGACCAGCTTCATACTGATCACCTGTTCATCCATCGGAGGCAATTTTGCACCAGTACCATGTGCACCAACCTACACGCATATGAACATGAGGCAAAGAGAAAGATCATATTAGCAAAAATCAAAATGTGATAAGGCCAGTCAATTGGAAACAGTTAAACCAAAACCCACATCAAACTTAACAAAAAAACAAACCAACCTGCAAAATGCCACCAATCTGCTGCTTCCTAATGGAGGCAAAGTTCTGCAGAGTAAGGCCATGTTCCTTGATCCCATCCACCAATTCCTGCACCCTTATCCCAGCTTGCACTCTCACCCTCTTCTTCTCCTTATCCACCTCCAAAACCTTATCCATCAGCGCCAAATTGACCATTCCAGCCCTGGACAATCCAATCCCATTCGGGGACAACCCGGACCCGACCGGCCGAATCCGGGTTTTCTTCTCACGGGCATCTTTGACAGCCTTTTCCAGCTCCTCATGGGTCTCAGGCTGGTGGAAAACCCGGGTCTGGACCCCGTGGGTCCCGCTCCAGTTGGAGACTGTGTGGAGCTCCTCGGGCAGAGGAGCATAGCGGAAAATCTGGGCTTTTTTGTGCCTGGCGTTTTCAGGGAAAGGGAAGGAGTAGTAGGTGGCTGCAGCGGAGAACAAGACGAGGGCTGTGTAGCCCAAGTACTTGCGGAGCTCAGAGGCTGTAAGGAGTTTTTAGCAAATTTTGGTTTATTTTTCTGATTTTTTAAAATAATTTTTGTGAATTTTTTAAGAAAAACAATAACAAAATATAAAAAGAAAACCTAAATAACAAGTGGCTGCACAAGAGAGTGACACATTTGAGAAGAATTGAAGGCTAACTAGTCAGACGCTGCCACATGCCATTGCCTTCAATTTATTGTTATTTTCAATGTTTAAACTTCCAAAATTCATAATCAATTTATAAAACTCATAAAAGTAAATCAAAATTCTGCGAAATCATTATGACATTTTCTCCATATTTGATGTTTTAAAATATAATTTTGATTTAGAAAACAATTCAAATAATTTCTCAAACTCAATTTTGCGCGACTAAGGGCCAGTTTGGCATTGCTGTGCTGTGAAAATAATCGCAGTCAGATTTGTTGTGAGAGAAAGCAGTTTAGCTTTTGATAAACTTTTTTGTTAAAAGTGTTGTTGGTACTAATTCCTGCATAATCATAAAATGATTCTCGCATAATCATTAAA
Source organism: Prunus dulcis (assembly GCF_902201215.1). Classification (NCBI taxonomy): domain Eukaryota; kingdom Viridiplantae; phylum Streptophyta; class Magnoliopsida; order Rosales; family Rosaceae; genus Prunus; species Prunus dulcis. Next base: position 6,973,059 of record NC_047656.1, on the reverse strand, counting down.
CCTAGCGCTTCTTTAAAACTGATTTCCGAATAATTAGAAAATGAAAGCATTATTAGCTGTTTTCCCTTATAGCTTTTTCTCACAACAATTTTTAACAATGAGATATTTTCTCATAATTTACCAAACGGGTTGTGTTTCCCAAATTTTTTCTAAAAATCACTTATTACCCAAAATAAGTTTTATTATTTTGCCACGGGCATTAAGTTTGAGAGAATTAACTTTTATTATTTGCCACGATCATGCCTTCATAGCAATCTTCCCATCGAGGTAATAAAGACATTTTCATCGTTATATTATACAGTTATTCTCTCATCCAGATGTCCTCACGTTATTATCGTGCGAATGTCATTGTAAACAGAAAAAAAAAACATAGATGGGTAATAGAATATTAGCATATGAGAATTTCTATATATATACACACACGTGAATACCATCAATACAATCACAACATGATATGGTCATTCACCAAAAAATACCATCCATTTCTCTAAACACTAAGAAAATTCATTTAAAATCAAAACAGGTTCCATTTACCCATGAACTGTTGTCGAAAAAGTCCATATAATTTTAAATCAACAAAAGAATTTATAAACCACATCAGCATGTGAATCATAAGCCATTAACATTATGCAAATCCACATTATAATAAATATAATAGTTATTAAATTTTTTAAAGATAAATTAAAATATCGCAGCTCACAGGAGCATATGTCAACACCTTGTTCTTAGTGCATTTCTTTTATAAAATAGTGGAAGCATATATTCTCTGTATAAATAAGCATTAAAATTGTGAACAATTATCACTGATTGAACACCTGTAGAGAATTCTTGTTTTCACACCTTTTATCGACTCTTTTTATGCTTTTTCCACTGCTTTTTATTCTCCTCTTCAGCAAGTAAAGAAACCAAATGAAAAGCAACCCGCATGTCTTTTGGATTTAGGACCTTGTTTTCTTGCCTTTTATTAGCCTTTCCTGCTTGCTTTTGGAATTGTGTGACGTGGATGAACCTTTGCTTTATTTCAGTGTTTTAATGCAAATTTTGGCTCACCAATCTGGCTTCAAACAATTGATGCTGAGAAGATGATAGCAGCCAAAAGTTGAAGGACGTATCTGGAGCCCTCTTTCAAGAATCAGAACCACATGTCAGCTGGACAGATTCATAACCAAACTCAAACCCACAATATGCTCTGCCTTTAGAAAAAGGCTCTTTAGACATTACATTACTAGAAGCCGACCAATATCAGAATCTTTACTCCATTATACCATTATAGGGTTCATGAGCCTCTATATATATGCATTCACAGATGAATCAACATTTACACTACCACATACAGATTTATACTAGAGTAACCTAGACACCGATCTTTGAATCGAATTTGATCTTTCGTCTCAAGTTAGGTCATAGCTTCTGCTGTTTCTTCTCCAAGATGACCAAGACACAGGCACAAGAGAACCAACCTCCAGCAGGTACCTTCTTTCTGTGCGACAAATTTTATTTTTATCCTTACGATATAGCAGGACTCACTTCTGTTTTTTTTTTTTTATAAATATATTTTTAAATATGGTTTTGGTTTGAAGGATACCCAACTGCATCTGGGAATCCCCCAACTGGGAAGAAGTTTAGGCCTCGGACAAAAAAGAAGGGAGACAAGGGCTTTATTGAGGGATGGTAAGTTGTTAGACATCTTATTTTGCATCAGTTTTTTTTCCTTTCAATCATCATTGTAAAAATTTCTTAAATCTTAGAAAAGCAAGAGACCTGCTACCTAACTCATAAGTCACCAACAGCGTCTAGCCCAGTAAAAAAGAGCCTTGACTTGCAAACCAATGGTCTCAAGTTCTAACCTCATGGCCCATTGGTACTGTGTGTGAGTAACCCCCTCCCCCTTGTAGTTTAGACTATCGATTGTATTAAAAAATAAAAATAAAATAAAAAAACTCACAAGCCAAAATCCAATAGAATCACTGCAGAAATTAGTGGACTTGTACCTAAAACCCAAATTACTGCATCCCCGAGCACTATGGATCTCCTCATAGTGGAACCTATTCGTCCTATACTTGTAGCATTCAAAACTGCCTACTTTTTTCCCTAGTCCTGTCAATTGATGCTAATCATTTTGTTTCTTTTGTGATATCTATTGGTGCAGCCTCTTCGCCTTATGCTGCTGTTGGCTTTGTGAGGAATGCTTCTGAATTTACTATAAGCACGACTACCATAATAGCTTCTTAGCTTACTCTTTTATCTTTGTTTAGCTTGGGGCGGTTACCTGACTGTTATTATTTTTCCCTGTGTATCCACATATTGTAATAATATACCATCATATTTTCCTTTTCTGCTCAGTCTTCTTATTTTTCCCTGCGTCTGTCTATTCTCCTTATACGTAAGTACATTATACAAGTTACATCAACGCAACAAGAACATTTGAATGGGTTAAACATATTTTCTACACAATATTTGCTCACTATTACTCAGGGTATGCGAGGTACACATAGACCCTAATTGAATTGTTTTGGCACTTCCCAATTTTTCAAACAAGCAACTTTTATCGAGAAAGTCAATATATTTGAGATCGAAGGCTGTGTCCAAAAGGTTTTTCCTTTTTACCATTATCAATAAACGTAATAATACACCACATCGTATCTCATGTTTCCTCTTAAATTTACAGTTATATTCTTAGGTCTAAAGATGCTCGAGGCAGATTTGGCGGAATTTTTTTTTTATTGAAGCTAAAATGCATTCAAATTTAGTGAAAAGCCATATTAATCAATAACTAACCACTGAAGGATGCTTCTCAAATGGTATCCGATAATGGGAACAGCTTTTCCAGCTTGTTATTTGAAAGGATCCTGCTCGGGTCCAACTCCTTTCGTGCTTTATTGTATGCATCAACTGGAAAACGCTTTCTTAGCCTGGCCTGGAGAGAGGCAAGCTCTTCTTTGTCCTTTGGAACCTGTGCACGATACGCATGTCTAAATAAAATGCACAACAGTGATAATATAACATGTTTTATTCAGCCATTTTACAAAAGATAAATTGGTAGAATTCCTAAAAGAAGCAGCTTGATCAGCTACAAAACAACTTTAATCTGGACACGTTACAATAGGTGTTGCCTTAGAAAAAAAATTTGTTGTTGAGATTGCAAGTGAATGCAAACCCTGTAAAAAATTAAGTTTGCTAAGATGTTGGAAATTTAGCATGAGTTTGAGGGTATTGAAAACAATAAATTCACTCTTCAGGATTCCACAATATCATGGTGGTAACATCATTTTAGAAAGATTCTACGAAGACAATCATCTAAGATGACATTTAATACCTCAATCTTTGCCCAGTGTTCATAAGCGGAATACTTATCCCACAACTGTACTTGGGTCAGACGCCTGTAGTGGAAAAACTCTTCTGTAATTTCCTTTCTTTGGCGGGCATCCGTTGTAGGAAGGTACATGATTATACCAACCTGATACAAAATTTAAAACAGCTTTTACACATGAGCATTGTAGTTGGTAACAGCATTTGATAAGAGAGTTAACTAATTCCACATACATGTAACATAGCAGAGGTGTGTAATATTTTGGCCAGGGTGAGTATCCAATACAGATACAGCCCCAAATAAGGATATGGATACTAATATGATCATTGTATGTTACTACACTTATTTACTTGGTGGTTGATTGTTTTTTGTCACATTTAAATCATTTTCACAAAAACCTTTTCTCAATTGTCCAATGCAAAATTAAGTATTTACGTTTAGTAGGTGAAAAAATCTAAAAGTACCATTGGCCAATTCTATTCCTATTAAAATTGGGTTCTTAATTTATAATTTGTATATAGTGTTGAGAGTACTGTACCACATCGTGGAAGTAAAGCCTCGCAGAGTAGTACTAAGATACATGATGCCCCTGGGCTTCTCTACCCATTGTCAACTGTTGTTGGGTTGGATGTAAGATACAAGATACTAAACAAGTTAAATAGGTGTACAAAATTAAGATACTATAGTACCTCATCTTTTTCATTCTTTGGAGTTTATTTTTTTTTTGGTCGTAGACAAATTAGTTTTTGACGGACTTCTTGTTCATCCTACGTATTTTCTGTCACTTTACTCATAAAGTTTGGTTCTTATAAAAACAAATACATGCGAAGTAGGTTGAATTCTCATAAAGGTGCTAAATGGTGACCTATTTCAAGTGGGTTGTATCATGTCATATCATTAACAAGGTCCATTTATTACACGGGTCAATGGGTTCTGGATGAAATCTGTTTATTAACAGGTTACACAGGTAGAGATGTGTTACCTATTTAATAAATATGTCATGTTCATGTAAGAACCTATGCCAGAAACACCAGTAATAAGCACAAACATCCTCCGTATGTTCAATGTAAAGGGAACATACTTTTACACTAAACCCCAGAAGACTTGTACCACCAATTCATCTATCATGCTTTATCAAGGTAAAAAAAAACAAAAAACAAAAAAAAAAACCTTAACCCTAAAATTGTCTTGTACGCATGGTCAACAAGTAATTAACGTTTTTATACCACTGACACCTTTCTAATTCAAGATATGCATATGGAATTAACCCAAGAGATATAAAGAACAATGCGAAGAAACATTGGTTCATGAAATTACCCACGAAAATATATCATCGTCTTTTGTACTTGAAGCTGGACTCATGGGGCTCTTAGTGCATGCTGTCCAGCGCTGCTCTATTGGAGCAGGTGCTGGTACCTTGTTCTTCTCTATGAGCTGCTTTACATCTTCTATGTATTCAAGGTCTTTCAAGCTTGGTTTGGAAAGGGTTCCAACTGGAAAACAAGTTTCTGAAACCCACTGTTTGACCACCACAATCAAAGCCCAGAATTTCATCACTCCATCCCACTCTGTATCCCTCTGACTTCCTCCAGAATTCAGCCTCAGCTTGATTAACTTTTACAACATGATCTTTGTCGAGAGGATCTAGGGCAAGCAGTTTATCTCTCAACTCTGTAAATGACAGCTCATTTATGTCCACGTCATTCTTAACTGGAACTACACTGCAAGTAAAATGTGTAAATGGTTAGCTGCAACGAACAGATGAATCAGCACAATAGCAATATGGGAGTTTTTGAGTATATGAAGCAAAAAAGAACAGATAATAGAGGAAGAACAATGGAGGACCAGTAATCCGTTTTATGCTAACACAACAACACCAAAGACAGCTCTAGGAGTTCGCAATCCATGCCCACCAACCTGCATACAACATTCCAGTTGGGATTTCACGACCTGGGTTGACCTTGGTTAAACCAACCCCAACCAAGCTTGCCCAAGCTTACAAGAGTATAAGCGTATGCATCTATATTAAGTGCTAATGAGTATTGTCTTAACAGTATATAAACAGAGTTCCAAGTTCTATTAGTAAGAAATCTGGAATATCAAAGCCACTGAACATTGAAACAGAGAAATGAAAGAAAAAAGCAGTCATTTAAGACCATGTTGCAAAAAGTTTTTGTTTCCCATTTCACCACATAGCTCTAGCAGTACTTTGATGCCTTTACTTTATTGCACTTGCACAGGTCCTCTAAGCCAAGAGAATATGAAAATAAAGAAAATGATAAATGATAAAAGGGAATAAAAGACATTCAGCCTGTACAGCTTATTGTCCTTCAGCTCAAACAGGAGAAAATATCTTGCTAGATTATATGGTTGACAGGACCAGGAAACAACTTTACCTGCACTTCTGGAGGCATTCGTTGTAGAGATCTCGAACATGCTGTATGGCTTCATCGCTGCTATATTTGGGTTTGAACTTTGGGGGACCTTTCCATTTTGATACAGGGTTACATGTCACAACCACAACAGTGTCGCTATATGGAATATAAAGGTACTTCACATGTTTATTCTCAGATAGTAATTTCCTGTGAAACAAACAGATCATGTATCATTCATTTCCTGATTCCATATCGCGCTATAATATTAATGGTGCATAAGCGCACAGTGAGTCAAAATACGAGAGAGAGAGAGAGAGAGAGAGAGAGAGAGAGAGAATTCGTTAAAAATAAGCAAAAACAGGACATACAGAGGGAGAGAAGAATTCGTTATAAATAAGAAAAAACAGTACATACAGCTTACCCTTACTAAGCAATGACTTGAGAGTTAAGAACCACATGTACATGTTGATGCATCAGTGATCGACAATTTTTATGTTTCACCGGAAAGTGTTGCTATCACTAGCTGAAATGACCATTCTTTTATAATGTTGTATTGTTAGCAGTTGTGAAGTGAGACTAAAATTTTCAAAATTTGAGCTTTTTCTAACTTACCTTTTTTGTGAGTGGTTTTTATTGTAGTTTCTCTTTTTTCTTCCAAAAAGAAAATATATCACTAGATGAAATTCAATGAAGGGTTTGCATTACAAGCCACCAAATCTCATCACTCAATCGAAGTGTTTTCACCATCCCTTAAAACATTGTAAAACCCTAGCTCCAAACCAAACAATGGTTGCCTCACACTCAATAGTTTTCATCTTTCCATAAACTTGTTGCAATTTGCAACTTGCAAGCAACACTCATGCATTTTGTACTTACTATCTGAATGAAAGATAAACCAATAAATCTAACAATGAAAGGAATAAATAATTACTTATGATTTTTCTTGATCTCTTCCATGTTTGAGACAGAAGTGTGCTCTACAAGCTCCTGTCTCTCAACGCACTGGATGGTGACTTCAGCAACCACTCCAAGGCCACCAAGGCCACACCGGGCTAAATAAAACAGCTCTGGATCTTTCTCTTTAGAGATTTCTATTGTTCCCTTAGCAGGAGTGACCAGCTTCATACTGATCACCTGTTCATCCATCGGAGGCAATTTTGCACCAGTACCATGTGCACCAACCTACACGCATATGAACATGAGGCAAAGAGAAAGATCGTATTAACAAAAATCAAAATGTGATAAGGCCAGTCAATTGGAAACAGTTAAACCAAAACCCACATCAAACTTAACAAAAAAACAAACCAACCTGCAAAATGCCACCAATCTGCTGCTCCCTAATGGAGGCAAAGTTCTGCAGAGTAAGGCCATGTTCCTTGATCCCATCCACCAATTCCTGCACCCTTATCCCAGCTTGCACTCTCACCCTCTTCTTCTCCTTATCCACCTCCAAAACCTTATCCATCAGCGCCAAATTGACCATTCCAGCCCTGGACAATCCAATCCCATTCGGGGACAACCCGGACCCGACAGGCCGAATCCGGGTTTTCTTCTCATGGGCATCCTTGACAACCTTTTCCAGCTCCTCAAGGGTCTCAGGCTGGTGGAAAACCCGGGTCTGGACCTCATGGGTCCCGCTCCAGTTGGAGACTGTGTGGAGCTCCTCGGGCAGAGGAGCATAGCGGAAAATCTGGGCTTTTTTGTGCTTGGCGTTTTCAGGGAAAGGGAAGGAGTAGTAGGTGGCTGCAGCGGAGAACAAGACGAGGGCTGTGTAGCCCAAGTACTTGCGGAGCTCAGAGGCTGATGAAGATGCCGATGGCGATGAAAGACTGGAACATGCGCGTGCTGGGCTTAATGGGTTCAGTGGGTTTTGGGGGATGGCGGTGGAAATGTGCGGCTTGAGGTGGTTGTGGTGGTGGAGGGACTGGAGTGAGCGTCTGAGAGTGAGAGCTCTGAGCATTTTTCCGTTTTTTCCTTTCTTTTTTTCTTCCTCCGCTCCTCCTTCCCTCTTTAGTATTTGGGATCGGAAAATTTACAAAAATAGCCAAAACTTCACCTCTTATTTCAAAAATATCAATTTTTGTATCAATTTCAAATATGACAAAAAGCTTACTTAAATAAATACAAATACTCTCAAATTTAAAATCCACATAAACCTCAAAAAGAAAATCCTTGGCTCGTTGGCTCAGTTTCTTCTTCATACTATATTTACAAAATTATCAAACTTCTAGAAGTTTGCTTTATCAAGTAATTATAAAATTAAAAATGATGTCCTGTTTTTGTATCTTTTAATCTTGCATCGTCTGGAGTTTAGAGTGCTTAGAAAACTCCCTTTTCCTTTGTATTAAAGATGGTCATGGTGGAGGTTACAATTTAATTTTATAAAAATAAAAAAAAAAGTTGTCATCCAGAAAAGAGGAACCGTATTTGTGGTCGAATGTGGATTTGGAAGTTTCCATGCTAGGGAATACTTTGGCCTCTGGTGGTACCATGAAAGCTCGATTACTCTTAGATATGTTCCATATGTCACCATTGACACTCGAAAGCGATTTTGAGGTGAGTAGACTCCCCTGTGCCACAACCGTCTATGATGTATTTTACATCATGGAGACACTCTAGGACTGGACTCTCTTCACGTTCGTGTAATGCCTGCCTTTGAAGCTCCCAACCTTCTCCTTGGTTTTGCTGACTTAATGTCCATGGGTGCGGCATTTCTGGTGATGGAGATTATAACTCCCTTGAGCCCCATCCAAAGTGCTATGATTTAATATTATTAATTCACTTTAAGCCTAATGATACCTTCTTCCCCTCAAGAACTATGCTGGAGGGTGAGTTCTAGGATTCAATCTTACATGAGTTCTTGTGTAATTTACCTATGCCAAAAGATACGATCTATAGAAGAAAACATCACCGATGCCCTTTCTTGGGTAAGGTAGGAAGCTGCAGAGAGGAAGCCAAATAGGGCCTACTTGTGGCCTTCCTAACACCAATCACCTTGTTCACAGTGTGTGATGTGAGACATGTCATTTGGCAACTTGGCTTAATAGTATCACACCTAACACCTAACACCGCCACCACTACCACCAACACCAGCATCACTCATTTATATTAGATTCATACCTCTAAAAAGATAGACATTAAATTCCGTAGACTTTTAGGTTAGCCAAAAAGATAAACATTAAACGCCATCGACATCACCAGCTCTACCAAATTGCGATGACCATGACCATAACCACCCCAAACACCTTAAGCACTAGCAGCCTCACTATCAGAAACGAAGAAAGACATAAAAACAAAGAAGAATCTACAAAGGAGACAAGGCTTCCAAATCTAAGCTAGAGCAGAAAATCTAAGCTAGAGCAGAACGGTCAAGCAGAGAGAGTTGAAACTGACTGGCAGAGATAAAGGAGAAAACGAAACAAAGCCAGGAAGTTAAAAAGAAAATCTAATACCCAAAGCCGTACGATAAAGTATGAGTAAACTATAGTTGTATTCATAGTACGCAATAATCAGCATTTAAGAGCACAAACTACTCAACACCGCATCAGTATTATTCTGTACAAAACATGCATATATAGATAGCCACCTATCAAGCCAACTTATTGACGCCTAAATCCCAATTAGTAGGGAAGGGCTGTCTACATAGTACCAATTACGACGTATATTCCCTTGATGCCCATCTCTCCTCATACCTTCCAAATGAGTAGGCTGTTGACGGAACCTCAGTCATGTGAAGAGGGTCCGGTTCAATGCCATAATCTGTTAGCGGTCTATGCTCGAGAACATCATCGTGACCTTTCACGAATTCAGGAATCTCCACCTCTCCCTTCTTTATATCCTCCCAAAGGTACTGCAGGCGGCTTACATACTTGATTTTCCAATATAGGCTGCAAACAAAGATAATTTTTAGAACAAAAACGAATACCGCATCGATTATGCTCTCAATTCACTGTTGGCTGAAACTTGGACATGGATTCAATAGGGAAATATAGTCATTTGAGGATGCTTGGGCATAATCTGCATGACTACATAGTACATCCAATAACGTTGCTTGAAACATAAATTGAAGAATTTCAACATCAGCCATCAAAATGATTTTTTTTTTTCCTACTTATCTCAAAGGCAGATTTGTCTAAACTGCAGTTCATTGAACAAAATAATCACCAAGTTTCAAGACAGTATTAAGCAAAGTCAAGAGACATGTCAATAATATCAAAATACTAATCCACAAACTCTCCGTTATATTCACTAAATTGTTTGTTTTTTATAATAATAATAATAATAAGAAATCATTATTAATTTATCATATTAGATTGTGGGTTTCCGAAGTATATGAAATCACTTACCCTCCAGTTAAGAAGAATCGGCCAAGAGTGGCAAAGACAAGTCTTGATCGGAGCCCAGGGTGAATGAAGTACACAATCTGAAGCCTGTCCTTCAAATATGAAGGAAGGTCTTCATAAATCCACCTTAAGATAGTTATGCCAGGGGAGTTATCCTCCTTTTGCACAGTACTATGCATGTAAACAATGCAGTATGGCCCTTCTGGAAGCTCACTGCATAATTTGTGGAATATATACCTCTTCAGCCTATCTCCACTAACAACTGGAGCTGCAGAAAGAAAATCAAACAAATTAAAACAATTGTCATGTGACACAGGGTTTTTCAAAAGTAGAATAAGGAGAATGAAAACAAAAAATCAAGAATTAATTATTTTCCCCACAAATATAAATATAAAAAAGAATTTATCCAAACCAAAAGGAAGCAAAATTCGATCTTCTTTGGGAATGTTAAATGCAAAACCAGACATAACAAACCCCTAAAAAGTTTCAACTATGATAATATTCCCTCCAAACAGAACCCATTTCACATCAGCATCAACGCCACCATTATATCCCGCCATTAAGAGTATTTAAAATTGACTTTTACATTTCAACAACCAATGGTCAAATACTCCCACATCATGCCCGAATCCCTGCCATCTCACATTTGAAAACATCCTAAAAGCAAAAAATAACTTATACAGAGTACAAGAAGGGAGATATCGTATCCCTTACAGAACCGAAGACCATTTTTTTCTGATTGAATTATTGAGAAAGATGGTTTATGCCAAACAGGCTGAAGTCAACAACGAACAGGACGGTGATCACCAACCCCTAGTTTCTTGCTTTGAAATACTAAACCTGACTATATAGAGTGTGTTATATTTAACTCAAAGCACAAAGTGCAATTTGTTTCCAATGAGACACATCTAGAAGAGAAAAACACTTAACTACTTCTAAAAATTAGCAAAATTAAGCAACCTAAGGTAAGTCCCTGCCACAAAAGGTACTATTCTATTAACAGCTTCTACAGTTCACAGAACAGATCATTACATATTTCAAAAACTAAAAATTAAGTAAAAAGCAGTTCCATAAAACCAAGTTGTTCCATACCAAGGGAACCACAAGACCCAAAAAGATAAATAAAAGTAAAGGGTTTAACCTAAAAGAACACAAGAAAATGATCAAAAACACAAAGTAGTTTACCCAAAAAACTGTCAATTACCCAAACAAACATAGAAACTCTTCAAATTCAAACGAAACCCTGAAGCCAAAATAATTAGGACATGCTTATATAATCAGTTAACTCAGATATGGACAAGTAAAATACACATCTCAGCTGAGAAACAGGTTTTTAATTACGCAGCTAGTTTAACTAAAGAAAAATTCACCCACTGTAATGACATATAAGGATAGTTGGATCTGTTTGTTTACCGGGAAAGTATTTTCCCACTATGCGAAAAATACGATTTCCAGACTTGTCATGGCCCTGAACACGAAAGAACTGCAAGAGCTCGAGATCGGAGAAGTCCTCGTCGGCAATAAGGTTCTGAGGGCAGTCGTACCAATTCTCTTGTTCTTCGACCTCTCTTTCCTGGTTCGTCAAGAATGGCCTCGCATCTATACCCAGATCCGATGCCAGTACCACCACCGAGAAGTCCTCCGACGAGCTACCCATCTCCGGTTCGGTTGATTTCTCTCACTTTCTCGCGCTTTCTCGCACTTTCTCTCTGTTTTTCGTTGTGTGGTTGTGTGGAGCACCGTGGGATGGAACCGAGGGTGGTGTTGGATGTGTGGAATATGGGCTCAGTTAAATTGGACACGTGGGGTGATTTGATAGGGTAACTCAAGATTTGATTGAAGAATATGCAGCAGTGGCAGACTGGGAGTGGAAGTTGTTATCAAGACCATGTGTTTTGAGCACACAGGATTATGACTAACTGTTTATATTTGTTTCTCTCTTTAGATATCACCAATGATGTGGAATTGTTTTGAACGGATAAGGCAATAATGTTAGGGAAGGTAATTAAGAAAAAAATTTGTTGATGTAATTACCAAACCACTCAGACAAATAAAATTGCCTTTCTAAAGCCATCTCCAACTATGTTGGGGTTAAATTCAAATTTTCATCCTCTAAAATACAAATATTCATGTATTTTCATGACTCACATTTTTTTCCCTCCAATTTTGCAGACTCATAATTTGAGTGCGTAACTTTATTAAATTGTTTAAGAATGATTAATCCCTAAATTTTTTTTCTCATTAATTTTTCTTGATATTATTTTTGTTCCAACATTCATGATTTAATGTTCTAAACATTTTTATCTAAAAAAATTAAAATTCCCAAACATCATAGAATTTAACTTAAAAATAAAAACAAATACAACAACATTTTATTTCATGGACCTTGAAAGAAAAACAAGTAGCACACGATTTATATTAAAAACAATGGAACCACACGATTTTTTTTAAAAAGGTAGCAATCCCTGGAGCTTCTACTTTTGCATACGCTCGGAATAATTCGAACCCTTCATTAAAGCCATTGCCATAGTTGTCTTACATTTTTACTTTCACTTCATTGGATTTTTTTATCTTTATTCAATAATGTTATGAACTTTTGCCCACCTCTACTTGTGTTCTTCAATTATTTTTTGAACCATTTCCCCTATTGTCTTGTTTCAATCATGTTCTGAACCATTGCTCAACTTTGTCCATCTCACTTTATTGGATTCCCTTATCTTTTCCTATCTTCATTCAATTATTTTCTAAATTATTTCCCATCTCTTATTGTCTTGTTTCAATCATATTCAGACCATTGCTCATCTCACTTTATTGGATTTCCTTATCTTTCCTTATCTTTTCCTATCTTCATTCAATTATTTTCAAACATGTAGGTCATCTCATTCTCTTGTCTATTTAAGAAATGTTATTCTACTGAATTGACTACACAATTTCCTTCAATCTTATTCTCCTTCTTACAATGAATTCATTAGGGAAGGCTATACAAAATTTCTTCAATTATGATTTTGATGATGATGACATTCATCAACAGAGGGTTGCAATGGCCGTTCAACACCATACTTTTTGTTGGAGCAGTATGCTTAACAATCCAAATGACAGGACTCGCCCGAGAATTCCTTGGAAACCAGAACGAATCCTGTCTTGTTACCGACATCACCCCGATGCCAGGCTCACTTACTAAAAACTGAGACTTTCTACCAAAATTTTGGCAGAGTCTCCCCTGTAAATTGAACAAACCCAACAAAATTCAACCTGCATAATATGCATAATAATCCCAACTAACAGCATGCTTTCAACATACAACAGTACATACTAAAATGGCCTCTGGCCTTACAAGCAAAACCTAACAGGGACAATAACAGAGCATCTAATAAATTACGTTTACACCAACAGCAGTTGAGTAAAAAGGAAATTACTCGAAGCCTAATCTACTGAAGTTCACGATTCGGGCCTTGAACACGGCTTGCAACTGTCTTTGAGGCGACTACCGTCTAGGGGGCCCAAAACAAAAAACATGTGACTGGACAAAAACAGAGTTTGCATTCAAAATAACATAATAACCCCACCGTGTAAAAATAATGATCAAGACATGCAGATTCACTAACTTTTATTTAGTATTCAAAACCATTAATCTATGAAACCCTTTAAAACCACAAATCACTCAATCCATAAACTTCATTCCCAAAATTATACTGCTCTTCCCAACCCACTGCATATATTCTAATTGCTTTACACTCACACATATATATAGATATAAATATATAAATATAAATATACAATATACTCATCACACTACCTAAGTACCGGGGAAACAATCCAACCGAGGGATTGTTTGGCTAGCCCGCAGGATTTTCAGGTGCTATCCTGTGTTTAGGGATGAGCGGTCCAATCGGGGGACGAAACTTCATAGCTCACACGCCGGAAATTCCAACGCCACGTGTAGCTCCAATACTAAGTCTTACGCACGCATATTACATTATCACACACAGGAAATTCCAACGTCATATGTGATGATGCCTAGCAATATACATAATCTTCCCATACACTGGAAATTCCAACTCCACATGTGAGACTAATAATAACACGTTCTTCCCACACGCAGGAAATTCCAACGCCACATGTGGGAAGCCTAATATCTAGGGGATGGTACTTACATAGTGTAATCATACTTCTTCTCTCAACAACCCCTCATACTCAAATCCTTCCACAATCTCACCTCAACAACACAAGTACCCCACACATAGAAAATATAGATAGAATTTCCCAAAATCCATATACCCCACTCAAAATACTCAAATATGCCGACACCCACAATATATTGCCAAAGCGCTATAAGAACATCAAATTCAACATTTGAATATATATTATATCTCATATACCATTTAAAACATATGCATAAATCTTTTATTAATAAAACCATGCTTATGATTGAAAACAAAGTCCTCTCACAAATAGTCCCAAGCTGCCAGACCCTGAGAGGGTCCCGCCTGCTGTGTACGTGCAATCGGAGCACCTATTTCGAGATACGAACCCTTAATTAATATAAAATCACTTCGAAACAGAAATTACAAATTAAATACTTAAATCCCCAAGTTCCCGGTGCATACATGTAGGACGAGATATTCTAAGGTCCGACTACAGGTTTAGGAATTACGTCTTGCAGGTGTGATCCAAAAGGAACGATCGGATCGCTTACAATTAGACGGCTATCGCATGCCACAAACTTTGAATTATTGAATCAGAACATCCGAGGCTCCAATTCACGATCCGTGAACTACTACACGTTTTCTAAGAGTGCCTAGATCAACATAATTTAATTTGGAGACGATCTAATGGTCAGAACCTATCGAACCCAGATAATGCACAAAATGCGAAATCCGTTCGATAGTCAAACGACGTCCGAATTAAAATCCAAGCACACCTACGCGCTCGTGACAACACAAAGATTACATTAGGACAGAATATAGCTTCACCATCCTTGCCCACGCGCCGCTACACACGCCGGCAGTGTGTGGGTGTGTAGAGTAATTTCCGGCGACGGAAAAACTCCACACCACTGCTCACCCTTCTTACCCTAGGTACTACTCAAGGCGAGGATCATTCATTCAACTACAAGGAGGTCCAATTTGGATAGCAACAGGCCGGAATCTCACTTTGAAATCCGGCCAAAACCTAGGTTTCAAAATTGGTTTCCTAGATGCAAAATCGATCCAATCCAACCCCATAGATAGCTAGAGCATGTAAAAGGAGGAAGAATCCTCACCTGTTTCACTGGGAATGGGCGGCGGAGCCGGCGGCACGACGATGGCGAAAAATTGGTTCAAACCAGTTGAGATTATCGACAAAACTCTGGTTTTTCGGCTGGGAAAACTGATGGTTCGGGTTCTGGGCTTCGAGATGAATCGATCGGGACCGGTCTCGGCCCTTGTTGTGGCCGAAGCTCAGAGAGAGAGAGAGAGAGAGAGAGAGGAGAGAAAGAGAAAGGAGAGAGAGAGAGAGTTGTAGGCGCAAGGAAAGAGAAGGAGGGTGAAAAATATGATTTTTACCAAACTCTTTTCGAAATATTTACAAGTTTGCCACTGGACTATTTTTGGTAGCCAAATCTTCATTACAACTCCGATTCAAGCCTACCACGTGTCTACGGACTCGTCTCAATACGACCTATGTAACCATACCACTCGTTGCCCCAAAATCCTTTTGCATAAGAAATGACCAAATTATCCCTAACCCAAGGGTAATTTCATAATTTCACTTAAATAAATTAAATAAGGGATTAAATTTGGAGGTCGGGGTGTTACAATCTACCCCCTTATAAAAATTTCGTCCTCTAAATTCACGTATCTGTCAATGGAAGAGATAAGGGTACTTGGCCCACATCTGCGCCTCGGACTCCCACGTAGCTTCTTTCATAGTTTGACTTCTCCACAAAACTTTCACTACATGGATGGATTTGGAGCGCAATATTTGTTCTTTCCTATCCAAGATCTGCACAGGTTGCTACTCATACGTCAAATTTTCACTCAACTTCACAGATTGATGTTCCAGCACATGGGAAGGATCTGGCATGTACTTCCGCAACATGGATACAAGAAACACGTCATGGACCCGAGATAGTTCTGTGGGTAATGCAAGTCTGTAGGCAATAAGTCCAATGCGCTCTGTGATCTCATAAGATCCAATGTAACGAGGGCTTAACTTCCCACGTTTCCCAAATCTCACCACACCTTTCCAAGGAGATAGCTTCAAGAACACCCAATCCCCAACTGCAAACTCAAGATCCTTGGACCTATTATCCGCATAACTCTTCTGTCGGCCTTGTGCTGTTTTCAACTTCTCTTTAATCACTTTCACTTTTTCGGTTGTTTCTTGGATACTATCCACCTTTTCCAATTTCTTATCACCCACTTCATTCCAATAAATAGGAGTTCTACACTGCCTCCCATACAATGCCTCATATTGAGCCATCTCCATACTCGAATGATAATTGTTATTATAAGCAAATTCCATCAAGGCAAGGTAAGCATCCCACGCATCCTTCATATGCAACACATCGAACATGTCCTCCAGAGTCTGGATGGTCCTTTCCGACTGTCCATCGGTTTGAGGGTGAAAAGCTGTACTGAATTGCAACTTAGTACCCATAGCCTCCTGTAAACACCTCCAGAATCGAGAAGTGAACCTAGCATCCCTGTCCGACACAGGTGCTCCATGCAACCTCACAATCTCATTCAGAAAGAGTTTTGCCAGCTTTGACAAAGAATATGTCTCCTTAATGGGTAGGAAATGAGCAGATTTGGTGAGGCGATCAACTATCACCCAAATTCCATCATGTCCCTTAGAAGTACATGGAAGCTTGAAAACAAAATCCATGGTGATATGTTCCCACTTCCATTCAGGAATCGGAAGTGGTTGCGTAAGTCCCGATGGTTTCTATCGCTCCGCTTTCACTTGCTGACAAATCAAGCATCTGCTCATATACTTGGCAATGTCTCCCTTCATATGCGGCCATGAGTAATATTCCCGCAGGGTCCGATACATCTTGGTACTTCTCGGATGCATAGTGTAAGCGGAACAATGAGCTTCTTCCGTGATTCTCTTTTCAAATCATCATTCTTGGGCACACAGAGACAAGTACCAGTTACCAAAGCTCCATCTTCCCTTATGGCATAATCTGTCTGTGTACTATTTTCCACTTCTCCCATTATCCTACAGAGTGTCGGATCTTTCAACTGGGCTGCAATTACCCGCTCCACTAGAATGGGTCTCACATGTAAGCTAGCAAGGATTCCACCCTGTTGAGCCATTCCCAATTCTACTCCATCCTTCCGCAGTTCCACCAACAACGGAAGATAGGCCGTTCTGAGATGAGCTAAGTTCCCAGTAGTCGTCATACTCAGTGCATCTGCAACCACATTAGCTCTGCCAGGATGATACTCAATCGTACAATCATAGTCCGTAATCAATTCCAGCCAATACCATTGTCTCATATTCAACTCCTTCTGAGTGAAAAAGTACTTGAGGCTCTTGTGATCAGTGAAAATCTGACACGTCTCACCATACAAGTAATGCGGCCAAATCTTGAGAGCGAACACTACTGCAGCCAATTCCAAATCATGGACGGGATAATTTTGCTCATGCTTCTTGAGTTACCTCGAGGCATAAGCAATCACTCGATCATGTTGCATCAGAACACATCCCAAACCTTGTAAAGATGCATAATTGTAGATCACAAAGTTCCCCGAATTATCCGGAAGAGCAAAAACAGGTGCAGTGGTTAACCGATTCTTCAGCTCCTGAAAACTCTGTTCGCACTCCTCCGTCTACTCAAACTTAACATCTTTCCTCCTTAACCGAGTGAGAGGTGCTGCTATAGGAGTGAACCCTTCCATAAATCGACGATAGTAGCCTGCTAACCCCAGAAAATTCCGTACTTCTGTCACACTTGTGGCTTGTACCCAATTCACAATAGCCTCCACTTTCTGCGGGTCAACATAAATCCCTTCAGCTGAAATTACGTGTCGAGGAATACCACTCTATCCGGCCAGAATTGACACTTACTAAATTTGGCATAAAGCGGCTTCCTCCTCAAAGTCTTCAATACTAATATCAGATGCTTCTTATGCCCTTCTGAAGTCCTGGAGTAAACTAAGATATCGTCTATGAACACAATCACAAAGTGATCCAAATATGGTCGGAACACTCTATTCATGAGATCCATAAACGTTGCTGGAGCATTTGTCAGTCCAAAAGGCATCACCAGAAATTCATAATGACCATACCGCGTTCTGAATGCTGTCTTGGGAATATCCTCTTCTCTGATCCTCAAATGACGGTATCTTGATCTCAAATCAATCTTAGAGAAGTTCTTGGCACCTCTCAATTGATCGAACAAATCATCAATCCGAGGCAAAGGATACCGTTTACGTACTATCACCTTATCCAACTACCGGTAATCAATACATAGCCTCATGATCCCATCTTTATTTCTCACAAATAACACCGGTGCACCCCATGGAGAAACACTGGGTCAAATAAATCCCAAATCCACTAACTCCTGCAACTGAATCTTCAACTCTCGGAGCTCAGCTGGTGCCATCCTATAAGGAGTTTGATAGATAGGGTTGGTGCATGGAAGAAGTTCGATAGTGAACTCGATTTTCCTTTCAGGGGGTAAACCAAGGAGATCATCTGGAAAGACATCTGGGAAATCTCGAACAACGGGGATATCTTCCAAATTCAAGGTGATCTCTTGAGTGTCAACAATATGAGCCAAATATCCCTCACACCCCTTCTTGAGTAACCTCTTAGCTGTGATAGCAGAGATAAGACAAGTAGGGAGGACTCTACATTCTCCTCTAAGATAACTTTAGGCTGCCCTAGACTCCGGAGCATTACTTCCTTCCAGAAACAATTCACTGATGCATGATGCTTCTCCAGCCAATCCATCCCCAATATAATATCCAAATCCACCAAATATAAAGGAATCAAATCTGCTTCCAACCATGCATCACCTACTTGGACATAACAATTTCTGAATACCCGGTTTGCATACGGGACTTCTCTCGTTGGTAAAGAAATACTAAAACTTCCTATCATGGGTGTGGGTCTAACACTGACATATGGTACGAAACTATGTAAACTCCACTAACCAATACTTAATTGTATGGAACTTTGTCCCAATAAGTTCTCGATCTCAACTCAAACAGTTCATTTGCTAACAGTGATGTACTTTTCATCATCTAGTTAGCGATCTCCACTACCCTCTTTTGGTTAAATTCACAACACCTTCCTACTCCGACTTACTACTACTCAGTCGGGCTCACACCAGCAAACTCAACAGACAATCGTTAAAGCTATTTTGAGACCACAAGAGTTACCTCATGGTCTCATCAGAAGAAGAAACAAAATCTTCTTGCAATCAGAATCGCTATTCCATAAAAGAGTTAGTCAACTTTCACAGTCAATCCAACAACTTAGAAGTCAAAATTCACCACGTGTAAGAGGAAACGAACTCGCGAAACGTACTTGGAACAACTTATGAGGTCAACCACACCAAAAAGGCATCCTTCCAAAATAGAACACTAGACGCTTAATGCTACTAAGGAAAAACACAAGGTGCGGAGTATAAAGGAAATTGAACCAAATGCTTTGATACCAAGTTCACAAGACCTGCCCAGGAATTCCTCGAAAATCGAGACGAATTCTGTCTTGTTACCGACATCACCTCGATGCTAGGCTCACTTACTAAAAACTGAGACTTTCTACCAAAATTTTGGCAGAGTCTCCCCTGTAAATTGAACAAACCCAACAAAATTCAACATGCATAATATACATAATAATCTTAACCAGCAGCATGCTTTCAACATACAACAGTACATACTAAAATAGCCTCCGGCCTTACAAGTAAAACCTAACATTGGCAATAACAGAGCATCTAACAGATTACGTTTACAACAACAGCAGTTGAGTAAAAAGGAAATTACTCGAAGCCTAATCTACTGAAGTTCACGATTCGGGCCTTGAACACGGCTTGCAACTGTCCTTGAGCCACTACCCTCTGGGGGCTCAAAACATAAAACATGTGAGTGGACAAAAATAGAATTTGCATTCAAAACAACATAATAACCCCACCGTGTAAAAATAATGATCAAAACATGTAAATTCACTAACTTTTATTTAGTATTCAAAACCATTAATCTCTGAAACCCTTTAAAACCACAAATCACTCAATCCATAAACTTCATTCCCATTCCCAACCCACTGCATATACTCAAATTGCTTTACACTCACACCTATATATAGATATAAATATATAAATATACAATATACAATATACTCATCACACTACCTAAGTACCGGGGAAACACTCCAACCGGGGGATTGTGTGGCTATCCTGCAAGATTTCCAAGTGCTATCCTGCGTCTAGGGATGAGCGGTCCAACCGAGGGACGAAACTTCATAGCTCACACGTCAGAAATTCCAACGCCACATGTAGCTCCAAGACTAAGCCCTACGTGCGTAGACTACATCATTACACACAGGAAATTCCAACGCCATATGTGATGATGCCTAGCAATATACATAATCTTCCCATACGCAGGAAATTCTAACGCCACGTATAAGAAGTGCCTCACACGCCGGAAAGTTCAATGCCACGTGTGAGACTAATAACACGTTCTTCCCACATGCCCGGAATTCCCACGCCACGTGTGGGAAGCCTAATATCTAGGGGATGGTACTTACATAGTGTAATCATACTTCTTCTCTCAACAACCCCTCATACTCAAATCCTTCCACAATCTCACCTCAACAACACAAGTACCCCACACATAGAAAATATAGATAGAATTTTCCAAAATTCATATACCCCACTCAAAATACTCAAATATGCCGACACCCACAATATATTGCCAAAGCGCTATAAGAACATCAAATTCAACATTTGAATATATATTATATCTCATATACCATTTAAAACATATGCATAAATCTTTTATTAATAAAACCATGCGTATGATTGAAAACAAAGTCCTCTCACAAATAGTCCCAAGCTGCCAGACCCTGAGAGGGTCCCGCCTACTGTGTACGTGTGGTCGGAACACCTATTTCGAGATATGAACCCTTAGTTAATATAAAATTACTTTGAAACAGAAATTACAAATTAAATACTTAAATCCCCAAGTTCCCGGTGCGTGCATGTAGGACGAGATATTCTAAGGTCTGACTACGGGTTTAGGAATTACGTCTTGCAGGTGTGATCCGAAAGGAACGGTCGGATCGCTTACAATTGGACGGTTATCGCCAACCACAAACTTTGAATTATTGAATCGGAACATCCTGAGCTCCGATTCATGATCCGCGAACTCCTACATGTTTCTAAGAGTGCCTAGATCAACATAATGTAATTTGGAGACGATCCAACGGTCAAACGACGTCCGAATTGAAATCCGAGCACACCTACGTGCTCATGACAACACAAGGATTAATTATGACAGAATATAGCTTCACCATCCATGCCCACGTGCCGCCACACACGCCGGCAGCGCGTGGGTGTGTGGAGTAATTTTCGACGACGAAAAAACTCCACACCACCGCTCACCCTTCTTACCCTAGGTATCATTCAAGGCGGGGATCATTTCATTCAAATACGAGGAGGTCCAATTTGGACAGCAACCAGCCGGATCTCACTTTGAAATTCGGCCAAAACCTAGGTTTTAAAATCGGTTTCCTTGATGCAAAATCGATCCAATCCAACCCCATAGATAGCTAGAGCATGCAAAAAGAGAAAGAACCCTCACCTGTTTCACCGGGATTGGGCGGCGGAGACGGCGGCGCGACGACGGTGAAAAACTGGTTTAAACTAGTCGAGATTGCCGACGAAACTCTGTTTTTTTTGGCCTGGAAAACTGGTGATTTTGGTTCAGGGCTTCGAGAGGAATCGATCGGGACCCGTCTCAGCCCTTGCCGTGGCCGGAGTTGAAAGAATCGCAGAGAGGGGGAGAGAGAGAGAGAGAGAGAGAGAGAGAGAGAGAGAGAGAGAGACAGTTTCGGGGAGAGAGAAAGGAGAGAGAGCTGTGCACGCGAGGAGATAGAATGAGGGTGAAAAATCTGATTTTTACCAAACTCTTTTTGAAATATTTACAAGTTTGACACTGGACTACTTTTGGTTGCCAAATCTTCGTTACAACTCTGATTCAAGCCTACCGCGTGTCTATGGACTCGTCTCAATACGACTACATAACCATACCACTCATTGCCCCAAAATCCTTTTGGATAAGAAATGACCAAATCATCCCTAACCCAAGGGTAATTTCATAATTTCACTTAAATAAATTAAATAAGGGATTAAATTTGGAGTCGTGGTTTACACCAAACATGGTGGTTCTGTTGTAGGCGAATCCAAGAATCGGAATAGAGAAAAACATCATAAGAGTCTCATGGAAGACTACTTCTGTGAAAGACCATTTTATTCCTCAGTGGACTTTCACATGCTACTCCGCATGATAAGAGAGCTTTTCTATCGCATCTTGAATGATGTTGTTGCACATGAGCCATACTTTATCCATAAGATAGACGCTTGTAGAGGACGAAGTCTATCCCCAGAGCAGAAGCTAACAACAGTTTTCGAATGCTAGCATATGGATGCTCGGCAGACTCTACCGACGAGTACTGTAGATTGGGTGAATGCCCTTGAATGTTTGCGAAAGTTTTGTTCCATTATTAAAACCGTGTATGGCCAATGGTACCTCCATTCCCCAAATTCGGCCGACCTTTACAGGCTCTTGCATAAGGCTAGTTGTAGAGGATTCCCATGCATGTTAGGCAGTCTTGACTGCATGCATTGGGAATGGAAGAACTGCCCTACTGCTTGGGGAGGCCAGTTTACCAGCTACAAGCATAAGCCAACTGTCGGTCTAGAAGTAGTGGCCTCATATGACACTTGGATATGGCATGCCTTTTTTGAAGTCGCTGGATCGAACAAAGATATCAATGTCCTAACTTGTTCCCTGTTGTTCAATGATGTTGTCAATGGAATGTCTCCCCATATCCAATATGTTGTCAGTGAAAATTAATACAATCTGGGTTATTACTTGGCTGATGGTATCTACCCTTGTTGGGCTACATTGGTTAAGACGATTTCCCAATCGGATATTCCAAAAAAAAGATTATTTTTCCAAAAACAAGAGGCTTATAAGAAGGATGTCGAAAGAGCCTTCGGAATACTTCAGGCTCAATGGGCAATTGTCAGGGGACCTACACGTATGTAGCGTAAAGAACAACTTCATTCAATTATGATGACGTGCATAATATTGCACAACATGATTGTTGAGGATGAGTATGAGGATCTAGATGCAGAATCTAATGATGATGATAATTGTTCACGAATATCTAGAAGAGAAAGAGCAAGACTTGCTTATGAGCTTGAGACAACTATCACATACGATATAAACCGAGACAGACAAACTATCTCAGACTACATGGTCCGTCATAATAGAGTCCATGCTTTGCAAGTACATCACAATTCAAGAAATAATTTGATCAACCACATTTGGAGATGCGAAGGAGATGTGCAATGAGCTACGTTGTGTGTTTAAATTATGTTGTGTGTTTAAATTATAAAAGTGGTTGTGTGATTTTAATGAATTATGTGGTTTATCATTGAATTTAAAAAAAGACTAGTCATAGAAAAATAAACGACTATCATAAATAAAAATAAACGATAATTATAAATAAAGATAAACAACAATTACAAATAAAGATAAATGACAATTAGAAATAAAGATAAACAACAATTACAAATAAAGATAAACAACAATTACAAATAAAGATAAATGACAATTATAAATAAAGATAAACAACAATTACAAATAAATATAAATTAATAACCACTATGTGGAGGGCTTAGATAATAGGCTCCAGAGTTGTCCTCTGGATTGTAGGGGGAACTTGTATTCATCTGGGCCTTAATAATTTTGTCTTGCTTATTCCACCAATACTTCTTCTTTCTTGGAGTAAATTTGGATAGGTCCATGGACATTATCCTCTGTTCATTGGCCTCCTTGTCTTGTTGGATTTGATAGGCATGTTGCTCTTGTAGGAGCTCTAACTTTCACTCCTATCCTCCTTTGCCTCATTTCCTTGTTGAACCAATTCAGACAAGAACTTTCCACTTTGGTTGAGATAACCTTCAAAACCTTTCCTTTTCTTTTTTTCATTCTTATGTTTATCTCTTCCCAACAGCCTTGGAGTGGGCATGACCACATCATCTTCATCTTCCTCAAAATTGACTGTATTGCCACTATGAGAAGAATCTTTGAATGTTTGTGTGGGAGATTCATAGGTCGTTCCATTTTGGGCAATCTTTTAAGATTTGCCAAGCATGATACAACTTTAAAGGCCTATTCGGAGGCTTATTATCATTCAAGAAAAGTGTTTTTGCATTCATATCCTACCTGTGAAATAAAATAAAAATCAAGTTAATAATTGAAAAGAATTAGAATTATAAATTTAAGCATTGAAAAAAATGGGTACTCATCACATCTTCAAGATTGGAGCCAATCACATGCCTTGCATTGACTTTTGTCATACATGCCTTCTATAGAGAACATTGTTTGTTGATGATCTTGAACCGAGAAGTAATAGCTTGCGGTGATCGTACCTCGGCTCCACTCATGCCCGGATTATTTTCCAAAAACTTTTGGTACACACGCAACCAAAATGAGTAATTTGATTGATTGGTGCCAATAGACCCATCTTTAGAGATAGAAACCTACCCTTTGCAAATGCCTCATCTTCTTGTGGTTTCCAATTCACGCCTCTTTGGAGTTTTGAGGCCATTCTCAACAAGAATGAAAGTAGAATGAAAAAATATAACAAAGGGAGAAAGGAAAAAAAAAATTTGGTGGATTATTTACCAAATGAATGGCTATTTATAGAGTTTGGAATAAGTTTTGGGTTGGATCTGATTTAAATTAATTATAAATATTATTTTGACCGTTGGATGTGAAATTTTACAATTTAGATTACCTAAAATTAATCATGATCGTTGATGTAAAATAAAGCCGTTGGAATTATTTATTTATTTTTAAACAGCACAGCTTTTGAATTTTTAACATTTGGAATCACCTTTACTAGAGCTGCCAGCTGTGTCACACAACTATGCTGGCCAGGCAGCAAAGCTGTCATGCAGGGCCCAATAACTTTTCTTCTTCACATGGGCTTCCAAGCAAAAATAAATAAAAATTTATAAAAAAGAAAAGTTTGGGCTCCACATAAAATACCAGTACAGACAAAACTTGGACAGGAATTCCACCCCAAATTTGACATTTCTCAAATTTCTACCCTCCAAAATACATGGGTTGGAGAAGAATTTTGGACTCAAAACTAACAATTTGGGTTTCCACCCCAATGGTTGGAGATGGCCTAAAATGGCTAAACATAGTTTTAGTCGATGCACTTTCACCAAAGATCACATTTGATCATTTTTAGTTTTTACTAAGCTACTAGGCAAAAAAAAAATATTGAAACACTAGCCGTTCTCTCCTTTGTGAATCCCAAAGAAAAACTCCATAGAGGGGGAGGAGGAAGAAGCGTCATTGCCCCTCCTCCTCTCCTCCCTTCCTCTCTCATCGCCTTTTTCTTTTGAGTTAGTGAATAAGTTTACTGGGGCATTTTGAATAAGAAAGCCTATATGGTGATTTCTTCTAAGCCATACTTAGATAGAAGTTCCCCATCACCTCTTTTAGGCTTTTTCAAACAAATCCTTTTCTCAAAATTCTCTCTCTAACACTACTCATTTTCTCTAAATTTGGGTCTACATTGTCTTCGAAGAAAGTTGCTTCAAATCACCCAATTGTTCTTTGTAATATATTGAGAATACAAATTTGTTTCAAGCGAAATCTGCTAAAATGCCCCCTTAACTTGTTCTTTACTTTCGATTTACCCTTTACCTTTTTTTAATAGAAAATTAAGTACCTTAACTGCCAATCCTACCTTCCCACCCACCTCCCCCCGACAGTGAATTTTTCATATATTTCATCCATCTTTCCGTCAAATTAGTCACGTTGGAGGCATGTGATGCCCCTTTTTAGGGCAAAACTGTCCATTCCGTGGGTCATTAACGTTCAATTGTTTGAGCGATCTTGAACTAAAAGGTTTTTTAGCACGACTCTTCCAAGTCTCATGGGGTTGTTTGTTATACAAGTTTGACTTGGTAGTATTTTGGATATTTTGGTATTGAGTTGTGATGCTCTTGTTTTGGATGCATGCTTCTGGATCATTGGGATATGTAGTAATTGAGCTTTTATGCTCTTATTTTGGATACAATTGGTAGTTCTTTGGATATTTTGATATTGAGCCGTGGTGCTTTGTTTTGGATGCATGCTTCTGGATCATTAGGATATGCAGTATTTGAGCTATTATTGTCTTATTTTTGTTTGGATAACGTGACCTTTATTTTGGATATTTGGTAATTGAGCATTATTGCTATTGTTTGTTTGGATGTGTATTGCTAATTTCTATATATTCATTTGTTCGGTATGTCAAAATACATTTCAAAATAATTTTAAAATATGGTCCTTCCGTGGGTTTGCAATATTTAATGTTGGGCCGCATATACATTTTATTAACATCCATTTAGTAATAATTGATAAATAAACAAGCATTTAATCTCGTCCAAGTTTCAATCGGGCTTCAAGCCCACAGACATATTCAAAACCAAACCCAACAAAAATAATAAATAGGATTTGAATCCAATAACCATATTAAAGTCCCAAAAATATATTTTATTTTGCCACCAAGGTGAAACCCTAGGCTACCTACGTACTCATTTTCTTAAATGATTGAGCCACACGTAGTTTTTTCTACCATAAAACCAAAAAGAAATCATCCAGATACACAGCTAAAGACATCTATTGCGTTTGCTACCGTCGAATTATATACATACTTTCATATTGCGAAACCTTACTAACTCATTCGTTCAATCCCATTACAATTTTAACTCCGTACCTTTCCTAAGCCTTTTTACCTAAAATCCATTCTTTGGGAAATCCTGGTTGGACATCTGCAGAGTAACCTCAATACAGGTACATGCAATTCCTTCCTAGTCGGACACCTGTAGAGCAACATCAATACAGGTACAGGCAATTACTACAGGCAATTTGGGGCCGGACACCTATAACTGTAGGTATAGGCAAATGCTCTTGGTCGAACACCTATATCCGAACTACAGGTACATGCAATATTTTTTCCCAAATGAAACTTATAAAAATCCTTTTCCAAATCCTTAACTAAATTCCTTTTCCAATAATCCACATTGCAAAAACCATTTCCCATTTTCCACTTTCCAAACTATCATCATTTATGAACATGCATAAACATTTAAAATCATCCCAAGCTATATCCGAATAAGAAACATAAATACATCACACTTGAATTGAAATGTAAAGCAATAAAATAATTAATACATAAACAATGAAATTCATCCTGCTATAAGCGATAATTAAACAAGAAATCAAACTTGCCCAATTAACAAACGGGCTTTAAACTATCAAACAAAGTCAATACAAACATCTCATTCTCAATTTGTAAATTCTTACATGCCCTTAGAGATCCAGGGAAAGACATATTCTAAAACGGGACCAATCCGACGGTCCGATCATAATAACCCAAAAATCACATAATATGCGAAATTCTGATTCACCGACCAAACAGTGGAACCTCTCGTATCCAGGCATACCGTCGTGCTCGGAACAACACGAGAATAATTCTAGGACCAAAATATAATTTGAAAAGTGGCCTATGAGCTGCCACACGCTGCTGGCAATGTTAGTGGATCGGGGCGGTTTCCAACGATAGAAAATTTCCACATCGACCTGTAATATTTATACCAAAACATTCAGACTAAATTGGGGACTAACTTTTATACTTGACTCAACGACTCAAGATGGTTGGTTTGGCCCCAAAACACTCTCTAACCGTCGACCTTAATGGGTGTCCACAACAAACCCTCAAATTGGAAAATCAAACCCAAAAACCTATACCAATAGCTAGAGCACAAAAGAGGATGAAGTTTCACACCTTAATTGATGAAAATGGTGGTAGAAGCTGCTAGAAACTCTCGAAAACCTTGGCTCTTCTTCTAGCTCGCGCCCCCGAGGTATGGCCTAGGGTGTTTGGGTCTTTGCCTAACCATGATCGTCGGCCTGGGGCGGTCCTTTCCAGACTAACGAGTTGGCCTTGGATGGCCTGAAAGCGATGATTGTCACATCTCGGGATCGGCTCCTCCGTAGCACGATATTGTTCGCTTTGGGTCCCCTATCTACCCTCACAGTTTTGTTTCTGTGAACTCACGAGCAACTTCCCAGTGGGTCACCCATCCTGGGATTGCTTTAGCCTAAACTCGCTTAACTTCGGAGTTCCCATAACTCCGAAGCCAGTTAGCTCCCAAAATGCCTCGTGCTAGATGGAGGTGAGCATGTACATATAAGACACATCACCTCCTCTCCGTTGGTCGATGTGGGATGTTACAATGATCGTTGGCCTAAAAGGCTCGGCATTGTCGAGTGTAGGGAAAGAGAGGGTCAAGGAGAGAGAAAATGAGGAGGGAAGGTAACACACGCTGGGCTGGGGTATTTAGGGTTTTTAAAGAACAAAATTTCAAATTCCTAACAAGTCCTTTTTGTTTCTTCATTGGAATTTCCTTGTTTAAACTCGGAATTGAGCCTGTCACCTATTTATAAACTTGTATCATCAAGCTCTACGCAATGTTGTGACTCAATCTCCCAAAAATGATCCCTAGCAAAAAGTGACTAAAATACCCCAATGCCCAAGGCAAAAATTGTAATTTCAAACTAATTTTCCAAAATAAAATATCATTTTGGGTAGGGATGTTACATGCTGCATCTCAAAGGATTGTCTTCTGTGGTCAACCTCTACACCTCATATGCATAGTTGTGTATTTCGATCATGTGAGAGATCTCTTTAGCATAGTCGTACTCAGAAAACATTGAGTCACGGTATTTGCAAAATACCAAATCATCATAGGGATCCATCTCCTCAACTTGACATTAATACAAAACAAAATGTTAGAACATAAGCAGTCAAAGCCCAAGGGCCAAAGAACCTAGCCCAAATCATCAATCAAAGAAGGATGATGAATAACAAAAATGAATATTAGTAGAGCATGCTCCTTTGAGTAGCTTAGGGATCATCATTTGCCTCGCGGCCCGTAGGCTGAATTAGGTAGCCTGAGGCCTAATAGGCCAAATCCTGGCCCAGCTCGTTTTAAGATTGGGCAGGACTTTGGCTTAGGATTTGAAACGCTTAGCGCGGCCCAGCCTAGGCCCTCCCATGGCCAAACCTCCTATACCCTTTGTTGAGGCTATTCTTAACAACTAAAATGAGTTATTGAAAACATCAACTTTAATTCTCGCAAGTGCACAAACTGTTTATAGTATAGCTTATGTAAATACAAGGTCGATCCCACATAGAATGGTAACTTAGTTCCAAGTTAAATGACTTAGAATGCTAGAAAAACATAGAACAAAGAAACTGACTAACTAGCTAAAGGCAAGGTCAAATTCAACAATGCCTCTTGCTAATTCCTCAAGGTCTAGGACAGAATCCTAGCACCACACAAGCACTCGAAATGGGGGGCTTTGTTGTTGAAATGAAAAGAAGAAAGTGAAATGAAAGTGCTCGAAAGTAAACACTGCCAGCAATCAACAAGTTGTGAAACAATGATTGAGAGGTGTTAGAGCCTTGAAATCCACCACTAGTTTTCCTATCCAAGTTATGAATGCATAGAAATTGACTCAAGCTTCATCAACAATAGATTATCGCATACAAGCCTATGGTATCTAGGTGCAAGATGCATGATTCTCCTAAGGCATGTAATTGTGCATGGTATCTACACAACACGTGATCTCTAATATGCAACCTAAGCATGGTATCTACTTAGAATAAAGCATACAAGAGTCATTAAGCTCCATGAGAATATGATAATCACACAAGTCCTAGAACATGATATCTGTCCTAGTCAACCTATGGTTATTAACCCCTTGAATGATTCTTAGGCCATTCATGTGTTGCTTGTGAAAGGAGAGTAGAATTGGTGAATCTAAACCCCTTCCCAACCTGTGCTAGATGCATAAAATCCTAGTTAGCTACTCCAAGAAAACATACATTAAGCACATAATAAACTGGAGATTAACAACTTGATAATGAAAGCAAGGAAATCAATTAACTATAAATCATCCATAACATTGAATATTCATGACTAGGGCTTCATCCTAAGCCCTAACTAAATGGATTAGTTAGACATAACTATGAATAAAGAAAATAAGAAATACATAGGTAGAATAAAGAGAAGAGAAGAACAAGTTAGCAACAATGTAGTTCCCAAGACAGCTCCAAGCTCTCTTTTCTCTTTGTGGTGAATCTGAATGTGTGTATGAGAGTAATGGATGAAGTGAATGTGTGTGTCTGCCTCCATCTTGAATGACTGTGCAGCTCTCTATTTATAGAGTGAAATTTCGTCCTCCCCTTTGGCTGGTGAAGCACACCTCTCTTAGCTGCTCCCAATTGCTCCAGCTGCCTATACTTGCCAACTGCTCCAGCTGCCAAATACATGCTTTGGTATGGTTTCTTTATGGAAAGCTTGACTTTTGTTCATCCTTCTAAGTTCCTGAGCCGATTTGACTCCCATGTGTGGCTGCCCATGTGTGGCACATGGCTCTAGGGATGTAGCCACATTAAATGTGATGGCAGCCAACATGACATTTCTGTGAACTTGGTTCAGTCATTGACGTGCTTAGGGCTCCAGATTCGTCCAATTGGGCTAAAATTTGGCAACATGTTATAATAGACACCTATTGGAACAACTTCTATCAAGGATGTCTCCTCATCTGACCTGTGGAAGTTACTGAAATGAGGCCTGCAAGATGACCTACGAAACTGGACTGACAAGGAGTGTGGCTCAAATTGGTTTTGTCTTTAAGCTCATATTCCTCTTGTGCCACTCAGCCCTTAACATGCATGAATTGTATCAAATGCCATCCCCTTGCTGTCTTAACCTACAAAACACACAAACATGGGTAAGAGACTCAAAATAAAGAGAAGCTAAACAAAATTACTAAGCAAAGAAGGCATGCAAATGTGTGAAATTATGACCTTATCACTCTTCCTTTTTTAAGATTTAATTGTTGTACTCATTAACCTCATTTTATACTTAATCAAAATAACATGCTATAAATTAAATTAATTTTTCAATGTTGTCTAACATTTTGTAACAAACAAGCAATATACATATGTTTTAGTGCCCAGTTTGTCAAGTTCAAATTTAATGATTCAATAAAGAATTTAAAGTAATGTATACTATTGTTTAAGAGAAGACTCTTTATTCATCACGTTTGACAAAAAAATGTGCAAGAAAAAGATTTTTTTTTTATATATAAAAAAAAAAAAAAGTCCTGTGGTGTTTAGGCCCATGGGTGCCTCGCCCGAAGGACGGGCCTCGACCAAGTCTTTTGAAACCTCGGCCCGGTCTGAAAATTTTAAAATGCCTGAAAGACCGGCCTGAACCTTAAAATTTCAGGCCGAGCAAGGTTTTGAACCGAACATGACAGCATGGAGTACTTGTGAACATGCATGTTAGCGTTGAGGACCACAAATGACATATAAAAAATAATAAAAAGGATGCAACCTGGTAGTTTTGTGAACCTAAGGGATGTTTTGTGATAAAAAGCTTTTTAAAAAAACTCTAAGTCACCCAACATTTGAAAACTTAACCCAAGATTCAGCACTATAAATATAGAGATAAAAATTAATTAATATGATATGAAAACATTTACAACTCACAAATACAAGCTAATAATGATAGCATTTAGTGCATACGTTATGAGACATTTTCCCCTTTTTAGAGCTCCAAACTATGTTGAAGGGAGCCAACTCCTGTGTATGTGGGCAAAATATCACGGAGACGACATTGTTTTATGACAAATGCTTCCACATCACAAAATAAACTAACAATCTTGAGGGAAAAGGGAGAGAAGAAGAGATGAAGAGATGAAAGGAGAAGGGAGAAGATAGGGAAGGAGGCCAACCCCAAAAGGGGGCGGCCACTAAGACTTTTTTCCTTAGGCTTTTCTCAGAGATTGTTTAGTGTTTTTTTGCCCTCTTAAAAAAATTTCAAATACATTTTTACAATAGGATAACACACATAGGAAAAAAAGAAAAAGAAAAACTATGTCACCACAATGAGGTTAGCACCAAATAGGTATCAAACTCATGACAAATATATATCATCTTCACATATGTGAATCGAACTTGAGACATTTCCAACCAAATGGAGATAACTACAATTAGACTAAAGGCTAATTCATACACATTATTAGCTCCTACTATCTTGAAAGATATAAACGGTCTTTCAAACTAAGAAAAAAAAGAAGAAGAAGATATTAATAGTTAAGATAAGGACAATAATCAATCGAAGAGAAACCATGTTGGAGGCGAGATGATATAGTGTTTGATATCCCAAGCGTTTTATATTCCAATTTTTTAAATCCCAATTGATATGATATAATTTCAAATTTTTTTTTTTTTTAGACAAGCGACAGTGAGGGAAGGGGAAATCAAACCTAGGACATGAAGTGTATGGGTAAATGTTCTTAACTACTTCAGTTACAAGCCCCTTGCTAATTTCATTTGCTTTTGTTTGGTTTCGTTAATAACTTTATTTATTTACAACTAATAAGTAACAAACATACTATGCATGTTCCACATCAATTGATATTAAAAA